>NW_026728136.1:172500-490308 GCF_030684315.1 Stegostoma tigrinum
TACCAATGTGGACAATGGCCTCTGGCTGCTCACCCTCCCCCTTAAGAATTTGTTGCAACCACTCAGAGATGTCCTTGACCTTTGCACCAGGGAAGCAACACACAGCCCTGGTGTCTCAAATGTGGCGACAGACACCATGCCCCCAACGAATGAGCCTCCAACCACAATCACTCACTTGGATTTGCCTGACCCTGTTCCACAGCAGGGCGGTTTGTACCACGGACCTGGCTACTGCTGATTAGATAACTGACCCAGTTTAGTTTTAGATCAGTGTTAACCTTGATGAAGTGGATAGCCAAGCACCTCAGTAGTCTACAATACAGGAGAATGAAATTCTTAAGCTCACGGATTCTGTGACAGTCAAAGAGAAGCAGTGAATTTTTCTAACCTCATTTCCAACACCTGGCGCATAGCCTTGCATGGCTTGGATAGCACTTGTACATTTAAAAATAAATGTAAGGATTATGTTCAGGTAAGGACATGGAATTTTGTGATATGGTCATATTCTCTCTTGTTGGAGCTGATTGCTGCTTAGCACTTGTGTGGTGCAAATGTTACTTATCGTTTATCAGGCCCAGCCTGATCGTTGTCCAAGTCTCACTGTATTTTCTCATTGTTGATTTCACTGTTGGAAAAGTCATGAATTCTGCTGGACACCTGGACAATATTCAATGAACATTCATGTCTCCAATTTGGTTCAAATGAAGACATGACTTCAACCAGTGCAGGTATCCAATGAATGCCACTGACTCAATTTTCTATTCCTCTGCTTCACACCACATTCAATCAGAAGTTGGCTTGGTGGAAATGACAGATTGCACTTTCCTTCCTTTTCAAGCTCAGGATCGCTGATCATATTTGTGGTAACTCCTGAATGAGGTTACGAGAAGTGTGGCATGACGAAAAGTAAACTGAACCTTAGTGTGCAACTGTTTGACAGCACTGTCATCCAGATGTTGCATTACTTTGCTGATGATTGAGAATACATTGAGGCCGTAATTGGTCAGCACAATTTGTCTGACTATTACATGATAGGTCATCTTTCTCTGAAATGTGAGTGTCGCAAGTGTTTAAAAATGTACTGGAAAACATTTACTGTTGGTGTGCTGACCTTGGGGCACATTGTTCCAATACAGTTTGTCAGATGCTGCCAGGTGCCATGGCATTTGCAGTATCCAGAACATTCAGTCTTGTCATTGCATGAAATAACTTGAATTGCGTGTAAGTAAAGATCTGTGATGCCTCCTCAGGATGAGGGCAAGAAGATCATCCAGACTGATGCGATGAATGGTTTCATCTGCCTCTTCACCTTTTGTTCGTAACATCTTGTAATAACTGCCATGTAGCCTGATGAGAAACTAAAGCTCACCTTGATTCATTTGCATTCGAAGGTGCCTATTTTTCCCAAACAAAAGGACCCATCACTGAGTGGGAAGTATGGAGAATGTTATAGACATCAGTGGTGAGACAATGGTGGATCTTGACCAGAAAACCATTCTTGTGTTGGTGAAATGCAAACAAAAATCTATATGATGTAAACTTTATTCTCAGCTAATCCCTTTCTCAAATGACAGATTCTGATGTCGGTAACTGGAAAGCCTCCATTGTTGGAGGACGAGAAGCCATATCCAATTGAAGCAGCATAGGTTTTTGCGATGACTGTGGAAACCACTGCTTATGCCTTGCTTCAAGCGTTGTCAAGGAATGATATTGACTATGCAACACCGATTGCGAGGTGGCCAACGATGCAACAGAACTATGGTGGTGGATTTCACTCGACGCAGGTAAATGCTTGAGATCACAACAACAGGCATTCAGATATTTCCATTGATCATGTTACTAACTGGTGGTTGATGCTGTTTGCAATCAAACTGGACACTGCATTTTCATCTGCAGGTTTGGTGCATTGGCACAAATTCCAGCTCTTCAATGGTGTTAATCCTTGGTTAAATTCTTACATGCACTTTGCCTGTGCATCACTTTTCCTTTTGGCATTGTCCTTGAAAAGTACCTGTTTCTGTAAACCTTCACTTGCTTGTCACAGGATCATTGAGGGACAGCATAATAGAGTGCCATGGCAATGGAACAGACCCTTCAGCAAATTGTATGTGCCCTCACAAGATGCAAGTCCTGAACTATTCTCATCACATTTCCCAGCACTCGACCCAGAGCCTTGTTTGCCTTGGCATCGCAAATGCCCAATCACAGACTTGTTAAATGTTATCATGGTTTCTGCCTCTACCACCCACACAGTCGGTGCGTTCCACATTCTCACCACAGTTTGGGTGCAAAAACAAGTAAGTTTCCTCAAGAGATAGTAGGAACTTGCCAATGCTGGAGAATCTGAGAGAGCAAGGTGTCGAACTGGATGAACACAGCGGGCCGAGCAGCATCAGAGAAGCAAGAAAGCTGACGTTTCAGATCGAGACCCTTCTTCAAAAATGGGGGAGGAGAAGGGGATTCTGTAAAAAATAGGGAGAAGTGCGGAGGCAGATAGAAGATGGATAAAAGAGAAGATAGGTGAACTGTCCCGTGCTGTTCACTCACTGTCCCCTGCTCCAGAATCATAGAATCAGAGAATTGTACAGAATTGAACAAGCACTTCATTCCATTGTGTCTGTAACCACTGAAGCCACACTAAGTTGACATTCGGCTCATGTTCTAGCAATAGGCCCATTGCCTTGAATGTTATTTCATTTTAAGTGCTGTACCAACCCTTTTTCTTTCATGTGAAAAGATTATCCACCTCAACTGAAGTCCCAGACAATGAATTCCAACCCCCCAGCACCTTCTGGGTGTCTTTTCTTTCCTGAAATTCCTTCTGAGCTTTTAGCTTAAATGTATGTATCTCTTCCTCTACCACCACCGCCCCCCGACCGACCCCATTATGGACCTTCTTTTTACCTCGCCCCTACCCATATTAATCGAAACAATTTTTTCAGGACCTCCTTCAACCTTCTCTACTCGAAAGAAAACAAGCCAACCTTATCCAGATAAAACAGTGATGCTAGATACAATGGGAACTGCAGATGCTGGAGAATCTATGAGAACAGTGTGGAGCTGGCTGAACGCAACAGGCCAAGCAGCATCTCGGGAGCACAAAAGCTGATGTTTCAGGCCTAGACCTTTAATCAGAGATCGGCAACAGTGATGCTGCCTGGCCTGCAGTGTTCCTCCAGCTCCACACTGTGTGATCTCAGACTCCAGCATTAGCAGTTATTGCTAACGCAAACTTATCCAGACTCTCCATCGAGTTAAAATGCTTCACCCCCTCAGAACATCCTGATGAATGTCCTCCACACATGCTCAAATGCAAACACCTCCTTTCTATAATGGAGAGACCAGAACTGCACTGAGCACTTCAGCTGGGGCCTAACCAAAGTCCTGTACAGCTCTTGAGCCATGTGCTTTCTGAACTGTCCTTTTAAGCTGCCATTCCATGTTCAGGAATCTGTGGACAAGCACCCCAAGATCACACCATTCCTCTGACCTTCCTAGTGTCCTGGCATTTCTTTGAATGATTCCTTGCCTTGTTAGTTTGTCCAAATTGCCTTATTGATCAGGGTTAACATTCCATCTACCGTTGACCTGCCCATTTGACCAATCTGTAACTTTGGATTCAACTTGCTGTATTTTCCTGGACCCCCCGAGCTTTACCTTCTTTGCCACGCTCCCATTTGGGACCCTGTCCAAGTCTTTGCTGAAATCTATTTTCATTACATCAACTCCCATCTGCACACTCCGTCACCTCTTTGAAAGAATCATCTAAGTTTGTGAGGCGTGACCTCCCTCTGACAAAGCTATGCTGACGGTCGCTGATCAGACCCCACTTCTTGAAATGGAAATTACGTCTGCCGTTCAGAATTTTCTCCAATATTTTCCTCTCTACTGATGTGATACTCACCGGTCTGTAATACTCTGCTTTATGTTTGTCACGCATTTTGATAAGTGGAACTATGTTACCTGTTCTCCAGTCCTTTGGTACTTTTGAAATCTCTGTATGAGGGCGAGTGGAATGTTTTCTCTCATCTCCCTGGGCATCGTGGCATACACCTCATCCAAACCTGGGATTTGTCCAATTTTAAATTCACCAAAACACCTAACATCTCCCCAGTCTCTGTTAATTCTGTCCGAGAATTGTGTGCTCCTTCTCACATGTAAAAGCTGATGTGAAATTCTCGTTTAACACCTGACATTGCCCTCCAGTTCAAACCATTCATTTGCCTCTTCATCCCTAATGAGACCTGGTTTTCCCTGGGTTTTCTCTTTCCCTCTGAGACACTTGTAGAAGATTTTGAGATTCTCCCTCATCCTAATCTTGGTCACCAGCGTTCTGTTGCCCTGTATTTGTTCTCTGAATTGCTATGACGAGATGCCCCTGCACACTATACATCATCATCATGGTGGTTTCTCGCAGATATGGATGACACTCTCCCACTCTCAGGCTGAATTGATCGCCGGCTGTACAGACCAATGCAGCTGCCGTCGGCTCTGTTGCACTCGGGGCAGAAGGCACTCGTGGGAAGGGGTGAGGGAGGTGTTGGTGTGGCTGCATGGCTTCCGCTGCTTCCAAAGGCAAGCCTCAAAGTGTTTGATGCCTTCCCAGGTGCTCTTCAGGCTTTGGGCCGTCTGAGACCGGCCATTCCCAGGTGTCTGCAGGAATGTCGCACTTCACCATTGAGGACTTGAGTTTATCACCGAGTGCTTCCTCTGCACATCTGGATCTCGCCTGCTTTTTTGAAGCTGGGATGAGAACATGCGGAGAGTCTCGTGTCAGTCATACAGATGAAGTGTCCAGCCCATTGTAGCTGATCGAGGATGGTCAGTGCCTCCGTGCTGGGGATGTTGGCCTGGTTGACGTTAGTGCGTCCCCAGGGACTCTTGTTCCCTTGATGACTGTTATACACCTCCCTTTTCCTTTTTATCTGGTCAAAGAACAAAGAAAATTACAGCACAGGAACAGGCGCTTCGGCCCTCCAAGCCTGCGCCAGATCCATTGAAAGTAGCGTGTTGATGCATTTGTGTAATGATTGTGTTTTGTTTGAGCCCTGACACTCAAAGCAGTGTAAGAATGTCTTTGTGCAGCAGGCAAGGTGTCATGAGATTGAGCCTTCATACACTTGCAAGATGTTGAAAATTTGCCATTATTTATTAAAACACTGATAAATTTCCATGATCAACATTTCTGTTACACTGCAATGATTATCCCGTGGCATGTAAAATCAGAAAGATACGATAAAATGAGACTGGGTCATGCCCTAGTCTTGCGGACTTGGGTCAGCATGCAGGGAGAATGTTTGTATTTCATGCATGTGGAAGTACTGAAATATTTCCATGAATCTAAAAGTCACTTTTCCCTTCATTGAAGGACACAATCATTGCCTTGGAAGCTTCATCATGATACGACATTGCATTTCTGAAGAGGGAAGAAGAAATCAACATGCAAATTCAATTCCATGGTTTTGGACGTCCCATTGAGAACACGATTCATTTGCGCCGGCATAATGCTCTGACCGAGAAAGAATTGAAGGTGAGTTTGTAGTTTGGAAGATCGCAGCAATTTATGCATCAACTTGTTCATCAATAATGTTCCATTGCTTTCAAACTGCATTTTCCACTCTGCAAGGTAATAACTGTTAGAACAAGCAACAGGATGGGTAGATGGGCTTTGGGGAATGCAATGGCACAAAACCCAATCCATTCGACAACATATTTCAGATATGTCGACAAATTAAATGTTCCAGCAGAGGGATAAAACAAGGAAGATGAGAGTGAGGAGGCAAGAGTTCTGATGACAAAAGAACACGAACTTACCTTTATCCATTTGAGCAAAAAAGCAGGCACACAAACAAATAATCAGCTAACAATGCACATGTGCAACAGAGGCTACAGGGGGACTAAGAATGCCGAATTGTTGTCATGCGTATTGCTGAAAGGGTGATTGAAACAGATTCTGTGGTAAATTTGAAGAAATACAGATAATGCATCTCAGGATGTTGGAGAAAGAACATTTATTGACTGAGGCAAATTGTATTGCCCTTTTCAGGAGTTATTTGGGTCATAATGAATTCAAAGACTTTCTTCTGTGCTGAAAGCTTTAGCTTAGTTGCAGCTGGATCACAATTTCTGTTCCTGGTAGTATTTAGCAAACTATTAAAAGTGAATGTCACTGCACAGAATTCCAAACATGACTGCAATCAGTAGAGAAAATATCCAGGGGGTGTGATGAGTTGTATCCTCTCATGTTGAACAATGCAGCTACAGATACAATGGAGGCACTGATGATAATCTTCCAAGAATCCTTAGATTGTGGAAAATTCTCAGAGGATTGAAAGATTGTGAACATAACACCATTATTACAAAGATAGTTGGACAAAATAGTGAGCAAGTGTTGCCAATTTAGGTCAACCTGGGTAGATGTTCATGCCGGCAATGAAAGATGAAATAACAGGGTACTGAGTGTGCTATAACATCCTACAGAGTTAACATCCTTTCATAAAGGGGAAATAATACTTGACAAACTTGCTACAGTGCTTTGAGAAGGAAACAAACATTACTGATGAAGGACCACCAGTTGACATTGAGATTTCAACAAAGCATTTGATAAGCTACAGCTCGTAAGGTGTCTCAAAAGAAAAGAGCCCATGTGTTCAAGGGTAGTATGTTCGGATGGACGGAGGACTGCATCGTAAATAGAAGTAGAGACGTAGCAGCAGGATGGTAACTTACAAGTCATGTACGGCCACAGAGCGAGTGCTGCGGAGGCCGTACACCTCATGTTGACTGGGTTGATTTCGGAAATGGCGGAGGGGATTGCTATGCTTAGGAAAGTTGGGCTTCATTCATTGGAGTTTATAAGATTGAAAAAAACTTATTTTTTCGACATTTAAGATTCTTAAGAGGCTTGATAGTGTATATCCGTAGAGATTACTCCCATTTGTGAAAGATTTTACGACCAGAGGCCACATTTTCAAATTGGTTGCCTATTAATTCAGGGAAGAATTACTTCTTTCAGGTTGTAGCAATCTATTGAACACTTTAGCCAAGAAGATTTTCGAGGTAATGCCATTAATCATATGCTAGGTTGTAACGGCCAGGTTAATTTTTAAATCAAGAAACAATGATAATGAGAAAAGGGTCTAGGCCTGAAACGTCAGCTTTTGTGCTCCTGAGATGCTGCTTGGCCTGCTGTGTTCATCCAGCCTCACATTTTATTATATGCATTGATTGTAATTTCCCAAAAAGGTTTAGATTCTCGAGAAGCATCTGAGGGCTGGAAAAATGCCGATGTGACGTCCCTATTTAAAAAGGAGAGAGGCAAAAAGAAGATAACTACAATCGAAACAGCCTGGCATCTATTGTTGGAAATATGTGGCAATCAACTATGAAGAAAATAATAGCAGAACATTTGGAAAATCAGAATCTAATCAAACAGAATCACCATAGCCTGCTGAAAGAGAAATTATGTCTGGCTAATTTGTTTGGGTTTTTGGAGGAAGTTTTGGAAGGAGAATTAATGGAGGAAAACCAGTAAATGTGTTGTGTTTGGACTTGGAGAAAGCATTTGAGAATGTACTCAAAAGTAATAAGCTGAGAGCTGAGGTTTTGAAGGTAGTATATTGCTTTGGATCAGTATGCTTTGCACGTTCTGGAAGGAGAGATCACATCTCGAGTGAAATGCACCAAGTGAATATATATTTTGGGGAACTTGGTGGCAACGCGGTAAGTCAGTGCAGAGTGTAAGAGGTGCCATTTGCTTGCTTTTTTTGCCTGATAGTTTGTAAGCATTTTTTTTTGAGACAGGGTAAATTGAAGCCAGAATCAGGGACCCGGAGGGTGAACCAGGCTCATTCGTTGGTGATCGCTTCTGGTTTAAGAATCTATTATCGGTAGCTTTCAGATTGCAAGTAAATCGGAGAAATATTTACAGGCTACAAACTAAAAGACCAGAATGTTTTCAAATCAAATTAAGATCGAAGTAATTGAAATGGAGATGCCAGGCCAGACGATGATTTATACCTACGTGACGGGGTAGTGGTCAGACCCCATACTCCAGCTCAGGGTTGATGAACTGGAATCTCAGTTTTTACCAATCAACAAATCATGTGGGGGACAGTTACTGGGGAATGCTGTGCCTCAGGAGGCAGTCACACACCTTAGATTAACTAGCTGAAACTTGGTCAGTGGCCAGAGACGTGAGACTGTGACAAAGAACAGGGCAGGTGGAAGGATCCAGGATGTAGTGCAGAAGGAACCTTGGCCTTTGATCTTATCTAACAGGTTTGAGATTCTTTCTTCCTGTGTGGATGAGAGTGCAGGGTATAGGGAAGATGAGTAAACTGACTGTAGCACTGTGGTACAGGGGGACATTCCAGAGGAGATAAAAAGTGAAATGTAGTTATAATCAGAGGTAGTATAGTTAGGGGAATGAACACTGTTGGTTGTGATGAGGATCGAGAGTCTCGAAAGTAGTGTTGCCTGCCTGGTGCCCAGGTTCAGGATATTCCATCTCGGCTACAAAGGAACTTGAAGTGGGAGGAGTAGAAATCCAGCTGTCGTGGTCCACACAGGTACCATTGATATGGAAGAAAGAGGAAAGAGGTTCTGCTGAGGGATTATGAGCGCCAAGGTGCTGAGGTGAGAAAGCAGAACCAGAATGGTAATAATCTCTGGATTACTATCTGAGCAATTTGGCACGGTGTGAGCATAATTTATAGATGTAAATGCATTGTTCAAATGGTGGCATGGCAGAAATGTGTTTGAATTCATGGGACATTGGCATCGGTACGGGGAAGGAGGGAGTTGTTCTGGTGGTATCGGCTCGACGAGAATCATATTGGGACAAGTCTCCTGGCAAAATACAGAGCAAGGTCTCGGGGTAGGGCGCTAAAATAAAATGCCTGGAGTGGGTGAGCGCAGTTGCATGGAAAATTATGGAAAAAGTTAGAAGCTGGTAAGTCCTCAGCAAAGTTTCCAGAGCAAGTAATAGGACAAAAAGTTTGGAAATGTTCATGACTCTCACTTCAGGTGCAGCAGATAAGAAGGGTGGCTGTAAATGCCAGACTGAAGATGTTGTATTTAATGCAGGGAGTGTATGAAACTAAGTGAATGAGTTTGTGGTGCGCATTGAAATTGACAGATACATCACTCTGGGTATCACAGAAACAAGGTTGTTAGGGGTAAGTGTTAGGAACGAAATATCCAATGATTCATGTCCGATAGAAAGAACAGGCAAATGGACAGAGATAAGAAAGTGTGGAACTGGATGAGCAGAGCAGGCCAAGCAGCATCTCAGGAGCACAAAAGCTGACGTTTCGGGCCTAGACCCTTGTACTTCTGTGTGTTCATCCTGCTGTGTTCATCCAGCTCCACACTTTGTTACCTTGGATTCTGAAGCATCTTCAGTTCCCATTCTGTCTGATACAAATGGACAGAGATGCCAGGGTTGGCTTGTCAGTAAGAAATGAGGTCGCGCTGAAGGAACCACAGCTCTTGTGCTTGTTTATTAATGACTTGGAGGAAAGAGGTGCATGTGCTGTGGCAAAATTTGTAGATGACTCAAAAATATTTCGAAAGACAAGGCATGACAGAGAAACAGAGATTTACCAGGATGTTACTTGGGTTGGAATGTATTAGCTACAAGGAGGGTTTGGTGGAAATGTTGTATCATGATAAATGCAATGAGATCAACAATGACCTCACAGAATGATGGAGGAAATTCAATGGGCCAAGTAACTTTTTTAGTGAGTCTTCTTGTTTGACAATGCATTCATAAGGGTGTTTTTTTTCTCTCTTGAATGAAATGTGAAAATGAAATGTATACACTTCCTTTTCATCTGGGAATAAATAATTGTTCTGAACGATTTCCATTGACTAATAGCAATCTGACAAGCATCACAATGTAAAGAGATTTTTAGCTTCTTTTTAATTGTCAAGTTATTCTTTGGAATTAATTGGGCATATATTATTTGCATCTCAGGAAGTATGTTCATCACTGCACCTCAAAAAGTGCTCTGTTGTATGACAACAGCTTTTTAAAGATCACTTCAATGGTTGTGATTTTCAGTTGCCATAACACACATTAAATTACATTGTTGGCCAATCTGTCCATGATGATTTCATTATCTTACGTTTCAAACAGACAAGGAAATATTGGTGATGCAATGAAGAGTTTGATTGTCAAATATAATTGCTGTTATAGTTTCCACTTGGAAGAAAGATTCACATGAAATTGACTGGTCAAGGAAATGGGACACTGACTGTGAGTACTTTGAATGTTCGAGTTATTCCTAAAATGAAAGTCATGACCTTGATGATTTTTCTTGCATGCAGATATGAAGAGACTCTTTTAAAATATCCTCTAGGTTAGTGGTTCAGGCATAAAAGTGTTATATGTATATTTATGTATATACATGTACATGCGTAATCTGAAAAGAAAATGACGAGAAATCACTTGTTGCAAGGTGAGAATGAGTTATCCAGATGGTAAGACCTGCCAATGTTGGTGTCTGAGATAACACATTGTGGAGCTGGAGGAACACAGCAGGTCAGGCAGCATCAGAGGCTCAAGAAAGTTGAGGTTTTGGATCAGGACCCTTCCTGAGAAATGGAGGGTGGAAGGGAGCTCAGAAACAAATAGCGTGGAGGGGGAGGAGGTGCTGGGGAAGGTAGGTGGGATGGTAATAAGTGAGTACTATCCAGATGAGTGAAATGGGATGCAGTGACTGAGTGAAGTGGGATGCAGCGACTGAGGGCAATGGGATGCAGCGACTGAGGGCAATGGGATGCAGCGACTGAGGGCAATGGGATGCAGCGACTGAGGGACATGGGATGCAGTGACTGAGGGACATGGGATGCAGTGACTGAGGGACATGGGATGCAGTGACGGATGCAGTGACTGAGTGAAATGTGAAGCAGTGACCGCCTTAAATGGGATGCAGTGACTGCGTGAAATGGGACGCAGTGACTGAGTGAAATGAGGTGCAGTGACTGAGGGAAATGGGATGCAGTGACTGTGGTGAAGGAGATGCAGTGATTGAGTGAAATGGGATGCAGTGACTGAGTGAAATGCGAAGCAGTGACCGCCTTAAATGGGATGCAGTGACTGACTGAACTGGGATGCAGTGACTGAGTGAAATGGGATTGCCATGACTGTGGAAAGGAGATGCATTGACTGAGGGAAATGGGATGCAGTGACTGAGGGAAATGGGATGCAGTGACTGAGGGAAATGGGATGCAGTGACTGAGTGAAATGGGATGCAGTGACTGAGGGGAATCGGATGCAGTGACTGAGGGCAATGGGATGCAGTGACTGAGGGCAATGGGATGCAGTGACTGAGGGCAATGGGATGCAGTGACTGAGGGCAATGGGATGCAGTGACTGAGTGAAATGCGATGCAGTGACTGAGTGAAATGGGCTGCAGTGACTGAGGGAAATGGGATGCAGTGACTGTGGTGAAGGAGATGCAGTGATTGAGTGAAATGGGATGCAGTGTCTGCGTGAAATGCGGTGCAGTGTCTGCGTGAAATGCGGTGCAGTGACTGCGTGAAATGCGGTGCAGTGACTGCGTGAAATGCGGTGCAGTGACTGCGTGAAATGCGTTGCAGCGACTGCGTGAAATGGGATGCAGTGACTGCTTCAAATGGGATGCAGTGACTGAGTGCAATGGGATGCAGTGACTGAGTGAAATGGGATGCAGTGACTGAGTGAAATGGGATGCAGTGACTGAGTGAAATGGGATGCAGTGACTGAGCGACATGGGATGCAGTGACTGAGGGACAAGGGATGCAGTGACTGAGGGAAATGGGATGCACTGACACACGGACATGGGATGTAGTGACTGAGAGAATTGGGATGCAGTGACTGAGAGAATTGGGATGCAATGACTGAGTGAAATGGGATGCAGTGGCTGAGTGAAATGGGATGCAGTCATTGGTGGAAATGGGATGCCGTGACTGAGGGAAATGGGATGCAGTGACTGTGTCAAATGGATGCAGTGACTGAGTGTAATGGGATGCAGTGACTGATCAAAATGGGATGCAGTGACTGACAGAAATTGGATGGAGTGACGGACGGTAATGGGATGCAGTTACTGAGGGAAACGGGACGCAGCGTCAGAGTGAAATAGGATGCAGTCAATGAGTTAAATGGCCTGCAGTGATTGAGTGAAGTGGGATGCAGTGACTGAGGGAAATGGGATGCAGTGACTGAGTTAAATGTGATGCAGAGGCTGAATGAAATGGGATGCAGTGACTGCTTGAAATGGGATGCAGTGACTGAGTGAAATGTGATTCAGTCACTGAGTGAAATGGGATGCAGTGACTGAGGGAAATGGGATGCAGTGACTGAGGGAAATGGGATGCAGTGACTGAGGGAAATGAGATGCAGTGTCTGTTTGAAATGGGATCCTGCGACTGAAGTTAATGGGATGCAGTGACTGAGTGAAATGGGATGCAGTGACTGAGTGAAATGGGATGCAGTGACTGAGTGAAGTGGGATGCAGTGACTGAGGGAAATGGGATGCAGTGACTGAGTGAAATGGGATGCAGTGACTGAGTGAAATGGGATGCAGTGACTGAGTGAAGTGGGATGCAGTGACTGAGGACAATGGGATGCAGTGACTGAGGATAATGGGATGCAGTGACTGAGGGTAATGTGATGCAGTGACTGAGTGAAATGGGATGCAGTGACTGAGGGAAATGGGATGCAGTGACTGAGGGAAATGGGATGCAGTGACAGTGGGAAATGGGATGCAGTGACAGTGGGAAATGGGATGCAGTGACTGATGGAAATGGGACGCAGTGACTGAGTGAAATGGGACGCAGTGGCTGAGTGAAATGGGACGCAGTGACTGAGTGAAATGGAATTGCCGTGACTGTCGAAAGGAGATGCATTGACTGAGGAAATAGGATGCAGTGACTGAGGGAAATGTGATGCACTGACTGAGTGAAATGGGATGCAGTGACTGAGTGGAATGGGATGCAGTGACTGAGTGGAATGGGATGCAGTGACTGAGTGGAATGGGATGCAGTGACTGAGTGGAATGGGATGCAGTGACTGAGTGGAATGGGATGCAGTGACTGAGTGAAATGGGACGCAGTGACTGAGTGAAATGCGATGCAGTGACTGCGTGAAATGAGATGCAGTGGGGAATGAAATGGGATGCAGTGACTGGTTGAAATGAGATGCAGTGTCTTAGGGAAATGAAATGCAGTGTCTGTGGGAAATGGTATGCTGGGACTGAGGGTAATGGGATGCAATGACTGATGGAAATGGAAGCAGTGACTGAGTGAAATGGGATGCAGTGACGGAGGTACTGGGTAGGAGTGACTGAGTTCATAGGGATGCAGTGCCCGAGCGGGCTTGGGGTGCAGTGACTTAGGGAAATGGGATACAGTGCCTGAGTGAAATGTGACGCACTGACTGAATGAACTGGGATGCAGTGACTGAGTGAAATGCGATGCAGTGACTGAGTGAAATGCGATGCAGTGACTGAGTGAAATGCGCGCAGTGACTGATAGAAATCGGATACAGTGACTGATGGAACTGGGATGCAATGACTGACGGAACTGGGATGCGGTGACTGTGTGAACTGGGATGTGGTGACTGTGTGAACTGGGATGCGGTGACTATGTGAACTGGGATGCAGTGGCTGAGTGAAATGGGATGCAGTGCGGAGTGAAATGGGATGCAGTGACTGGTGGAAATGAGATGCAGTGACGAAGGGAAAGGAAATGCAGTGTCTGTGGGAAATGGGATGCTGCGACTGAGGGTAATGGGATGCAGTGACTGATGGAAATGGATGCCGTGACTGAGTGAAATGGGATGCAGTGACTGAGTGAAATGCGATGCAGTGACTGAGGTACTGGGAAGGAGTGACTGAGTTTATAGGGATGCAGTGCCCGAGCGGGCTTGGGGTGCAGTGACTGAGTGAAATGGGATGCAGTGAATGAGTGAAATGAGATGCAGTGACTGAGTGAAATGCGCGCAGTGACTGATAGAAATCGGATACAGTGACTGATGGAACTGGGATGCAATGACTGACGGAACTGGGATGCGGTGACTGTGTGAACTGGGATGCGGTGACTGTGTGAACTGGGATGCGGTGACTGTGTGAACTGGGATGTGGTGACTGTGTGAACTGGGATGCGGTGACGATGTGAACTGGGATGCAGTGGCTGAGTGAAATGGGATGCAGTGGCTGAGTGAAATGGGATGCAGTGGGGAGTGAAATGGGATGCAGTGACTGGTGGAAATGAGATGCAGTGACGAAGGGAAAGGAAATGCAGTGTCTGTGCGAAATGGGATGCTGCGACTGAGGGTAATGGGATGCAGTGACTGATGGAAATGGATGCAGTGACTGAGTGAAATGCGATGCAGTGACTGAGGTACTGGGAAGGAGTGACTGAGTTAATAGGGATGCAGTGACTGAGCGAAATGGGATGCAGTATTTGTGGGAAGTAGGATGCAATCACTGATTGAAATGAGATGCAGTGGGAAATGGGATACCGTGAGTGTCGGAAATTGAATGCAGCGTCTGTGAGATACGGGAACCAGTGACTGATGGAAATGGGATGCAGTGACTGAGGGAAATGGGATGCAGTGACTAAGTGAAATGGGATGCAGTGACTGAGTGAAATGGGATGCAGTGACTGAGGACAATGGGATGCAGTGACTGAGGACAATGGGATGCAGTGACTGAGGGCAATGGGATGCACTGACTGAGGGAAATGGGATGCAGTGTCTGTTTGAAATGGGATCCTGCGACTGAAGTTAATGGGATGCAGTGACTGAGGGTAATGGGATGCAGTGACTGAGGGTAATGGGATGCAGTGACTGAGTGGAATGGGATGCAGTGACTGCGTGAAATGGGATGCAGTGAATGAGTGAAATGAGATGCAGTGACTGAGGGAAATGCGCGCAGTGACTGATAGAAATCGGATACAGCGATTGATGGAACTGGGATGCAGTGACTGTATGAAATGGGATGCGGTGACTTTGTGTACTGGGATGTGTTGACTGTGTGAACTGGGATGCGGTGACTATGTGAACTGGGATGCAGTGGCTGAGTGAAATGGGATGCAGTGGCTGAGTGAAATGGGATGCAGTGGCTGAGTGAAATGGGATGCAGTGGCTGAGTGAAATGGGATGCAGTGGCTGAGTGAAATGGGATGCAGTGGCTGAGTGAAATGGGATGCAGTGACTGAGTGAAATGGGATGCAGTGACTGAGGACAATGGGATGCAGTGACTGAGTGAAATGGGATGCAGTGACTGAGTGAAATGGGATGCAGTGACTGAGTGAAGTGGGATGCAGTGACTGAGTGAAATGGGATGCAGTGACTGAGGGAAATGGGATGCAGTGACTGAGGGAAATGGGATGCAGTGACTGAGGGAAATGGGATGCAGTGACAGTGGGAAATGGGATGCAGTGACAGTGGGAAATGGGATGCAGTGACTGATGGAAATGGGACGCAGTGACTGAGTGAAATGGGACGCAGTGACTGAGTGAAATGGAATTGCCGTGACTGTCGAAAGGAGATGCATTGACTGAGGAAATAGGATGCAGTGACTGAGGGAAATGTGATGCACTGACTGAGTGAAATGGTATGCAGTGACTGAGTGGAATGGGATGCAGTGACTGAGTGGAATGGGATGCAGTGACTGAGTGGAATGGGATGCAGTGACTGAGTAAAATGGGATGCAGTGACTGAGTGAAATGCGATGCAGTGACTGCGTGAAATGAGATGCAGTGGGGAATGAAATGGGATGCAGTGACTGGTGGAAATGAGATGCAGTGTCTTAGGGAAATGAAATGCAGTGTCTGTGGGAAATGGTATGCTGGGACTGAGGGTAATGGGATGCAATGACTGATGGAAATGGAAGCAGTGACTGAGTGAAATGGGATGCAGTGACGGAGGTACTGGGTAGGAGTGACTGAGTTAATTGGGATGCAGTGCCCGAGCGGGTTTGGGGTGCAGTGACTTAGGGAAATGGGATACAGTGCCTGAGTGAAATGTGACGCTCTGACTGAATGAAATGGGATGCAGTGACTGAGTGAAATGCGATGCAGTGACTGAGTGAAATGCGATGCAGTGACTGTGTGAAATGGGATGCAGTGAATGAGTGAAATGAGATGCAGTGACTGAGTGAAATGCGTGCAGTGACTGTGTGAAATGGGATGCAGTGAATGAGTGAAATGAGATGCAGTGACTGAGTGAAATGCGTGCAGTGACTGATAGAAATCGGATACAGTGATTGATGGAACTGGGATGCAGTGACTGACGGAAATGGGATGCGGTGACTTTGTGAACTGGGATGTGGTGACTGTGTGAACTGGGATGCGGTGACTATGTGAACTGGGATGCAGTGGCTGAGTGAAATGGGATGCAGTGGCTGAGTGAAATGGGATGCAGTGGGGCGTGAAATGGGATGCAGTGACTGCTGGAAATGAGATGCAATGACTAAGGGAAAGGAAATGCAGTGTCTGTGGGAAATGGGATGCTGCGACTGAGGGTAATGGGATGCAGTGACTGAGGGTAATGGGATGTACTGACTGATGGAAATGGATGCCGTGACTGAGTGAAATGGGATGCAGTGACTGAGTGAAATGCGATGCAGTGACTGAGGTACTGGGAAGGAGTGACTGAGTTTATAGGGATGCAGTGCCCGAGCGGGCTTGGGGTGCAGTGACTGAGTGAAATGGGATGCAGTGAATGAGTGAAATGAGATGCAGTGACTGAGTGAAATGCGCGCAGTGACTGATAGAAATCGGATACAGTGACTGATGGAACTGGGATGCAATGACTGACGGAACTGGGATGCGGTGACTGTGTGAACTGGGATGCGGTGACTGTGTGAACTGGGATGTGGTGACTGTGTGAACTGGGATGCGGTGACGATGTGAAATGGGATGCAGTGGCTGAGTGAAATGGGATGCAGTGGCTGAGTGAAATGGGATGCAGTGGGGAGTGAAATGGGATGCAGTGACTGGTGGAAATGAGATGCAGTGACGAAGGGAAAGGAAATGCAGTGTCTGTGCGAAATGGGATGCTGCGACTGAGGGTAATGGGATGCAGTGACTGATGGAAATGGATGCATGACTGAGTGAAATGGTATGCAGTGACTGAGGTACTGGGAAGGAGTGACTGAGTTAATAGGGATGCAGTGACTGAGCGAAATGGGATGCAGTATTTGTGGGAAGTAGGATGCAATCACTGATTGAAATGAGATGCAGTGGGAAATGGGATACCGTGAGTGTCGGAAATTGAATGCAGCGTCTGTGAGATACGGGAACCAGTGACTGATGGAAATGGGATGCAGTGACTGAGTGAAATTGGATGCAGTGACTGAGTGAACTGGGATGCAGTGTCTGATTGAAATGGGATGCAGTTAATGAGTGAAATGAGATGCAGTGACTGATGGAAATTGAATGCAGTGACAGAGTGACATGAGCTGCAGTGCCTGATGGAAATGGGATGCAGTTACTGTGGGACATGGGATGCAGTGACTGAGGTGCTGGGAAGGAGTGACTGAGTTAATAGGGATGCAGTGCCCGAGCGGGCTTGGAGTACAGTGACTGAGGGAAATGGGATACAGTGGCTGAGAGAAATGAGATGCACTGTCTTAGTGAAATGGGATGCACTGTCTTCGTGAAATGGGATGCAGTGGCTGAGTGAAATGGGATGCAGTGGGGCGTGAAATGGGATGCAGTGACTGCTGGAAATGAGATGCAATGACTAAGGGAAAGGAAATGCAGTGTCTGTGGGAAATGGGATGCTGCGACTGAGGGTAATGGGATGCAGTGACTGAGGGTAATGGGATGTACTGACTGATGGAAATGGATGCCGTGACTGAGTGAAATGGGATGCAGTGACTGAGTGAAATGCGATGCAGTGACTGAGGTACTGGGAAGGAGTGACTGAGTTTATAGGGATGCAGTGCCCGAGCGGGCTTGGGGTGCAGTGACTGAGTGAAATGGGATGCAGTGAATGAGTGAAATGAGATGCAGTGACTGAGTGAAATGCGCGCAGTGACTGATAGAAATCGGATACAGTGACTGATGGAACTGGGATGCAATGACTGACGGAACTGGGATGCGGTGACTGTGTGAACTGGGATGCGGTGACTGTGTGAACTGGGATGTGGTGACTGTGAGAACTGGGATGCGGTGACGATGTGAACTGGGATGCAGTGGCTGAGTGAAATGGGATGCAGTGGCTGAGTGAAATGGGATGCAGTGGGGAGTGAAATGGGATGCAGTGACTGGTGGAAATGAGATGCAGTGACGAAGGGAAAGGAAATGCAGTGTCTGTGCGAAATGGGATGCTGCGACTGAGGGTAATGGGATGCAGTGACTGATGGAAATGGATGCATGACTGAGTGAAAAGGGATGCAGTGACTGAGTGAAATGCGATGCAGTGACTGAGGTACTGGGAAGGAGTGACTGAGTTAATAGGGATGCAGTGACTGAGCGAAATGGGATGCAGTATTTGTGGGAAGTAGGATGCAATCACTGATTGAAATGAGATGCAGTGGGAAATGGGATACCGTGAGTGTCGGAAATTGAATGCAGCGTCTGTGAGATACGGGAACCAGTGACTGATGGAAATGGGATGCAGTGACTGAGGGAAATTGGATGCAGTGACTGAGTGAACTGGGATGCAGTGTCTGATTGAAATGGGATGCAGTTAATGAGTGAAATGAGATGCAGTGACTGATGGAAATTGAATGCAGTGACAGAGTGACATGAGCTGCAGTGCCTGATGGAAATGGGATGCAGTTACTGTGGGACATGGGATGCAGTGACTGAGGTGCTGGGAAGGAGTGACTGAGTTAATAGGGATGCAGTGCCCGAGCGGGCTTGGAGTACAGTGACTGAGGGAAATGGGATACAGTGGCTGAGAGAAATGAGATGCACTGTCTTCGTGAAATGGGATGCACTGTCTTCGTGAAATGGGATGCAGAGGCTGAGTGAAATGGGATGCAGTAACTGGTGGAAATGGAATGCAGTGACTGATCGAAATGGGATGCGGTGACTGACAGTAATTGGATGGAGTGACGGACGGTAATGGGATGCAGTGACTGAGGGAAACGGGACGCAGTGTCAGAGTGAAATGGGATGCAGTCAATGAGTGAAATGGGATGCAGTCAAGGAGTGAAATGGCCTGCAGTGATTGAGTGATTTGGGATGCAGTGACTGAGGGAAATGGAATGCAGTGGCTGAGTGAAATGGGATACACTGACTCTTGGAAATGGGATGCAGTGACTGTTGGAAATGGATTGCAGTGACTGTTGGCAATGGGATGCAGTCACTGTTGGAAATGGGATGCTGTGACTGAGCGTACTGTGGTGCAGTGACTGAGGGTAATGGGATGTAGTGACTGATGGTAATGGGATGCAGTGACTGAGGGAAATGGCCTGCAGTGACTGAGTGAAATGGGATGCAATGACTGAGGAAAGGAGATGCAGTGACTGTGGGTAATGGGAAGCGGTGACTGAATGGAATGTGAAGCATTGAATGAGTGAAATGAGATGCAGTAACTGTTTGAAATGGGATGCTGTGGCTGTGTGAACTGGGATGCGGTGACTGTGTGAACTGGGATGCAGTGGCTGAGTGAAATGCGATAGTGACTCAGGTACTGGGAAGGAGTGACTGAATTAATAGGGGTGCAATGCCCGAGCGGGCTTGGGGTGCAGTGACTTAGGGAAATGGGATGCAGTGACTGCGTGAAATGGGATGCAGTAAATGAGTGAAATGAGATGCAGTGACTGAGTGAAATGCGCGCAGTGACTGATAGAAATCGGATACAGTGACTGATGGAACTGGGATGCAATGACTGACGGAACTGGGATGCGGTGACTGTGTGAAGTGGGATGCGGTGACGATGTGAACTGGGATGCAGTGGCTGAGTGAAATGGGATGCAGTGCGGAGTGAAATGGGATGCAGTGACTGGTGGAAATGAGATGCAGTGACGAAGGGAAAGGAAATGCAGTGTCTGTGGGAAATGGGATGCTGCGACTGAGGGTAATGGGATGCAGTGACTGATGGAAATGGATGCAGTGACTGAGTGAAATGGGATGCAGTGACTGAGGTACTGGGAAGGAGTGACTGAGTTAATAGGGATGCAGTGACTGACGGAAATGGTATGAAGTGACTGCGGGAAATGGGATGCATTGACTGACGGAGATGGGATGCAGTGACTGAGTGAAATGAGATGCAGTGACTGATGGAAATGGTATGCAGTGACTGTGGGAAATGGGATGCAGTGACTGAGGGAAATGGGATGCAGTGTCTGTTTGAAATGGGATCCTGTGACTGAAGTTAATGGGATGCAGTGACTGAGGGTAATGGGATGCAGTGACTGAGGGTAATGGGATGCAGTGACTGAGGGTAATGGGATGCAGTGACTGAGTGAAATGGGATGCAGTGACTGAGTGAAATGGGATGCAGTGACTGAGGACAATGGGATGCAGTGACTGAGGGCAATGGGATGCAGTGACTGAGGGAAATGGGATGCAGTGTCTGATGGAAATGGTATGCAGTGACTGAGGGAAATGGGATGCAGTGACTGCAGGTAATGGGATGCAGTGACTGAGTGGAATGGGAAGCAGTGACTGCGTGAAATGGGATGCAGTGAATGAGTGTAATGAGATGCAGTGACTGAGGGAAATGCGCGCAGTGACTGATAGAAATCGGATTCAGCGATTGATGGAACTGGGATGCAGTGACTGAAGGAAATGGGATGCGGTGACTTTGTGTACTGGGATGTGGTGACTGTGTGAACTGGGATGCGGTGACTATGTGAACTGGGATGCAGTGGCTGAGTGAAATGGGATGCAGTGGCTGAGTGAAATGGGATGCAGTGACTGAGTGAAATGGGATGCAGTGACTGAGTGAAATGGGATGCAGTGACTGAGGGCAATGGGATGCAGTGACTGAGGGAAATGGGATGCAGTGACTGAGGGAAATGGGATGCAGTGACTGGGAAATGGGATGCAGTGACACTGGGAAATGGGATACAGTGACTGACGGAAATGGGACGCAGTGACTGAGTGAAATGGGATGCAGTGGCTGAGTGAAATGGGACGCAGTGACTGAATGAAATGGAATTGCCGTGACTGTGGAAAGGAGATGCATTGACTGAGGAAATAGGATGCAGTGACTGAGTGGAATGGGATGCAGTGACTGAGTGGAATGGGATGCAGTGGGGACTGAAATGAGATGCAGTGACTGGTGGAAATGAGATGCAGTGACTGAGGGAAAGGAAATGCAGTGTCTGTGGGAAATGGGATGCTGCGACTGAGGGTAATGGGATGCAGTGACTGAGGGTAATGGGATGCAGTGACTGATGGAAATGGGATGCAGTGTCTGAGCGAAATGGGATGCACTGACTGAGTGAAATGGGATGCAGTGACTGAGTGAAATGGGATGCAGTGACTGAGGGAAATGGGATGCAGTGACTGATGACAATGGGATGCAGTGACTGAGGACAATGGGATGCAGTGACTGACGGCAATGGGATGCTGTGACTGATGGAAATTGGACGCAGTGACTGAGTGAAATGGGACGCAGTGACAGAGTGAAATGTAATTGCCGTGACTGTGGAAAGGAGATGCAGTGACTGAGGAAATGGGATGCAGTGACTGAGGGAAATGGGATGCAGTGACTGAGGGAAATGGGATGCAGTGACTGGGAAATGGGATTCAGTGACAGTGGGAAATGGGATGCAGTGACTGAGTGAAATGGGACGCAGTGACAGAGTGAAATGTAATTGCCGTGACTGTGGAAAGGAGATGCAGTGACTGAGGAAATGGGATGCAGTGACTGAGGGAAATGGGATGCAGTGACTGAGGGAAATGGGATGCAGTGACTGGGAAATGGGATGCAGTGACAGTGGGAAATGGGATGCAGTGACTGATGGAAATGGGACGCAGTGACTGAGTGAAATGGGACGCAGTGACTGAGTGAAATGGAATTGCCGTGACTGTGGAAAGGAGATGCAGTGACTGAGGAAATGGGATGCAGTGACTGAGGCAAATGTGATGCACTCACTGAGTGAAATGGTATGCAGTGACTGAGTTGAATGGGATGCAGTGACTAAGTGGAATGGGATGCAGTGACTGAGTGAAATGCGATGCAGTGACTGCGTGAAATGAGATGCATTGGGGAATGAAACGGGAAGCAGTGACTGGTGGAAATAAGAAGCAGTGTCTTTGGGAAATGAAATGCAGTGTCTGTGGGAAATGGGATGCTGCGACTGAGGGTAATGGGATGCAGTGACTGAGGGTAATGGGATGCAGTGACTGATGGAAATGGATGCAGTGACTGAGTGAAATGGGATGCAGTGACTGAGTGAAATGCGATGCAGTGTCTTAAGGAAAGGAAATGCAGTGTCTGTGGAGTATAGGATGCTGCGACTGAGGGAAATGGGATGGAGTGACTGACGGAAATGGGATGCAGTGTCTGAGCGAAATGGGATGCAGTGACTGAGTGAAATGGGATGCACTGACTGAGTGAAATGGGATGCAGTGACTGAGGGAAATGGGATGCAGTGACTGGGAAATGGGATTCAGTGACAGTGGGAAATGGGATGCAGTGACTGATGGAAATGGGACGCAGTGACTGAGTGAAATGGGACGCAGTGACAGAGTGAAATGTAATTGCCGTGACTGTGGAAAGGAGATGCAGTGACTGAGGAAATGGGATGCAGTGACTGATGGAAATGGGATGCAGTGACTGAGGGAAATGGGATGCAGTGACTGGGAAATGGGATGCAGTGACAGTGGGAAATGGGATGCAGTGACTGATGGAAATGGGACGCAGTGACTGAGTGAAATGGGACGCAGTGACAGAGTGAAATGGAATTGCCGTGACTGTGGAAAGGAGATGCAGTGACTGAGGAAATAGGATGCAGTGACTGAGGCAAATGTGATGCACTCACTGAGTGAAATGGTATGCAGTGACTGAGTTGAATGGGATGCAGTGACTAAGTGGAATGGGATGCAGTGACTGAGTGAAATGCGATGCAGTGACTGCGTGAAATGAGATGCATTGGGGAATGAAACGGGAAGCAGTGACTGGTGGAAATAAGATGCAGTGTCTTTGGGAAATGAAATGCAGTGTCTGTGGGAAATGGGATGCTGGGACTGAGGGTAATGGGATGCAGTGACTGATGGAAATGGAAGCAGTGACTGAGTGAAATGGGATGCAGTGTCGGAGGTACTGGGAAGGAGTGACTGAGTTAATAGGGATGCAGTGCCCGAGCGGGCTTGGGGTGCAGTGACTGAGGGAAATGGGATACAGTGCCTGAGTGAAATGTGATGCAGTGACTGAGTGAAATGGGAAGCAGTGACTGAGTGAAATGCGATGCAGTGACTGCGTGAAATGCGCGCAGTGACTGATAGAAATCGGATACAGTGACTGATGGAACTGTGATGCAGTGACTGACGGAAATGGGATGCGGTGACTTTGTGAACTGGGATGTGGTGACTGTGTGAACTGGGATGCGGTGACTATGTGAACTGGGATGCAGTGGCTGAGTGAACTGGGATGCAGTGGCTGAGTGAAATGGGATGCAGTGACTGAGGGAAGTGGGATGCAGTGACTGAGGGAAGTGGGATGCAGTGACTGAGGGAAATGGGATGCAGTGACTGAGGGAAATGGGATGCAGTGACTGACGGAAATGGGATGCAGTGTCTGTTTGAAATGGGATCCTGCCACTGAAGTTAATGGGATGCAGTGACGGAGGGTAATGGGACGCAGTGACTGAGTGAAATGGGACGCAGTGACTGAGTGAAATGGGACGCAGTGACTGAGTGAAATGGAATTGCCGTGACTGTGGAAAGGAGATGCAGTGACTGAGGAAATGGGATGCAGTGACTGAGGGAAATGGGATGCAGTGACTGAATGGAATGGGATGCAGTGACTGAGTGAAATGGGATGCAGTGACTGAGTGAAATGGGATGCAGTGACTGAGTGAAATGGGATGCAGTGACTGAGTGAAATGGGATGCAGTGACTGAGGGCAATGGGATGCAGTGACTGAGGGAAATGGTATGCAGTGTCTGAGGAAAATGGGATGCAGTGACTGGGAAATGGGATGCAGTGACAGTAGGAAATGGGATGCAGTGACTGATGGAAATGGGACGCAGTGACTAAGTGAAATGCGACGTTGTGACGGAGGTACTGGGAAGGAG
Source organism: Stegostoma tigrinum (assembly GCF_030684315.1). Lineage (NCBI taxonomy): Eukaryota > Metazoa > Chordata > Chondrichthyes > Orectolobiformes > Stegostomatidae > Stegostoma > Stegostoma tigrinum. The sequence goes on from NW_026728136.1 coordinate 196,698, forward strand.
TGACTGAGGTAATAGGGATGCAGTGCCTGAGCGGGCTTGGGATGCATTGACTTAGGGAAATGGGATACAGTGCCTATGTGAAATGGGATGCACTGACTGAGTGAAATGGGATGCAGTGACTGAGTCGAATGGGACGCAGTGACTGAGTCAAATGGGATGCAGTGACTGAGCGAAATGCGAAGCAGTGACTGCGTGAAATGGGATGCAGTGCATGAGTGAAATGAGATGCAGTGACTGAGTGAAATGCGCGGTGACTGATGGAAATCGGCTACAGTGACTGACGGAAATGGGATGCGATGACTTTGTGAACTGGGATGTGGTGACTGTGTGAACTGGGATGCGGTGACTATGTGAACTGGGACGCAGTGGCTGAGTGAACTGGGATGCAGTGGCTGAGTGAAATGGGATGCAGTGGCTGAGTGAAATGGGATGCAGTGACTGAGTGAAATGAGATGCAGTGACTGATGGAAATGGTATGCAGTGTCTGTTTGAAATGGGATCCTGCGACTGAAGTTAATGGGATGCAGTGACTGAGGGTAATGGGATGCAGTGAATGAGTGAAATGGGATGTAGAGACTGAGTGAAATGGGATGCAGTTACTGACGGAAATGGGATGCAGTGACTGAGGGAAATGGGATGCAGTGACTGGGAAATGGGATGCAGTGACCGTGGGAAATGGGACGCAGTGACTGATGGAAATGGGACGCAGTGACTGATGGAAATGGGACGCAGTGACTGAGTGAAATGGGACACAGTTACTGAGTGAAATGGAATTGCCGTGACTGTGGAAAGGAGATGCAGTGACTGAGGAAATGTGATGCAGTGACTGAAGGAAATGTGATGCAGTGACTGAGTGGAATGGGATGCAGTGATTGAGTGGAATGGGATGCAGTGACTGAGTGAAATGAGATGCAGTGACTGAGTGGAATGTGATGCTGTGACTGAGTGAAATGCGATGCAGTGGCTGCGTGAAATGAGATCCAGTGGGGAATAAAATGGGATGCAGTGACTGGTGGAAATGAGATGCAGTGACTGAGGGAAATGAGATGCAGTGACTGAGTGAAATGGGATGCAGTGACTGAGTGGAATGGGAAGCAGTGACTGAGGGTAATGGGATGCAGTGACTGATGGAAATGGAAGCAGTGACTGAGTGAAATGGGATGCAGTGACGGAGGTACTGGGAAGGAGTGACTGAGTTAATAGTGATGCAGTCCCTGTGCGGGCTTGGGGTGCACTGACTTAGGGAAATGGGATACAGTGCCTGAGTGAAATGCGACGCACTGACTGAGTGAAATGCGACGCACTGACTGAGTGAAATGGGATGCAGTGACTGAGTGCAATGGGATGCAGTGACTGCGTGAAATGGGATGCAGTGAATGAGTGAAATGAGATGCAGTGACTGAGTGAAATGCGCGCAGTGACTGATAGAAATCGGATACAGTGACTGATGCAACTGGGATGCAGTGACTGACGGAACTGGGATGCGGTGACTTTGTGAACTGGGATGTGGTGACTGTGTGAAGTGGGATGCGGTGACTATGTGAACTGGGATGCAGTGGCTGAGTGAAATGGGATGCAGTGGCTGAGTGAAATGGGATGCAGTGGGGAGTGAAATGGGATGCAGTGACTGGTGGACATGAGATGCAGTGACTAAGGGAAAGGAAATGCAGTGTCTGTTGGAAATGGGATGCTGCGACTGAGGGTAATGGGATGCAGTGACTGAGGGTGATGGGATGCAGTGACTGATGGAAATGGATGCAGTGACTGATGGAAATGGATGCAGTGACTGAGTGAAATGCGATGCAGTGTCTTAAGGAAAGGAAATGCAGTGTCTGAGGGGTATAGGATGCTGCGACTGAGGGAAATGGGATGGAGTGTCTGACAGAAATGGGATGCAGTGTCTGAGCGAAATGGGATGCAGTGTCTGAGCGAAATGGGATGCAGTGTCTGAGCGAAATGGGATGCAGTCACTGAGTGAAATGGGATGCAGTCACTGAGTGAAATGGGATGCAGTGACTGAAGGAAATGGGATGCAGTGACTGAGGACAATGGGATGCAGTGACTGACGGCACTGGGATGCTGTGACTGATGGAAATTGGACACAGTGACTGAGTGAAATGGGACGCAGTGACTGAGTGAAATGTAATTGCCGTGACTGTGGAAAGGAGATGCAGTGACTGAGGAAATGGAATGCAGTGACTGAGGGAAATGGGATGCATTGACTGAGGGAAATGGGATGCAGTGACTGGGAAATGGGATGCAGTGACAGTGGGAAATGGGATGCAGTGACTGATGGAAATGGGACGCAGTGACTGAGTGAAATGGGACGCAGTGACTGAGTGAAATGTAATTGCCGTGACTGTGGAAAGGAGATGCAGTGACTGAGGAAATAGGAAGCAGTGACTGAGGCAAATGTGATGCACTCACTGAGTGAAATGGTATGCAGTGACTGAGTTGAATGGGCTGCAGTGACTGAGTTGAATGAGCTGCAGTGACTGAGTGGAATGGGATGCAGTGACTGAGTGGAATGGGATGCAGCGACTGAGTGAAATGGGATGCAGTGACTGAGTGAAATGCGATGCAGTGACTGCGTGAAATGAGATGCATTGGGGAATGAAACGGGAAGCAGTGACTGGTGGAAATAAGATGCAGTGTCTTTGGGAAATGAAATGCAGTGTCTGTGGGAAATGGGATGCTGGGACTGAGGGTAATGGGATGCAGTGACTGATGGAAATGGAAGCAGTGACTGAGTGAAATGGGATGCAGTGTCGGAGGTACTGGGAAGGAGTGACTGAGTTAATAGGGATGCAGTGCCCGAGCGGGCTTGGGGTGCAGTGACTTAGGGAAATGGGATACAGTGCCTGAGTGAAATGTGACGCACTGACTGAGTGAAATGGGATGCAGTGACTGAGTGGAATGGGATGCAGTGACTGAGTGGAATGGGATGCAGTGACTGAGTGGAATGGGATGCAGTGACTGAGTGGAATGGGATGCAGTGACTGAGTGAAATGGGATGCAGTGACTGCGTGAAATGCGCGCAGTGACTGATAGAAATCGGATACAGTGACTGATGGAACTGTGATGCAGTGACTGACGGAAATGGGATGCGGTGACTTTGTGATCTGGGATGCGGTGACTATGTGAACTGGGATGCAGTGGCTGAGTGAAATGGGATGCAGTGACTGAGTGAAATGGGATGCAGTGACTGAGTGAAATGGGATGCAGTGACTTGGAAATGGGATGCAGTGACAGTGGGAAAGGGGACGCAGTGACTGATGGAAATTGGACGCCGTGACTGTGTGAAATGGGACACAGTGACTGAGTGAAATGGAATTGCCGTGACTGTGGAAAGGAGATGCAGTGACTGAGGAAATGGGATGCAGTGACTGAGTGAAATGGGATGCAGTGACTGAGTGAAATGGGATGCAGTGACTGAGTGAAATGGGATGCAGTGACTGAGTGAAATGGGATGCAGTGACTGAGTGAAATGAGATGCAGTGACTGATGGAAATGGTATGCAGTGTCTGTTTGAAATGGGATCCTGCGACTGAAGTTAATGGGATGCAGTGACTGAGGGGAATGGGATGCAGTGAATGAGTGAAATGGGATGTAGAGACTGAGTGAAATGGGATGCAGTGACTGAGGACAATGGGATGCAGTGACTGAGGGAAATGGGATGCAGTGACTGAGGGAAATGGGATGCAGTGACTTGGAAATGGGATGCAGTGACAGTGGGAAATGGGACGCAGTGACTGATGGAAATGGGACGCCGTGACTGTGTGAAATGGGACACAGTGACTGAGTGAAATGGAAGTGCCCTGACTGTGGAAAGGAGATGCAGTGACTGAGGAAATGTGATGCAGTGACTGAGGGAAATGTGATGCAGTGACTGAGGGAAATGGGATGCAGTGACTGAGTGGAATGGGATGCAGTGACTGCGTGAAATGAGATCCATTGGGGAATAAAATGGGATGCAGTGACTGGTGGAAATGAGATGCAGTGACTGAGGGAAATGTGATGCAGTGACTGAGTGAAATGGGATGCAGTGACTGAGTGGAATGGGATGCAGTGACTGAGGGTAATGGGATGCAGTGACTGATGGAAATGGAAGCAGTGACTGAGTGAAATGGGATGCAGTGACGGAGGTACTGGGAAGGAGTGACTGAGTTAATAGTGATGCAGTCCCTGAGCGGGCTTGGGGTGCACTGACTTAGGGAAATGGGATACAGTGCCTGAGTGAAATGCGACGCACTGACTGAGTGAAATGGGATTCAGTTCCTGAGTGGAATGGGATGCAGTGACTGATGGAAATGGTATGCAGTGTCTGTTTGAAATGGGATCCTGCGACTGAAGTTTATGGGATGCAGTGACTGAGGAAATGGGATGCAGTGACTGAGGGAAATGTGATGCAGTGACTGAGGGAAATGGGATGCAGTGACTGAGTGGAATGGGATGCAGTGACTGAGTGAAATGGGATGCAGTGACTGAGTGAAATGGGATGCAGTGACTGAGTGAAATGGGATGCAGTGACTGAGTGAAATGGGATGCAGTGACTGAGTGAAATGGGATGCAGTGACTGAGTGAAATGAGATGCAGTGACTGATGGAAATGGTATGCAGTGTCTGTTTGAAATGGGATCCTGCGACTGAAGTTAATGGGATGCAGTGACTGAGGGGATGGGATGCAGTGAATGAGTGAAATGGGATGTAGAGACTGAGTGAAATGGGATGGAGTGACTGAGGACAATGGGATGCAGTGACTGAGGGCCATGGGATGCAGTGACTGAGGGCCATGGGATGCAGTGACTGAGGGCCATGGGATGCAGTGACTGAGGGCCATGGGATGCAGTGACTGAGGGAAATGGGATGCAGTGACTGAGGGAAATGGGATGCAGTGACTTGGAAATGGGATGCAGTGACAGTGGGAAATGGGACGCAGTGACTGATGGAAATGGGACGCCGTGACTGTGTGAAATGTGACACAGTGACTGAGTGAAATGGAAGTGCCGTGACTGTGGAAAGGAGATGCAGTGACTGAGGAAATGGGATGCAGTGACTGAGGGAAATGTGATGCAGTGACTGCGTGAAATGAGATCCATTGGGGAATAAAATGGGATGCAGTGACTGGTGGAAATGTGATGCAGTGACTGAGGGAAATGTGATGCAGTGACTGAGGGAAATGTGATGCAGTGTCTGAGTGAAATGGGATGCAGTGACTGAGTGGAATGGGATGCAGTGACTGAGGGTAATGGGATGCAGTGACTGATGGAAATGAAAGCAGTGACTGAGTGAAATGGGATGCAGTGACTGCGTGAAATGGGATGCAGTGAATGAGTGAAATGAGATGCAGTGACTGAGTGAAATGCGCGCAGTGACTGATAGAAATCGGATACAGTGACTGATGCAACTGGGATGCAGTGACTGACGGAACTGGGATGCGGTGACTTTGTGAACTGGGATGTGGTGACTGTGTGAAGTGGGATGCGGTGACTATGTGAACTGGGATGCAGTGGCTGAGTGAAATGGGATGCAGTGGCTGAGTGAAATGGGATGCAGTGGGGAGTGAAATGGGATGCAGTGACTGGTGGACATGAGATGCAGTGACTAAGGGAAAGGAAATGCAGTGTCTGTTGGAAATGGGATGCTGCGACTGAGGGTAATGGGATGCAGTGACTGAGGGTGATGGGATGCAGTGACTGATGGAAATGGATGCAGTGACTGAGTGAAATGGGATGCAGTGACTGAGAGAAATGCGATGCAGTGTCTTAAGGAAAGGAAATGCAGTGTCTGAGGGGTATAGGATGCTGCGACTGAGGGAAATGGGATGGAGTGTCTGACAGAAATGGGATGCAGTGTCTGAGCGAAATGGGATGCAGTGTCTGAGCGAAATGGGATGCAGTGTCTGAGCGAAATGGGATGCAGTGTCTGAGCGAAATGGGATGCAGTCACTGAGTGAAATGGGATGCAGTGACTGAAGGAAATGGGATGCAGTGACTGAGGACAATGGGATGCAGTGACTGACGGCACTGGGATGCTGTGACTGATGGAAATTGGACACAGTGACTGAGTGAAATGGGACGCAGTGACTGAGTGAAATGTAATTGCCGTGACTGTGGAAAGGAGATGCAGTGACTGAGGAAATGGAATGCAGTGACTGAGGGAAATGGGATGCATTGACTGAGGGAAATGGGATGCAGTGACTGGGAAATGGGATGCAGTGACAGTGGGAAATGGGATGCAGTGACTGATGGAAATGGGACGCAGTGACTGAGTGAAATGGGACGCAGTGACTGAGTGAAATGTAATTGCCGTGACTGTGGAAAGGAGATGCAGTGACTGAGGAAATAGGAAGCAGTGACTGAGGCAAATGTGATGCACTCACTGAGTGAAATGGTATGCAGTGACTGAGTTGAATGGGCTGCAGTGACTGAGTTGAATGAGCTGCAGTGACTGAGTGGAATGGGATGCAGTGACTGAGTGGAATGGGATGCAGCGACTGAGTGAAATGGGATGCAGTGACTGAGTGAAATGCGATGCAGTGACTGCGTGAAATGAGATGCATTGGGGAATGAAACGGGAAGCAGTGACTGGTGGAAATAAGATGCAGTGTCTTTGGGAAATGAAATGCAGTGTCTGTGGGAAATGGGATGCTGGGACTGAGGGTAATGGGATGCAGTGACTGATGGAAATGGAAGCAGTGACTGAGTGAAATGGGATGCAGTGTCGGAGGTACTGGGAAGGAGTGACTGAGTTAATAGGGATGCAGTGCCCGAGCGGGCTTGGGGTGCAGTGACTTAGGGAAATGGGATACAGTGCCTGAGTGAAATGTGACGCACTGACTGAGTGAAATGTGACGCACTGACTGAGTGAAATGGGATGCAGTGACTGAGTGGAATGGGATGCAGTGACTGAGTGGAATGGGATGCAGTGACTGAGTGGAATGGGATGCAGTGACTGAGTGGAATGGGATGCAGTGACTGAGTGGAATGGGATGCATTGACTGAGTGGAATGGGATGCAGTGACTGAGTGAAATGGGATGCAGTGACTGCGTGAAATGCGCGCAGTGACTGATAGAAATCGGATACAGTGACTGATGGAACTGTGATGCAGTGACTGACGGAAATGGGATGCGGTGACTTTGTGATCTGGGATGTGGTGACTGTGTGAACTGGGATGCGGTGACTATGTGAACTGGGATGCAGTGGCTGAGTGAAATGGGATGCAGTGACTGAGTGAAATGGGATGCAGTGACTGAGTGAAATGGGATGCAGTGACTTGGAAATGGGATGCAGTGACAGTGGGAAAGGGGACGCAGTGACTGATGGAAATTGGACGCCGTGACTGTGTGAAATGGGACACAGTGACTGAGTGAAATGGAATTGCCGTGACTGTGGAAAGGAGATGCAGTGACTGAGGAAATGGGATGCAGTGACTGAGGGAAATGTGATGCAGTGACTGAGGGAAATGGGATGCAGTGACTGAGTGGAATGGGATGCAGTGACTGAGTGAAATGGGATGCAGTGACTGAGTGAAATGGGATGCAGTGACTGAGTGAAATGGGATGCAGTGACTGAGTGAAATGAGATGCAGTGACTGAGTGAAATGGTATGCAGTGTCTGTTTGAAATGGGATCCTGCGACTGAAGTTAATGGGATGCAGTGACTGAGGGGAATGGGATGCAGTGAATGAGTGAAATGGGATGTAGAGACTGAGTGAAATGGGATGTAGAGACTGAGTGAAATGGGATGCAGTGACTGAGGACAATGGGATGCAGTGACTGAGGGAAATGGGATGCAGTGACTGAGGGAAATGGGATGCAGTGACTTGGAAATGGGATGCAGTGACAGTGGGAAATGGGACGCAGTGACTGATGGAAATGGGACGCCGTGACTGTGTGAAATGGGACACAGTGACTGAGTGAAATGGAAGTGCCCTGACTGTGGAAAGGAGATGCAGTGACTGAGGAAATGTGATGCAGTGACTGAGGGAAATGTGATGCAGTGACTGAGGGAAATGGGATGCAGTGACTGAGTGGAATGGGATGCAGTGACTGCGTGAAATGAGATCCATTGGGGAATAAAATGGGATGCAGTGACTGGTGGAAATGAGATGCAGTGACTGAGGGAAATGTGATGCAGTGACTGAGTGAAATGGGATGCAGTGACTGAGTGGAATGGGATGCAGTGACTGAGGGTAATGGGATGCAGTGACTGATGGAAATGGAAGCAGTGACTGAGTGAAATGGGATGCAGTGACGGAGGTACTGGGAAGGAGTGACTGAGTTAATAGTGATGCAGTCCCTGAGCGGGCTTGGGGTGCACTGACTTAGGGAAATGGGATACAGTGCCTGAGTGAAATGGGATGCAGTAAATGAGTTAAATGGGATGCAGTAAATGAGTGAAATGAGATGCAGTGACTGAGTGAAATGAGATGCAGTGGCTGAGTGAAATCGGATACAGTGACTGATGGAACTGGGATGCGGTGACTTTGTGAACTGGGATGCGGTGACTTTGTGAACTGGGATGTGGTGACTGTGTGAAGTGGGATGCGGTGACTATGTGAACTGGGAGGCAGTGGCTGAGTGAAATGGGATGCAGTGGGGAGTGAAATGGGATGCAGTGACTGCTGGAAATGAGATGCAGTGACTAAGGGAAAGGAAATGCAGTGTCTGTGGGAAATGGGATGCTGCGACTGAGGGTGATGGGATGCAGTGTCCGGGTAATGGGATGCAGTGACTGATGGAAATGGATGCAGTGACTGAGTGAAATGGGATGCAGTCACTGAGTGAAATGCGATGCAGTGTCTTAAGGAAAGGAAATGCAGTGTCTGAGGGGTATCGGATGCTGCGACTGAGGGAAATGGGATGGAGTGACTGACGGAAATGGGATGCAGTGTCTGAGCGAAATGGGATGCAGTGTCTGAGCGAAATGGGATGCAGTGACTGAGTGAAATGGGATGCAGTGACTGAGGGAAATGGGATGCAGTGACTGAGGGAAATGGGATGTAGTGACTGAGGACAATGGGATGCAGTGACTGAGGGCAATGGGATGCAGTGACTGAGGGCAATGGGATGCAGTGACTGAGGGAAATGGGATGCAGTTTCTGAGGGAAGTGGGACGCAGTGACGGAGGTACTGGGAAGGAGTGACTGAGTTAATAGGGATGCAGTGCCTGAGCGGGCTTGGGATGCACTGACTTAGGGAATTGGGATACAGTGCCTATGTGAAATGGGATGCACTGACTGAGTGAAATGGGATGCAGTGACTGAGTCGAATGGGATGCAGTGACTGAATCAAATGGGATGCAGTGACTGAGTGAAATGCGATGCAGTGACTGCGTGAAATGGGATGCAGTGCATGAGTGAAATGAGATGCAGTGACTGAGTGAAATGCGCGGTGACTGATAGAAATCGGATACAGTGACTGACGGAAATGGGATGCGGTGACTGTGTGAACTGGGATGCGGTGACTGTGTGAACTGGGATGCGGTGACTATGTGAACTGGGATGCAGTGGCTGAGTGAAATGGGATGCAGTGACTGAGTGAAATGGGATGCAGTGACTGAGTGAAATGAGATGCAGTGACTGATGGAAATGGTATGCAGTGTCTGTTTGAAATGGGATCCTGCGACTGAAGTTAATGGGATGCAGTGACTGAGGGTAATGGGATGCAGTGAATGAGTGAAATGGGATGTAGAGACTGAGTGAAATGGGATGCAGTGACTGAGGACATTGGGATGCAGTGACTGAGGGCAATGGGATGCAGTGACTGAGAGAAATGGGATGCAGTGACTGAGGGAAATGGGATGCAGTGACTGGGAAATGGGAAGCAGTCACAGTGGGAAATGGGATGCAGTGACTCATGGAAATGGGACGCAGTGACTGAGTGAAATGGGACACAGTGACTGAGTGAAATGGAATTGCCGTGACTGGTGAAATGGGATGCAGTGACTGGTGAAATGGGATGCAGTGACTGAGTGGAATGGGATGCAGTGACTGAGGGTAATGGGATGCAGTGACTGATGGAAATGGAAGCAGTGACTGAGTGAAATGGGATGCAGTGACGGAGGTACTGGAAAGGAGTGACTGAGTTAATAGGGATGCAGTCCCTGACCGGGCTTGGGGTGCACTTACTTAGGGAAATGGGATACACTGCCTGAGTGAAATGCAACGCGCTGACTGAGTGAAATGGGATGCAGTGACCGAGTGGAATGGGATGCAGTGACTGAGTCAAATGGGATGCAGTGACTGAATGAAATGGGATGCAGTGAATGAGTGAAATGAGATGCAGTGACTGAGTGAAATGCGCGCAGTGACTGATAGAAATCGGATACAGTGACTGATGGAACTGGGATGCAGTGACTGTCGGAACTGGGATGCAGTGACTTTTTGAACTGAGATGTGGTGACTGTGTGAAGTGGGATGCGGTGACTATGTGAACTGGGATGCAGTGGCTGAGTGAAATGGGATGCAGTGGCTGAGTGAAATGGGATGCAGTGGGGAGTGAAATGTGATGCAGTGACTGGTGGAAATGAGATGCAGTGACTAAGGGAAAGGAAATGCAGTGTCTGTGGGAAATGGGATGCTGCGACTGAGGGTAATGGGATGCAGTGACTGAGGGTAATGGGATGCAGTGACTGAGGGTAATGGGATGCAGTGCCTGAGGGTAATGGGATGCAGTCACTGAGTGAAATGCGATGCAGTGTCTAAAGGAAAGGAAATGCAGTGTCTGAGGGGTATCGGATGCTGCGACTGAGGGAAATGGGATGGAGTGACTGACGGAAATGGGATGCAGTGTCTGAGCGAAATGGGATGCAGTGTCTGAGCGAAATGGGATGCAGTGACTGAGTGAAATGGGATGCAGTGACTGAGGGAAATGGGATGCAGTGACTGAGGGAAATGGGATGTAGTGACTGAGGACAATGGGATGCAGTGACTGAGGGCAATGGGATGCAGTGACTGAGGGCAATGGGATGCAGTGACTGAGGGCAATGGGATGCAGTGACTGAGGGAAATGGGATGCAGTTTCTGAGGGAAGTGGGACGCAGTGACGGAGGTACTGGGAAGGAGTGACTGAGTTAATAGGGATGCAGTGCCTGAGCGGGCTTGGGATGCACTGACTTAGGGAATTGGGATACAGTGCCTATGTGAAATGGGATGCACTGACTGAGTGAAATGGGATGCAGTGACTGAGTCGAATGGGATGCAGTGACTGAATCAAATGGGATGCAGTGACTGAGTGAAATGCGATGCAGTGACTGCGTGAAATGGGATGCAGTGCATGAGTGAAATGAGATGCAGTGACTGAGTGAAATGCGCGGTGACTGATAGAAATCGGATACAGTGACTGACGGAAATGGGATGCGGTGACTGTGTGAACTGGGATGCGGTGACTGTGTGAACTGGGATGCGGTGACTATGTGAACTGGGATGCAGTGGCTGAGTGAAATGGGATGCAGTGACTGAGTGAAATGGGATGCAGTGACTGAGTGAAATGAGATGCAGTGACTGATGGAAATGGTATGCAGTGTCTGTTTGAAATGGGATCCTGCGACTGAAGTTAATGGGATGCAGTGACTGAGGGTAATGGGATGCAGTGAATGAGTGAAATGGGATGTAGAGACTGAGTGAAATGGGATGCAGTGACTGAGGACATTGGGATGCAGTGACTGAGGGCAATGGGATGCAGTGACTGAGAGAAATGGGATGCAGTGACTGAGGGAAATGGGATGCAGTGACTGGGAAATGGGAAGCAGTCACAGTGGGAAATGGGATGCAGTGACTCATGGAAATGGGACGCAGTGACTGAGTGAAATGGGACACAGTGACTGAGTGAAATGGAATTGCCGTGACTGGTGAAATGGGATGCAGTGACTGGTGAAATGGGATGCAGTGACTGAGTGGAATGGGATGCAGTGACTGAGGGTAATGGGATGCAGTGACTGATGGAAATGGAAGCAGTGACTGAGTGAAATGGGATGCAGTGACGGAGGTACTGGAAAGGAGTGACTGAGTTAATAGGGATGCAGTCCCTGACCGGGCTTGGGGTGCACTTACTTAGGGAAATGGGATACACTGCCTGAGTGAAATGCAACGCGCTGACTGAGTGAAATGGGATGCAGTGACCGAGTGGAATGGGATGCAGTGACTGAGTCAAATGGGATGCAGTGACTGAATGAAATGGGATGCAGTGAATGAGTGAAATGAGATGCAGTGACTGAGTGAAATGCGCGCAGTGACTGATAGAAATCGGATACAGTGACTGATGGAACTGGGATGCAGTGACTGTCGGAACTGGGATGCAGTGACTTTTTGAACTGAGATGTGGTGACTGTGTGAAGTGGGATGCGGTGACTATGTGAACTGGGATGCAGTGGCTGAGTGAAATGGGATGCAGTGGCTGAGTGAAATGGGATGCAGTGGGGAGTGAAATGTGATGCAGTGACTGGTGGAAATGAGATGCAGTGACTAAGGGAAAGGAAATGCAGTGTCTGTGGGAAATGGGATGCTGCGACTGAGGGTAATGGGATGCAGTGACTGAGGGTAATGGGATGCAGTGACTGAGGGTAATGGGATGCAGTGCCTGAGGGTAATGGGATGCAGTGACTGATGGAAATGGATGCAGTGACTGAGTGAAATGGGATGCAGTGACTGAGTGAAATGCGATGCAGTGTCTTAAGGAAAGGAAATGCAGTGTCTGAGCGGTATAGGATGCTGCGACTGAGGGAAATGGGATGGAGTGACTGACGGAAATGGGATGCAGTGTCTGAGCGAAATGGGAAGCAGTGACTGAGCGAAATGGGATGCAGTGACTGAGCGAAATGGGATGCAGTGACTGAGTGAAATGGGATGCAGTGACTGAGGGAAATGGGATGCAGTGACTGAGGACAATGGGATGCAGTGACTGACGGCCATGGGATGCTGTGACTGATGGAAATTGGACGCAGTGACTGAGTGAAATGGGACGCAGTGACTGAGTGAAATGTTATTGCCGTGACTGTGGAAAGGAGATGCAGTGACTGAGGAAATGGCATGCAGTGACTGAGGGAAATGGGATGCAGTGACTGAGGGAAATGGCTTGCAGTGACTGGGAAATGGGATGCAGTGACAGTGGGAAATGGGATGCAGTGACTGATGGAAATGGGATGCAGTGACTGAGGGAAATGGGATGCAGTGACTGGGAAATGGGATGCAGTGACAGTGGGAAATTGGACGCAGTGACTGATGGAAATGGGATGCAGTGACTGAGTGAAATGGGACACAGTGACTGAGTGAAATGGAATTGCCGTGACTGTGGAAAGGAGATGCAGTGACTGAGGAAATGGGATGCAGTGACTGAGGGAAATGTGATGCAGTGACTGAGTGGAATGGGATGCAGTGATTGAGTGGAATGTGATGCTGTGACTGAGTGGAATGGGATGCAGTGACTGAGTGAAATGGGATGCAGTGACTGAGTGGAATGTGATGCAGTGACTGCGTGAAATGAGATCCAGTGGGGAATAAAATGGGATGCAGTGACTGGTGAAAATGAGATGCAGTGACTAAGGGAAAGGAAATGCAGTGTCTGTGGGAAATGGGATGCTGCGACTGAGGGTGATGGGATGCAGTGACTGAGGGTAATGGGATGCAGTGACTGATGGAAATGGCCGCAGTGACTGAGTGAAATGGGATGCAGTGACTGAGTGAAATGCTATGCAGTGTCTTAAGGAAAGGAAATGCAGTGTCTGAGGGGTATAGGATGCTGCGACTGAGGGAAATGGGTTGTAGTGACTGACGGAAATGGGATTCAGTGTCTGAGGGAAATGGGACGCAGTGTCAGAGTGAAATGGGATGCAGTGACTGAGGGAAATGGGATGCAGTATTTGTAGGAAGGAGGATGCAATCACTGTGTGAAATGCGATGCAGAGACTGAGGGGAAGGAGATGCTCTGACTATGGAAAATGGGATGCAGTGAGTGTGGGAAATGGAATGTATCGTCTGTGAGATACGGGAAACAGTGACTGATGGGCATGTGATGCAGTAACTGTGGTGAAGGAGATGCAGTGACTGAGTGAAATTGGATGCAGTGACTGCGTGAAATGCGATGCAGTGACTGAGTGAAATGTGATTCAGTCACTGAGTGAATTGGGATGGAGTCACTGAGTGAAATGTGATGCATCACTGAGTGAAATGAGATGCAGTGTCTGATTGAAATGTGATGCAGTGACTGAGGGAAATGGGATGCAGTGACTGAGGTACTGGGAAGTAGTGACTGAGTGAAATGCGATGCAGTGACTGAGTGAAATGCGATGCACTGACTGAGTGAAATGAGATGCACTGACTGTTGGAAATTGGATGCAGTGACAGAGCGACATGAGGTGCAGAGACTGAGTAAAATGAGAAGCATTGAATGCACTGTCTGTGAGATACGGGAAACAGTGACTGATGGAAATGGGATGCAGTGACTATGGTGAAGGGGATGCAGCGACTGAGTGAAATGGGATGCAGTGACTGCGTGAAATGGGATGCAGTGACGGATGCAAATGGGATGCAGTGACTGAGTGAAATGGGATGCAGTGACTGACGGAAATGGGATGCAGTGACTGAGGGAAATGGGATGCAGTGACTGAGGGAAATGAGATGCAGTGACTGAGGGAAATGGGATGCAGTGACTGAGGGAAATGAGATGCAGTGACTGAGGGAAATGAGATGCACTGACCTAGGGAAATGGGATGCAGTGACTGAGTGAAATGTGAAGCAGTCACTGAATGAAATGGGATGCACTGATTGTGTGAAATGGGATGCAGTGACTGAGGGAAAATGCGTTGCAATGACTGATGGAAATGGGATATAGTGACTGATGGAAATGGGATACAGTGACTGTGGGAAATGCGATGCAGTGACTGAGTGAATTGGAATGCAGTGACACACGGAAATGGGATGCCTTGACTGACGGAAATGTGATGCAGTGACTGATGGAAATGGGACGCAGTGACTGAGAGAAATGGGATGCAGTGACTGAAGGCAATGAGATGCAGTGTCTGAGTGAAATGGAATGCAGTGATTGTGTGAAATGGGATGCAGTGACTGATGCAAATGGGATACATTGACTGAGGGAAATGGGATGTAGTGACTGAGGGAAATGGGATGCAGTGTCTGAGTGAAATTGGATGCAGTGACTGATGTAAATGGCATGCAGTGAATGAGGGAAATGGGATGCAGTGACTGACGGAAATGTGATGCAGTGTCTGTTTGAAATTGGATCCTGCGACTGAAGTTAATGGGATGCAGTGACTGAGGGTAATGGGATGCAGTGACTGAGGGTAATGGGATGCAGTGACTGAGGGCAATGGTATGCAGTGACTGAGGGAAATCGGATGCAGTGACTCGGAAATGGGATGCAGTGATTGAGTGAAACGGGATACAGTGACTGAGTGAAATGGGATTGCCGTGACTGTGGAAAGGAGTTGCAGTGACTGAGGAAATGGGACGCAGTGACTGAGTGAAATGGGACGCAGTGACTGATGGAAAGGAGATGCAGTGACTCTGTGAAATGGGATGCAGTGACTGAGTGAAATGGGATTGCCGTGACTGTGGAAAGGGGATGCAGTGACTGAGGGAAATGAGATGCCGAGACTGAGTGAACTGGGATGCAGTGACTGATGGAAATGGAATGCAGTGACTGAGTGAAATGGGATGCAGTGACTGAGGGTAATGGGATGCAGTTACTGAGTGAAATAGGATGCAGTGACTGAGTGAAATAGGATGCAGTGACTGAGGGCAATGGGATGCAGTGACTGATGGAAATGGGACGCAGTGACTGAGTGAAATGGGACGCAGTGACTGATGGAAAGGAGATGCAGTGACTCTTTGAAATTGGATGCAGTGACTGAGTGAAATGGGATTGCCGTGACTGTGGAAAGGAGATGCAGTGACTGAGGAAATGGGATGCAGTGACTGATGGAAAGGGATGCCTTGACTGTGTGTAAAGTGAAGCCTTGAGTGAAATGGGATGCAGTGGCTGTGTGAAATGGGATGCAGTGGCTGTGTGAAATGGGATGCAGTGGCTGTGTGAAATGGGATGCACTGGCTGTGTGAAATGGGATGCAGTCACTGTGTGAAATGGGATGCAGTGGCTGTGTGAACTGGGATTCTGAGACTCAAGTGAATGGGATGCCGTGTCTGTGGGGAATGGGATGCAGTGACTGTGGTGAAGGAGATGCAGTGATTGAGTGAAATGGGATGCAGTGACTGCTTCAAATGGGATGCAGTGACTGCTTCAAATGGGATGCAGTGACTGAGTGAAATGGGATGCAGTGACTGAGTGAAATGGGATGCAGTGACTGAGAGAAATGGGATGCAGTGACTGAGAGACATGGGATGCAGTGACTGAGGGACGTGGGATGAAGTGACTGAGTGAAATGGGATGCAGTGATTGAGGGAAATTTGATGCAGTGAATGAGTTAAATGAGATGCAGTGACTTAGGGAAATTGGATGCAGTGACAGAGTGACATGAGCTGCAGTGTCTGATGGAAATGTGATGCAGTACCAGAGGGAAATGGGATGCGGTGACTGAGGTACAGGGAAGGAGTGACTGAGTTCATGGGGATGCAGTGCCCAAGCGGACTTGGGGTGCAGTGAGTGAGGGAAATGGGATACAGTGCCTAAGTGAAATGTGACGCGCTGACTGAGTGGAATCGGATGCAGTGACTGAGTGAAATGGGATGCTGTGACTGAGTGAAATGGGATGCTGTGACTGAGTGAAATATGATGCAGTGACTGAGTGAAATGGGATGCAGTGAATGAGTGAAATGAGATGCACTGACTGATGGAAATTGGATGCAGTGACAGAGTGACATGAGCTGCAGTCACTGAGTGAAATGAGAAGCATTGATTGCACTGTCTGTGAGATACGGGAAACAGTGACTGATGGAAATGGGATGCAGTGACTGTGGTGAAGGGGATGCAGTGACTGAGTGAAATGGAATGCAGTGACTGAGTGAAATGGGATGCAGTGACTGAGGGTAATGGGATGCAGTTACTGAGTGAAATAGGATGCAGTGACTGAGGGCAATGGGATGCAGTGACTGATGGAAATGGGACGCAGTGACTGATGGAAAGGAGATGCAGTGACTCTGTGAAATGGGATGCAGTGACTGAGTGACATGAGCTGCAGTCACTGAGTGAAATGAGAAGCATTGATTGCACTGTCTGTGAGATACGGGAAACAGTGACTGATGGAAATGGGATGCAGTGACTGTGGTGAAGGGGATGCAGTGACTGAGTGAAATGGAATGCAGTGACTGAGTGAAATGGGATGCAGTGACTGAGGGTAATGGGATGCAGTTACTGAGTGAAATAGGATGCAGTGACTGAGGGCAGTGGGATGCAGTGACTGATGGAAATGGGACGCAGTGACTGATGGAAAGGAGATGCAGTGACTCTGTGAAATGGGATGCAGTGACTGAGTGAAATGGGATTGCCGTGACTGTGGAAAGAAGATGCAGTGACTGAGGAAATGGGACGCAGTGACTGATGGAAAGGGATGCCTTGATTGTGTGTAAAGTGAAGCATTGAGTGAAATGGGATGCAGTGGCTGTGTGAAATGGGATGCAGTGGCTGTGTGAAATGGGATGCAGTGGCTGTGTGAAATGGGATGCACTGGCTGTGTGAAATGGGATGCAGTCACTGTGTGAAATGGGATGCAGTGGCTGTGTGAACTGGGATTCTGAGACTCAAGTGAATGGGATGCCGTGTCTGTGGGGAATGGGATGCAGTGACTGTGGTGAAGGAGATGCAGTGATTGAGTGAAATGGGATGCAGTGACTGAGGGACATGGGATGCAGTGACTGAGGGACATGGGATGCAGTGACTGAGGGACATGGGATGCAGTGACTGAGGGACATGGGATGCAGTCACTGAGGGACATGGGATGCAGTGACTGAGTGAAATGGGATGCAGTGATTGAGGGAAATTTGATGCAGTGAATGAGTTAAATGAGATGCAGTGACTTAGGGAAATTGGATGCAGTGACAGAGTGACATGAGCTGCAGTGTCTGATGGAAATGTGATGCAGTACCAGAGCGAAATGGGATGCGGTGACTGAGGTACAGGGAAGGAGTGACTGAGTTCATGGGGATGCAGTGCCCAAGCGGACTTGGGGTGCAGTGAGTGAGGGAAATGGGATACAGTGCCTGAGTGAAATGTGACGCGCTGATTGAGTGAAATCGGATGCAGTGACTGAGTGGAATGGGATGCAGTGACTGAGTGGAATGGGATGCTGTGACTGAGTGAAATGGGATGCTGTGACTGAGTGAAATGGGATGCTGTGACTGAGTGAAATGGGATGCAGTGACTGAGTGAAATGGGATGCAGTGAATGAGTGAAATGAGTTGCACTGACTGATGGAAATTGGATGCAGTGACAGAGTGACATGAGCTGCAGTCACTGAGTGAAATGAGAAGCATTGATTGCACTGTCTGTGAGATACGGGAAACAGTGACTGATGGAAATGGGATGCAGTGACTGTGGTGAAGGGGATGCAGTGACTGAGTGAAATGGGATGCAGTGACTGAGTGAAATGGGATGCAGTGACTGAGTGAAATGGGATGCAGTGACTGAGTGAAATGGGATGCAGTGACTGAGTGAAATGCGATGCAGTGAATGAGTGAAATGAGATGAACTGACTGATGTAAATTGGATGCAGTGACAGAGTGACATGAGCTGCAGTCACTGAGTGAAATGAGATGCATTGTTTGATGGAAATGGTCTGCAGTAACTGACGGAAATGAGATGCAGTGACTGAGGGAAATTGGATGCAGTGACTGAGGGAAATGGGATGCAGTGACCGAGTGAAATGAGATGCAGTGACTGAGCAAAATGGGATGCACTATTTTTGGGAAGTAGGATGCAATCACTGATTGAAATGAGATGCAGAGACTGTGGGAAAGGAGATGCTGTATCTATGGGAAATGGGATACATTGAGTGTCGGAAATTGAATGCAGCGTCTGTGAGATACGGGAACCAGTGACTGATGGAAATGGGATGCTGTGACTGTGGTGAAGGAGATGCAGTGATGGAGTTAATTGGGATGCAGTGACTGAGTGAAATGTGATGCAGTGACTGCGTGAATTGCGATGCAGTGACTGCATGAAATGCGATGCAGTGACTGCGTGAAATGGGATGCAGTGACTGCGTGAAATGGGACGCAGTGACTCAGTGAAATGTGATTCCATCACTGAGTGAAATATGATGCACTCACTGAGTGTACTGTGATTCAGTCACTGAGAAAACTGTGATGCAGTCACCGAGTGAAATGGGATGCAGTGGCTGAGTGAAATGGAATGCAGTGACTGACGGAAATGGGATGCAGTGACTGAGGGAAATGGGATGCAATCACTGAGTGAATTGCAATGCAAAGACTGAGGGAAAGGTGATGCTGTGACGATGGGAAATGGGATGCAGTGAGGGTGTGAAATTGAATGCAGCGTCTGTGAGATACGGGAAACAGTGACTGATGGAAATTGGACGCAGTGACTGTGGTGAAGGAGATGCAGTGATTGAGTGAAATGGGATGCAGTGACTGAGTAAAATACGATGCAGTGACTGAGTGAAATGTGATGCAGTGACTGCGTGAAATGGGATGCAGTGACTGTGGTGAAGGAGATGCAGTGACTGAGGGAAATGGGCTGCAGTGACAGAGTGACATGAGCTGTAGTGTCTGATGGAAATGTGATGCAGTACCTGATGGAAATGGGATGCAGTGACTGAGGTACTGGGAAGGAGTGACTGAGTTCATGGGGATGCAGTGCCCAAGCGGACTTGGGGTCCAGTGAGTGAGGGAAATGGGATACAGTGCCTGAGTGAAATGAGATGCAGTGACTGAGGGAAATGGGATGCAGTGACTGAGTGAAATGAGATGCAGTGACAGAGAGAAATGGGATGCAGTGACTGTGGGACATGGGAAGCATTGTCTGAGTGAAATGCGATGCAGAGACTGAGGGAAAGGAGATGCTGTGACTATGGGAAATGGGATGCAGTGAGTGTGGGAAATTGAATGCAGCGCCTGTGAGATACGGGAAACAGTGACTGATGGAAATGGAATGCAGTGACTATGGTGAAGGAGATGCAGTGACTGAGTGAAATGGGATGCAGTGACTATGGGAAATGGGATGCCTTGACTGACGGAAATGGGATGCAGTGATTGACGGAAATTGAATGCACCTCAGTGAGAAACGGGATACAGTGACTGAGTGAAATGGGATGCAGTGACTGATGGAATTGGGGTGCAGTGACCACATCAGTACTGGGTGATGATCCTGGCCAGGTGTTAGATTTCAAAGTCGTTGATCACCTTGGTGATAGCGATCACAATTCTGTTATGTTTACTTCAGTGATGGAAAGGGATAGGTGTACACCACTGTGCAAGAGTTATAGCTGGCGGAAAGGCAATTACGAAGAGATTATGCAAGATTTAGGGAGCATAGGATGGGGAAGGAAACTGCAGTGGATGGGCACAATAGAAATGTGGAGCTTATTCAAGGGAAAGCTCCTGTGTGTCCTAGGTAAGTATGTACCTGTCAGGCAGGGAGTAAGCTGTAGGGTGCGGGAGCTGTGGTTTACGAAGGAAGTGGAATCTCTGGTCAAGAGGAAGAAGAATGCTTCTGTTACTTTCAGATGTGAAGGCTCAGTTAGGGTGATTGAGGGTTACAAGGTAGCCAGGAAAGACCAAAAGAGAGAGCTCAGAAGATCCAGGAGGAGACATGAGAAGTTGTTGGCGGATAGGATCAGGGTAAACCCTCAGGTTTTCTCTCGGTATTTAAGGAATTAAAGAATGACAAAAGTAAGATGAGGCCTAATCAAGGATAGTAGTGGTAAGTTGTGTGTGGAGTCAGATGAGATAGGGGAAGCGCTAAATGAATATTTTTCAACAGTATTCACTCTAGAAAACCACAATGTTGTCGAGGAGAATACAGACATACAGGCTACTGGACTAAGTGGGATTGAGGTTCACAAGGAAGAGGTTTTTGAAATCCTACAGAGGGTGAAGATAGCTATGTCCCCTGGGCCGGATGGGATTTATCCTCGGATCCTCTGAGAATCCAGGGAGGAGATTGCCGAGCCTTTGGCATTGATCTTTAACTCATCATTGTCTACAGGAATAGTGCCAGATGACTGGAGGATAGCAATTGTGGTTCCCCTGTTCAAGAAGGGGAGTAGAGACAACCCTGGTAATTATCGGCCAGTGAGCCTTACCTCACTTGTCGGTAAAGTGTTGAAAAAGGTTATATGGGACAGGATTTACAATCATCTAGAAAAGAATAAATTGATTCGGGATAGTCAGCACGGTTTTGTGAAGGGAAGGTCGTGCTTCACAAACCTTATTGAGTTCTTTGAGAAGGTGACCAAACAGATAGATGAGAGTAAACCGGTTGATGTGGAGTATATGGATTTCAGCAAGGCGTTCGATAAGGTTCCGCATAACAGACTATTGTACAAAATGCAGA
This sequence comes from Stegostoma tigrinum, assembly GCF_030684315.1. NCBI lineage: Eukaryota > Metazoa > Chordata > Chondrichthyes > Orectolobiformes > Stegostomatidae > Stegostoma > Stegostoma tigrinum. The sequence continues at coordinate 218,182 of NW_026728136.1, forward strand.
GGAATGGAATTGTGGGAGATATAGCAGTTTGGATCGGAAATTAGCTTGCTGAAAGAAGACAGAGGGTGGTAGTTGATGGGAAACGTTCATCCTGGAGACCAGTTACTGGTGGTGTACCGCAGGGGTGGGTGTTGGGTCCACTGCTGTTTGTCATTTTTATAAATGACCTGGATGAGGGCGTAGAAGGATGGGTTAGTAAATTTGCAGACGACACTAAGATAGGTGGAGTTGTGGATAGTGACAAAGGATTGGTTGCAGAGGGACATAGATAAGCTGCAGAGCTGGTCTGAGAGGTGACAAATGGAGTTTAATGCAGACAAGTGTGAGGTGATGCACTTTGGTAGGAGTAACCAGAACGCAAAGTACAGGGCTAATGGTAAGATGCTTAGTAGTATAGATGAGCAGAGAGATCTTGGTGTCCATGAACACAGATCCTTGAAAGTTGCCACCCAGGGTGACAGGGCTGTTAAGAAGGCATACAGTGTTTTAGCTTTGATTAATAGAGGGATCGAGTTCCGGAACCAAGAGGTTATGGTGAAGCTGTACAAAACTCTGGTGCGGCCGCACTTGGAGTATTGCGTACAGTTCTGGTCACCGCATTATAAGAAGGATGTGGAAGCTTTGAAAAGGGTGCAGAGGAGATTTACTAGGATGTTGCCTGGTATAGAGGGAAGGTCTTAGAATGAATGGCTGAGGGACTTGAGGCTGTTTTCATTCGAGAGAAGAAGGTTGAGAGGTGACTTAATTGAGATATATAAAATAATCAGAGGGTTAGATAGGGTGGATAGGGAGAGCCTTTTTCCTCGGATGGTGACGGCGAACACGAGGGGGCATAGCTTTAAATTGAGGGGTGAAAGATATAGGACAGATGTCAGAGGTAGTTTGTTTACTCAGAGAGTAGTAAGGGAATGGAACGCTTTGCCTGCAACGGTCGTAGATTTGCCAACTTTAGGTATATTTAAGTCGCCATTGGATAAGCATATGGGCGTACATGGAATAGTGCAGGTTAGATGGGCTTGAGATCGGCATGACAGGTCGGCACAAGATCGAGGGCCGAAGGGCCTGTACTGTGCTGTAATGTTCTATGTTCTATGGCTAGCTCTCCCTGTGTTCCGTGTGATTTAACTTCCCTCTTGGAGTACCGTGAGGAACCACCTTGACCGCCTTACTGAAGCCCGTATGCGTCCATCTTTCTGCCTTCGTCAATGCTCTTGATTACTACTTTAAAAAACTCAATCAAATTACATGAGTTATGATTTCCTGTGCACATGTGTCCTCGGATCCCATGGACTGTTTCCTGTTCTAACAGTCTTCAAATGGGGGATCTTGTCAAAAGCTTTGCTGATGCCCAAGTAGACTGTATCAAATGCATTGCCCTCATGCACACACCTAGTTAGCTCTTCAATCATAGATTCATAGAGTCATACAGCACAGAATGAGGACCTTCAGTCCCAATCATCTGTACTGATCAGGTGTCCCAAACTTAACCGGTCCCATTTGCCTGTGTTTGGTATCCGTCTAAACCTTTCCTAATTGTGTACCTGTCCAAATGTCTTTTAAATACAGCAATTTTATCTGCCTCGACCACATCTGTTGGCAGCTCCTTCCATTCACGAACCCCACCCCCCCCACCCCTTGTGGAAAGTTGGTTGAAAGTCAAAGCTGTGAATGTTAGAGATTCATCAACAAACCTCTTGCTGTCAACTGAAAGAAACCAGAGCTGATAAATCTCATTAGTAAACAAAATCATAGTTCTCCAGATTTAGTAAACATTATTTAGTAATTCCTCTTTTAATAGCTCTCACACAGTTGGCTGTCACTGAGGGGACTTCTCCTTGTACATTTCCTGCCATTAACCCAGTGCACTCTACAGGGACAGAAGACAGTAAAACTAAATAAAGAAACTCTAATTGAAAGAAAGAAGAATTATGGAAATGTCCTGCCCTCACCCCTTCTTTCCTCACAACCGCTCCCCACCCCTTTCACAAAGAACGATCAAACGAATGCTGTTGTAACATCTTACTTTGTTCCAATCCCAGTTTATTTGTTGCTGAAACAGACTTTCTTGCTATTGGTCCCTTTGCACTTAATTATTCCAATGCACCCTGCGCACCTCCCGCTTTCTATTCTCGATAAAATCAGGGTCTTCTGCTGTTTATGTTAACCGTTCATAGCACATCCTGTGCCCCTTGACCTGCATCAATTCCAAGTTCAGCAAATCCTCAATTTTAATATTAATTAATAAACTCTAGTTTCGGTTTCAAATCCCTCCGCGGTCTTGAATCCCTCCCCGAATCTCTGTAATCCCCTCCAGTCTCCTAGTTTTCAGAGCTATCTACAGTCTTACACTAACTCATTCCTGAACATTTCCAGTTGTAGTTAGCTCACAGGTGGCATTGCTGTGAGCTGCCAAGGTACTAACACTGGAATTTCTTTCCTCAACCACTCTGTCCCTCAACCAGTTATTCCTCATTTCGTACACTGAGCATGAGTGACCTGCAGTGAGGTCTCAAGGAATTGGTGCCAGTTCACCAGAGGATGAAGTCACACTCCATTTCAGCTACAGGGGATTCAGATGAGAACTGCAATGGGGATGGGGTGGCCGACAGAAGAAGGATTGGTGCATTGGCAGGTTAGAAAGCCTGCCATTAATGTCACGGAGCATGAAAGACTCTGGCTTCAATCTGGCGCAGTGTTTGGAAACCATCCACTCCAGCACTGAGTTGTGGCCAACCTGATGGGAACAGTTACAGATTGAGTCATGATTGGTATCTCTGCTCCAGAAAAAGCAGAAGCTGTTGTGGTACAGTCGTGGGTGGGCCCTTCTGGAGCTAGAGTTACTCAGGATAAACACAATAAAAATCATCAGCTTTCACCTGCAGTGCCACAGTCACAGGGATCGCACTCTGTGGGAGCATTAAGCAAGAAAAAGGCACCTATAATACTGGTATGAAGGAAATAAATGAGGGCAGTTGATATTTGCATGCATTATGGCATAGATTGTTCAACATTATTGTTTTGAAATATCGATATTGTGATGGCATTTACTGTTGTTTGTAGACAAGTGGTGCAGTGGTAGTCAACAGCCAAGGAGAGGGAAGGTTCAGCCTTGTTAGTGGAATTTGAGCTTACATTTACCTGTATTACAGTTGGTCGAATGGATCACAGAAAGTCTGGCAACAAAAAAGCTGCAATGGTTACCTCGTCACTGCTTCCAACTCCTCCTCTTTCTCAGCTGGTGCCCTATCACTGGCAGCGACAGCGTACCCTCATGATGCCAAGGTTGGAGACTATCAAGAATCATGACGACACCGGCCCTTCTCTGTACTGCAGGACTGCCCCAGAGTGCTCCAGGCAGCAGAAGCAACATTGAACTACTCCAGTGGTCTGCACCATTACATTTCCTGTGGTACTTTATGCAGCCCCTCTGAGTGTGTAATACACACTCCCAGATGGACCACGTCATCAAACAAAGGCTCTTGTCACCTCCTCATTACTTCAAGTTGTTCAAATGAGGATGGCAGGGCAGAATATTGAAGAATTATTACAAAGTCTTCTGTTCAGTATCCTGCTGCTCTCTGACAAGGAAAACTGAAATGTACTTGATTTTCATGTAATTTTGATTCCCATTACAGGTCCTTATGGGAACAGGAAAAATGACAAGCTGGAAAATTTTGCAAGTAATCTTTGGGCCAGCCTGGAATCTTCCCATCCTCTGGCCATGACCTTGTGACCCTGCTTGGAGGTTGTAGTTACAGTTTCAGAAGTGATCAATTCCAGTGAGGATGTCTGTACTAAGGTGAAAGCTCACGCACAGTTCTTCACGACGGGAAAAATGGCTCCATTCAGACTCTGGAGATTCAGGTATCCCACTGAGAATCGTTGTCTCCTTCATCATTCACCTTATTCCAGTCACCTGTCCTGCTCTGTGTGATTTCTGTCCATTCTCTCAGTCATGCTTGTCTGAGGGGATAGCCACTACTGTAGCCCTGTTGTTGACTTGTGCAGTATCCTCACAGTCAGGGAATGCTTCCCCATTCCTGAGAGATTTCAGCTGGCTTAAACAGCTCTGAAAACCACGAAACACTTTTACAAGAGTCAGCGGAAATCCACTTGCATCTAACCTGTAAGTAGTTGGTGATATCTCTATCCTCACTGCACTGGATTAAGAGAGGATTGTAACTGGAATACTGAGGTCAAAACATATACCATTAGCATCCAAGCAGCATTACGCATACTTCCATCAGAATGTGAATCAGATGACAGGGATTATACCTAGCACTTGGAGAACTGACAGAAACCCCAGGTTACCTTGTCAGGAAAGTTCCAGTGAATGAAGTGCCAACCGAGCACTTACCATTCGGGGGCAGTCTGTGGCTAAAACCCCACTCACTGAGAGATGCTGGCCAAACAGAGACTAGTGTCTCGCCATTGCAGGTGGTGCCACCAGGAAGGGTGGCTGATGCTGGTACTGCAATTAATCCAATGCTATTAGTGAGTCATGAACAAATTGGGGTCGTGGGAGAGGTTTTCTGGCCAGGGAATCAGGAGGTTGTAAGAAAAGGTAGTCAGGTGCTATCTGTTTGCCATCGCTACTAATATGGCATGGCGGATCAATGGTTAGCACTGCTGCCTCACAGCTCCAGGGACCCAGGTTCAATTCCAACCTCAGGTGACTGTCTGTGTGGAGTTTGCACATTCTGTATATGTCTGCATGGGTTTCCTCTGGGTGCTCCAGTTTCCTCCCACAGTCCAAAGATGTGCAGGTTAGATGGCTTGGCCATGCTAAGTTGCTAAGAGTGTCCAGGTATGTGTGGGTTAGGTGGGTTATAGTGGAATGGGTGTGGGTGGAATGCTGCAAAGGTCAATGTTGGGTCAAAGGGTCTGATTGTACACTGTAGGGATTCTATAATTAAGAGTTTTACTTCTCAAACTTTCTGTGTGATATTTGTTCAGCCTCAGTTATTAATTGCCCACTCAGGGGAGTAAAGACCATTTACCAGCCTTCCCAATCGAGACTGCATCAGGGTAAAACTTGAAAGACAGTCAGGTCCGTACTTACACTCTCCAGCTCAAACCCCGCATAAAGAGAGGGGTGTTCAATTCTACCCGTCATGTACAAAATCCAGCACCTACGTGATTGCCTGCAAAAATGCCATCCATCACTGCCCACAACAGAAGAGTGAACCTGGCAGAAACGCAGAATTGCTACAACGCAGAAGGAAGACATTCAGCCCATCATACTTGCCAAGCTCTCTGAGCACTCTAATTTCAGGCCAATCTTCTACCTTTTTCCAAAAACCCTGCATGTATTTTTTTTTCTGTTTAAGTAACCATCCCTCTTGCGTGCCTTCGCCGAATCTGCCACCACCACATTTCCGGGCAGTGGATTCCAGGCCCAGATCACTCACTGGCTGAATAAAGTATTTTTTCTCACTGCCCATTTGCTTCTTTTGTTAGCATCTTTGAAACTGTGCCCTCTGGTTCTAGATTCATTTTAGCAGTGGGAACATTTTATTCCTAGATAACAAGGTGTAGAACTGGATGAAGAGCTTTCTGAACTTTCGTCAGAAAAATGAAGAAGGGTCTAGGCCTGAAATGTCAGCCTTCCTGCTCCTCTGATGCAGCTGGGCCTGCTGCGTTCATCCAGCTCAGCACCTTGTTATCTCAGATTCCCCAGCATCTGCAGTTCCTACTATCTCTGAAGCATTTTATTCCTATCTGCTTTCTCCTGAGCACTCATGGTTTTGGAAAGTTTCTATCAAGTTTCCAAGGAAAGCAGTCCCAGTACCTTGAAAAAATCCTCATAACTGAGTTTCTCATCCCTGAGAATCATTCTCATAAATGGAGGCGTTGTGACAACATCACTGGACTAGTAATCCGGAGATTCAGGTAATCAGAATCAACTTTCACCATGACGCATGTTTGAATCCAATTTCAATTTAAAAACAACACCCAGGAATGAAAGTCTAATGGCGCCCATGAAATGGACCAACGACTGTGCTGTACATTTCTATGACTCTATGTCTCATAACAGGTCGCAGTACATTGGAGTTTTGTGTCATCTGCACAGTACAATGTTGTCCCCTGCACACCCAAGCCTAGATCATTTATGTCCGTATCAGGAAAGCAAGGGTCTCAATACCAGCCTCAGGGGAACTCCACAACAAACATACTCTCAATCAGAAAAACACCCATCACACTCTCTTTCTTGTGATCAGAGATAATGGGAACTGCAGATGCTGGAGAATCCAGGATAACAAAGTGTGTAGCTGGATGAACACAGCAGGCTGAGCAGCATCTCAGGAGCACAGCAGCTGACGTCAGCTTTGGTGCTCCTGAGATGCTGCTTGGCCTGCTGTGTTCATCCAGCTACACACTTTGTTATATTACACTCTCTTTCTTATCCCTCAGACAATTTTGGATCCCTTTCATTCTGAGATTTTCATCAAAAATTGTACAAAATGCTTTTGGATAGCCCATGCACAGCACAACAGCATCTTTGTCCTTTTCAACCTTCTCTGTTACCTGCGACTATCTCAAGCATCCAAATGATGTGGGCAAGTGGATACTGACGTGATTGGATCTTAAGACACGGAAAATAACTCATTGATAATGTGGTATCCCAAATTAGAACCATCAGAGATTTACATGTCGGTGATAATTTACGCACATGAGAGGGGTGCAGACACTTAGAGCCATTCAGCCGCTAGGTGAAAACATTTCCGAGTTAATTGCCACCCTGCGCAGAGTGCACATACAAATCTTGATGACAAGCATGACCCCAAGTCAGACAGCATCATTAGCATTGCTTCCAGATTAAAAATAACCCAGGGAGAACAAGACACTGCCTTTCAGACAGGTGTGGAGATAATTCCCAAATAACTAGCTTGATCCCAGACCATAGATGGGATGTACAATTATGGATTGACCAGATAAGGAACCAGCCAGGGTGCTCAGTGATAACTGGTTAACATGGCGGGGAAGGGAGTGAAAAAATAACGAGACGTGCTAATCGGAATTGAGCTGTATTTGTGTGTTAAGTATAATTGAAGGGGCGTAAGAAGTGGGAGAGGGCTGTGGTGGCGGGTGGAATGATTGATGGAAGCCGCATTTGCTTCTTGTCCAAGTTTAATTCACTTCCGGAGACGCCGGTATTATTTTCAAATTGGCGCTATTTGCAGCGTAAGATTGCAATCGCCAAATGTTATGCTGACTCCTGAGACAGCAGGTTGGCAACCCCCAGTGAAAAGGGACCAGGTACCAACGCTGCATCACCTTGCAGTTCTTAATCGAGGATGACAGAGAGTTTGGAACAGTCCCGGCCAAGTTGAAGTTACAGCATCCATTTCCATCAGTTAATATTGTGACGAGCATAATGTTTAAATGTGCAGTTTCACCTGTTCAATTCTTGTCTATCGACCAATAAATACAGATATTGCAATGGTGGGAAGGATTAGCGGGATGTTAGAAAGCAAAGCGGTGTTATTTTCAGAAAATGGTTACAAACCAGAGATTTTAAAAGGATTAGTTCCACCCCTTTCCCACCCCACCCCACCCCCAACACGCACTCTTTGGTAGGGGTTTCCTTTAAGAGCGCTTCCAGAAATAAACCTGCCTTGGCCCAGGATCTGTCCTATTTGGTATGAGAGGGATGTGATGATTTGGCTCCTGTACAATCTTCCTCCGCCATGCGGCAGGGTAGGAGCATTGAAAGCAGATCTCAGCTCTTGTGGAGAGAGAGAGAGAGAGAGCGCGCGCGTGAGGCAGCGGCTGCGAAACGCGATGGGGGTGAGGACGGACTGAAGAACCATGGCATCGCCGCTGTGCACTTAGTGCAGCCACCAGGCTCTCGGGGGAGGACAGCAAGGAGAATTTTGTGTTGTCCTTTTTATTTGCAATAATCCGGGGTGGGGAAGGGGAGAGAGAGCTGAGATAATGGGAACTGCAGATGCTGGAGAATTCCAAGATAATAAAATGTGAGGCTGGATGAACACAGCAGGCCAAGCAGCATCTCAGGAGCACAAAAGCTGACGTTTCGGGCCTAGACCCTTCATCAGAGAGGGGGATGGGGAGAGGGAACTGGAATAAACAGGGAGAGAGGGGGAGGCGGACCGAAGATGGAGAGTAAAGAAGATAGGTGGGGAGGTAGGGAGGGGATAGGTCAGTCCAGGGAAGACGGACAGGTCAAGGAGGTGGGATGAGGTTAGTAGGTCGATGGAGGTGCGGCTTGTCGGGGAGAGGAAGGGATGGGTGAGAGGAAGAACCGGTTAGGGAGGCAGAGACAGGTTGGACTGGTTTTGGGATGCAGTGGGTGGGGGGGAAGAGCTGGGCTGGTTGTGAGGTGCAGTGGGGGGAGGGGACGAACTGGGCTGGTTTAGGGATGCTAAATCTCCCCTTCCCCCACCGCATCCCTAAACCAGCCCAGTTCGTCCCCTCCCCCCACTGCACCACACAACCAGCCCAGCTCTTCCCCTCCACCCACTGCATCCCAAAACCAGTCCAACCTGTCTCTGCCTCCCTAACCTGTTCTTCCTCTCAGCCATCCCTTCCTCCCACCCCAAGCCGCACCCCCATCTACCTACTAACCTCATCCCACCTCCTTGACCTGTCCGACTTCCCTGGACTGACCTTTTCTCTCCTCTCCAGCTTCGGTCCGCCTCCCCCTCTCTCCCTATTTATTCCAGTTCCCTCTCCCCGTCCCCCTCTCTGATGAAGGGTTTAGGCCCGAAACGTCAGCTTTTGTGCTCCTGAGATGCTGCTTGGCCTGCTGTGCTCATCCAGCCTCACATTTTATTATTTTAGGAGAGAGAGCTGTTTTGGTTTGTGATAGAAGAGACGAGGCTGTCTATGCCTTTCACCCATCGGTAGCTCTCCTCCTGTCCCTGCCTCTATGCACACACTCTGCCAGGCATAGTCTTCCTCCCTCTGTGTGTGTGTGTGTGTGTCTCTCTCTCGCTTCAGCTCCTAAAACCTAAGATGCATCGGATATAAAAACACGCACATAAACACACACACACACATCAACAAGCCATGGAGAAAGATCAGGAATTACTGCAAGCTGTCAAAACCGAAGATGAAGCTCCTGTGGCTCCTGTACAATCTTCCTCCGCCATGCGGCAGGGTAGGAGCATTGAAAGCAGATCTCAGCTCTTGTGGAGAGAGAGAGAGCGTGAGGCAGCGGCTGCGAAACGCGATGGGGGTGAGGACGGACTGAAGAACCATGGCATCGCCGCTGTGTACTTAGTGCAGCAATGCAGAAGCTGTTGCAAAGGCCGAAACAAGGCAAAGCGAGTGAGTACCCTTTACACACCGTTCCATTGGCTGATGTGAATGTGCCTGCGTTTTTTTGTGTGTGTGTGTGTTTTGCAAATGTCCTGTTATTGTGGAGTAGGAGGGGAGGGAGTTTGGTCTGTTGTTCAATATGGGCTCTCCTATCTTGACCGATGCTGTTCGTGACTCTTGATACAGTGCAATCGGTGGGAATGTAGCATTAGCCTGAATAGTGCGTTCTCTCTCCCTCAGACAGCTCCCCTGCATCCCTTAGCTTCACAAGCCGGCGCTTTCTGCTCCTAACAGCGCAGATTGGACGTTGAGGATTGATAAGGTCAATACTGGGAATCCTAGATTCCCTATCAACCGGGCAAGAGATTGCAGATGGTTTGTAGCGAATCCACGGTTGAGATACAACGCACAGAATCAGTTCGTATAAGGGGAAAGGTGGTTCTGGAGGTTTGCACTGTTCTGTTTCGGCAAAAAAAGTGCCCGACCAGAGAATATCAGGCCAGTGACTAAGATGGTTAAACAGCTAATTCTAGTGGAAAGCTGTCAAGAAGGTAATAGCTCAGAGTCTCGCTTCTGAGGAAGTGCAAACTGGAGATCTTGTTTGACCCACTCTGTGCAGGTTGTTGCTGCTGTGTTGCAAAGAGAGCCTAGAGACGTGAGGGGGGACTCGGATGTGACAAATGCAGTGACTCCACACCCGGGCAGTGGTTTGGCAACATGATTCGGACCCCGTTAGCTTGCAGCCCTCTGACGCTGTTCCCTTACTGCCGGATGCTCACTGGCTCGCACGCCCCAAACAACCGGGGCTATTTTAACTTTAACCCCTTGACTGATGGGCTGACAAGTGCCTGTTGATGACAAAGCAATAGATGCTGCAGATCTGGTAATTAGAAGCAGTTTTGCTGGGAGACGCTTTAATTGATAGATTTCAATTCTAAAATTAACCAGGATTAAACGGGGAAAACCTCGAGCTGGCTGATCTATGATGTAGTAATAACAGTATTTTCGGACAGATTGTCTGAGACGCAGGAGTGATGTCTCTCCCAGCTATCCTGGCTGCAAGGAGGAGGAAAAGGCAACCCTTTCCGAACAAGGCACAGTGAGGATTTCTGAAACATTTATGTATCGCTTAACTGGAAACTTGATAATGTACGCCACAATGTGGGAGGGGGAATCTTATTCAGTTCTATATTTGCCTAAAGCTTCACTCCAGATATTTTGTTAAAAATAAAAGAATAATGGGATTTGAAGGGTACACTGTGAGTAAATCGTGGGAAAATGTTAATTTATTTTGATGTGACTTGCTCCTACATGAGTAAAACATATTGTGATTAAGGATGATGGAATAAACTAAAAGCATTATTTGCCAGGATGAGATTCTGTCATAGTCTGGAGATGCGCTGCTCTGCTATCCAGTTATGAAGAGCTGCTGTAGTTGTGTTCTACAAGACTCCAATTGTTGGATGCAGTGGAAGTCTTTCAGGAGAATACACCATGTCCCTTTTAAAAATAGTTTCTTACTGATTTATCATGTCACACACAGTACTTTGATTTGTAATTTTCTGGCTTATTCTCTGGTGTTGAGAACCTTTGTGGGTTGACTCTCCCTTTGACCTCATGATCCCTGTTGAGTTTAGATTTTGAATGCGTGGCCTGTGCATTTGTTGGATTTCTCTCTATTGGTTCTCTAAGTTCACTGACTGAATGCAACACTGTATCAATGTTTACCAATAATGATCATATCTGTGATGATGATGCTATTTTCCTTGGGACAGATAATGAAAATCTCCATGCTTCACAAAGTCTGTCTTCGTGTCTATTGGTGCTCCATAATTGGTGACCATGCCTTCAGCTGACAATGCCTTAAGCTCTGGAATTTCTTCCATAAACCTCACCACTCCTTTACCACCCCTCCCCCCCCCCACCGACCATGTTCTCCTTTACATTATTGGTTATAAAATACCAGAGCGGTTACCTGTGTTGATATCGCCAGTGTCACGTTTGATTAGATCATTCCTCCTATGAAATATTGTGAGACATTTTACTTTTACCAATGCAAGATGCATACATGCTGTTGTTATTAGACAATAAGTCGAGGTGGGAGGGTGCGGTATCATTGGGATTTAAATGGCTGGAGAGGCCTAACGCCAAATACCCAGCAGGTAGCTGTGTTGGGGCTGGGTTTGAGGGTGGGGTGGCAGATGGTGACTGTCTCTTCTAAATTGGCCCATGCTCCCATTAGAGGATCATATGTAATGCCTTGCTTATCACCAGTCTTCAAAATTCTGACAACACCCCAACTCCCCAACATATCCTCACTAGGGCCTACCAATTCTTCTCACTTGGTAAGCTGAATCTGGAACAATTGTCTAAGTCCCAAGTGCAATACCAGTAATGATCACGTCTTCTGGTGGTGCTGCTGGTACAGTGCTGGAATGCTGCCAATCTCTTACTGGCCTGAATCTCTCTGAGGCAGGACATCTTCATGTATAAGCGGAGCAATCAACCCATCAGATGGTTGCAGAGCTTGGCAGACTTCCCCACCTCTGTGCTTTTAGTCAAAGAGGTGGGGAACCCAGAGTCTTGTGTCATTCAGCCCTGAGGCAGTTGACCCTTACTTGCCTTCTGAAGTAGTATAGCAAATAGTTCATAAAAATGGGTAATAAAATGGTGACTTTGCCAGCATAATCCACATAATTAGAACTTTTCTTTATTAAATTGGGAACTCTGTGTGGTGTGTGCAATGCTAATGGAAGTACAGATCCTGGCTAAGCCCAGTGTTCTGTCTCCACCTCCCATGATAATACAAGGTACTGACTGATTGGTTTCTTGGCTGAGACTGTGGTCACTTAGTTGGCAGCCAAAAACACGAAGCAATGTTTTTAGGAGAGGATGAGACAAAATATTTAGAGTGTCGAGAGGGTCCATAAAGTTTTGCAACTGAAGACATAAAAGCTGCTAGAGTTGAAAAATAACTTGGATCTGTATTTGAACTAACGTTAATGTAGAGGGCCAAGAGCTGGAAAACAGGATTCAACTCGATAGTTTTAATTTGGCTGGCAAAGATGCGCTGGGCCAAATGCTCTCCTTCCATTGCTACAAATTTCCACGATACTCCAAAATCATGTCAAAGATTTCTGAAGAAGGGTCTTGGCTTGAAACATCAGCCTTCCTGCTCCTCTGATGTTGCTTGGCCTGCTGTGTACATCCAGCTGTACACCTTGTTATCGCTATTGTAGAGCATCTATGTGTCCCACTGTTATTTTACTATCGTGCCAGATGTGTAGTACATGATTTCTCTGCAAGTTGGTATGACAAATTAAAATCATGAGACATTTTTATTCTCTTAATGATAAAACTCAAAATTCCAACTGCACCTATGTCAACTCCTGTGCTGTAACATGTCTTTACAGATTGAAAGGTGCATTTTATTTCAGTTGGGATGATTCTTGGATTTCTGCCAGAATTCAGCAGTTTGAGGTTTGCTGTGACAATTCCATGCCTTTTGACCTTCAACAAAATCACAATGAAAATGACGTGGAAATTACAATATGGATACTGTGTGTGTGTGTGTGTGTGTGTGTGTGTGTGTGTGTGTGTGTGTGTACCTTGTGATATTTGATATAATCATTTGATATAATCAGTGGCGTTACTTTGGAGAGGTTTTGGTCTCCCCTTTGAATATTGAAGTACAATGTAAAGCTCTTCCAGAAGTTTCGCTAATGACATAGAGCATCAGTCTGATGAAAACCTACCTCTTCCCCTTGCTACTATCTACTTGTTATTGCAGTATCAGTTTCTGAGACATGCCTTAGAATCCATTAAAGACGTGAATAAAGGCAAACAGTTGCCACTCACTCTAACCAACGTTTTTGTATAAAGATTTTACCCTCTACATGGACATGAGTCTTAATCCCATGTGTCCACTCTGTTCCAGTGAATGCTTTATTCATCCTTACTTTGACCACTTGCTTAACCTATTCCTAAATATTGACTTGGCTGCCTGTTCAGTCATTAATTCTGGTTGCACATTTTGAACTCTATGTGTTTGATGCAGCAGTTGGAAACAAGGGCTTGTGCTGCTTTAGTTATACCATCAATAGAGACTTTAAATAGTCATTAAAGAAAGGAAGAACTGGCACTGAATCAATTACCTGGGGTTTTTTTGTATTCATTCTTAGAATGGAGCTGCTGCTGGCTGGCCAGTATTTATTGCCCACTCATAGCTGCCCTTGACAAGGTGTTGGTGAGCTGCCTTCTTGAACCATGGCTTGGAGGGCAACTTGCAGGTGGTGGTATTCCCATAAATTTGCTGCCCTTATCCTTCTAGATGGTAGTATTTATGAAAGTGTTGGTTTCTAAAGAGCCTTGGTGAATTTATGCAGGGGATTTTGTAGATGATGTGCACAGCTGCTACTTCCCATCACTGGTGGAGGGAATGAATTTTTCTCGCTGTTGCTTTGTTAACTGTAGCAGCTTGCTGTGCCTAAATTGACTGCTGCATTTCCTGACATTGCAATAGTGACTACACTTCCAAAATATGAATACTGCTGAGAAAAGTCATATTTTGCTCCAGTTTTTCAACTTGCACTTAACAGGACAATTCACATCAAATACAATGTAAAAGGATCAACTATTATAGTAAATAAGAAGTGAGTCCTGGTGTTTTCCCTGTGGAAACACCTCAGAGTCCACTGTAATTGCTTTATTCATCTTTACTTCAACCATTTGCTGTACCTGTTCCTAAATATTGATGTGGTTCCACTTCCAAATGAATCAGCACTCTCTTTGTGTACAGCTTTTCCCTTCACTTCTTGCAAATTGCCCCAATAAGTGCAAGATGAAAAGGATAAACAAAATGTATTTTTTTCAAGTTCTGTATTACCAACTGATGACTGCCAAAATACTTCATTGGCTGTAAAGTGCTTTGGAATGTCCTGAGGCCATGAAAGGGAAGAAAGAGAAGGCTTTCTTTCTTAACATTGTGCATTTCACAGCTTTAGGATATCCCAAACAACTTCTGGCCAAGAGAATAGTTGAGAATTGGAGTCACTGTCGTAATGTGGAAACACGGCAGTCCATTTGTGCACAGTGAGATCTCACAAACGGCAACATCACAGTGACCAGAAAACCCCTTCAGTAATATCAGTTCAGAGCTTAGTATTGACCAAAACACCAGGATAACTCTGCTTGACAACAGAGGCATTACATTACCTGAGAGGGAATACGAGTATTTAACAACTAGACACCTGAAGCCACAATTTCAATGGGTAGAGTGTTGGTTCGAATGGTATCATCCAAAGGTCAGCACCTCCAACAATGGAGCACTGGGTATGTTAGCCTAGATTTTCTTCTCAGGTCTATAGATCCTGACTTGAACAATGACATTCTGTCTTAACGGTTGGAGTGAAACCCACTGAGCTGCAGCTAATATAGAACATAGAACATAGAACATAGAACAGTACAGCACAGAACAGGCCCTTCAGCCCACAATGTTGTGCCGACCATTGATCCTCATGTATGCACCCTCAAATTTCTGTGACCATATACATGTCCAGCAGTCTCTTAAATGACCCCAATGACCTTGCTTCCACAACTGCTGCTGGCAACGCATTCCATGCTCTCACAACTCTCTGCGTAAAGAACCTGCCTCTGACATCCCCTCTATACTTTCCACCAACCAGCTTAAAACTATGACCCCTCGTGCTAGCCATTTCTGCCCTGGGAAATAGCCTCTGGCTATCAACTCTATCTATGCCTCTCATTATCTTGTATACCTCAATTAGATCCCCTCTCCTCCTCCTTTTCTCCAATGAAAAGAGACCGAGCTCAGTCAACCTCTCTTCATAAGATAAGCCCTCCAGTCCAGGCAGCATCCTGGTAAACCTCCTCTGAACCCTCTCCAAAGCATCCACATCTTTCCTATAATAGGGCGCCCAGAACTGGACGCAGTATTCCAAGTGCGGTCTAACCAAAGTTTTATAGAGCTGCAACAAGATCTCACGACTCTTAAACTCAATCCCCCTGTTAATGAAAGCCAAAACACCATATGCTTTCTTAACAACCCTGTCCACTTGGGTGGCCATTTTAAGGGATCTATGTATCTGCACACCAAGATCCCTCTGTTCCTCCACACTGCCAAGAACCCTATCGTTAATCCTGTACTCAGCTTTCAAATTCGACCTTCCAAAATGCATCACCTCGCATTTATCCAGGTTGAACTCCATCTGCCACCTCTCAGCCCATCTCTGCATCCTGTCAATGTCCCGCTGCAGCCTACAACAGCCCTCTACACTGTCAACGACACCTCCGACCTTTGTGTCGTCTGCAAACTTGCTGACCCATCCTTCAATCCCCTCATCCAAGTCATTAATAAAAATTACAAACAGTAGAGGCCCAAGGACAGAGCCCTGTGGAACCCCACTCACCACTGACTTCCAGGCAGAATATTTTCCTTCTACTACCACTCGCTGTCTTGTGTTGGCCAGCCAATTCTGTATCCAAGCAGCTAAGTTCCCCTGTATCCCATTCCTCCTGACCTTCTGAATGAGCCTACCATGGGGAACCTTATCAAATGCCTTACTGAAATCCATATACACCACATCCACAGCTCGACCCTCATCAACTTTTCTAGTCACATCCTCAAAAAACTCGATAAGGTTTGTAAGGCATGACCTACCCCTCACAAAGCCGTGTTGACTGTATTTGATCAAGCCATGCTCTTCCAGATGGTCATAAATCTTATCCCTCAGAATCCTTTCTAACACCTTGCAGACGACAGACGTGAGACTTACTGGTCTATAATTGCCGGGGATTTCCCTATTTCCTTTCTTGAAGAGAGGAATTACATTTGCCTCTCTCCAGTCCTCAGATACGACTCCAGTGGAGAGCGAGGATGCAAAGATCTTTGCAAGTGGCGAAGCAATTGCATTTCTCGCTTCCCAAAGCAGCCGAGGACAAATCTGGTCCTGGCCTGGCGACTTGTCAATGTTAATGTTTGACAAAATTTTCAGCACATCAGCTTCGTCTATCTCTATCCATTCCAGCATGCACACCTGCTCTTCAAAGGGTTCATATCCAATGATTGATCTGTATAGTGAGTGAAAGGAAAATGGTGTAAACACCACACTGTGCAGCCTGCTCTCATTCACTCACTCGGAGCAAATTTTCAGAAACTTGCCAGTAGATAGTGAGTGCACCTTCTTATTAAGCTGCTGCTTGTAGCCGCTCCTGCCAGGAGACCTGCTGTCATGGTGTGCCAATTCTGTCTGTCTTATGCCACCCTCATACATCGGTTGTGGTTTGTTGGCAGCCATTCTGTGACACCACTCTGTGACCTGTTCCTGGGAAGATAGGGTTCTCCAGTGAGGAAAGGTTGGATCTGTACCAGTTGGAACTTAGAAGAATGAGAATTGATCCTATGGCAATATATAAAATCCTGAGGGGACTTGATACATTGTGTACAGGGAAAATGTTTCCTCTCGTGAGGGAATCTCAAAAAAGGGGGTACAATTTAAGAACAGGAGGTCTTCTTTCTATGATGGAGACAAGGAGGATTTCCATCAGAGGGGTATGGGTCTGTGGAATTCTCTTCCCCAAAAAGTATTGGCGGCTGTACCATTGACTTTATTCTAGGTTGAGTTAGATGGTTTTTTGATAGATGTGGGAGACGAGGGCTTGGGGAAAAGGGACAGAGGGGCTTGAGTCCACAAGCAGATCAGCCACTGGATGGTGGAGCAGAGTTAAAGGGCTGAATGGCTTTCTGTTGCTCTCAAATGACATGTTCCTATATTCCGTTCTAACATCCATCATCCAACTGCACATAGGTTGACCCCTCTTCCTGCTGCTGTCCAGAATCTCTTAGCTTGTAAGCTCAGATCAAATAGCCAAAATTGTGACTCTTTTTTTCTGGGTGTCACTTATTAAACTTGGAGAGAGGAAAAAGGAGTATATGAGTACCTTTTGTTCTTCTCATTTTAGATTCAATCTTTTTATAATATTTCTGAGAACTGCTTGAGAAACAGAGTCATAGAATCATACAGCATGGAAACAGACTCTTCAGTCAAACCAGCCCGTGCCAAACATATTTTCGAGCTAAACTAGTCCCACCTGCCTGCTCCTGGTCCATAACTCTCCAAATCTTTCCTGTTCATGTACGATTCTAAGTGTCTTTTAAGTGTTATAGTGTCTAACTCAGGAAATGAATAGTTTTTTTGTGGGTGCATGTGGGATGTACTGTATCATGGTGAGGGAAAGTAAAAGGTGTATTCAGATTGAGGAAATGAATGCTGGCCTGAACAGAATTGGTTGCTTTGTATGGCCTTATTGATTTTGCTTGCCTCTCGTACCTTGTCGTAAAACTGCTTATAACTTCAAGGAAGGCGAATAGCAATTGCTGTGGGTTTTGCAGAACACATTGTAAGTACATACAGATTTATTTTTTAAAAAAGCTATTAAACCAAAGAAATGGAATTGCACAATAAATCAGAAAGTAACGTGGCAGCCTAGCTGCTTGCTGAAGCACTTAGACTTTGTATAGATGGCTTTGTGCTTTGCCATCCACTTTCCACAATGGTTAAAATCATAAAATTGTACAGCACAGAATGAGTCCATTCAATCCATTATGCCTGGGTTGACTGGCGGAAAGAGATTTCTGATCTGCCCCACTTCCCAGTCTTTTCTCTGCACCACTGCAAATATTTCCCATTTTAAACTACTTCATTCCTCCTGCCTCAGAGCATCTTGCTTTCATTGTGCTGCTTGGGTTGGCCTAGAAACACAATTGGCAAAGTGGGTGGCAAGAGAGGTGATTCATTCTGAATGCCTCTTTTTAAAATATTATTTATTTATTGAATGTGGGCATCACTGTTACGGGGCCAGCATTAATTGCTCATGAGCAGATGCTCCTGAGCTGCCTTCCAAAACCACAGTATTCCCAAAGCGATGATAAGGAGGGAGCTGCAGAATTCTCAATCAGTAAAGATGATGGAATGGCAACATTTTCATGTCAGGATTGTGTGTACATCCGAAGATTGGAGGGAAACTGAGAAGTGATGCCCCCATGTGCCTGCTGTCCTTGCCCTGCTGGTTGGTAGATGTTGTGGGTTCTGGAGAAACCTTTGAAGAAATGTTGTTGCGTTACTGCACTGTATCTTGTAGATTCCAGTTGGAGCATCCACTTTAAGGCATCTACTTGCATCCTCATTCGAGATTCTCTATTCTGAGTGTAGGGAGTCACTTACTATGCTAGTATTGCATGGTGCTGACTTTTACAAGCTGCCAATCAAGATGAAGTCACGGAGAAAAGAAATAGCTGTGATGTGAAGGTACATGACAGATTCCATTGTTACTGTATTGGCTTAGTAGAAATATCACCATTGAGTCAAAAGGTTGTGGATTCAAGTCACACAGCTGGAGAGTATCAGAGAGGGTAAGTGAAGAAGGGTGTTCCTCATGACTGGAGATTGCAGAACCAAAGGTCACAGACTAAGGATGCACAGTAGAACGAAGATGAGGAGAAATGTCTTCGCCAAGAGAATGGTGAGCCAGTGGAATTTTCTATCATTGAATATTTTTAAGACAGAGTTAGATATTGTTCTTCGAGCTAAAGAGATCAAAGAATATGGGGAGAAAGCAGGAACAGCAATGAGCAGGCATGCTCATATTTTATGGTGGAGCAGGCTCAAGAACTGAATGGCCTACTCCCAGTCCAATTTTCTCTGTTTCTATGTTAAATTGGGAAAGGGGAATGGATAATCCGGTAGTTAATTAATTATTGCTTTAAGCATAAAATTAAACTGAACATTTATAACTCACTGACCTAGTTCCAAACACACATAAATAGGATTCAGACTTGATTGATATTCCCCAATAAGGACAAACCAAAGTGCTTTGAAACAGACAAAGTGTAGTCACTGCTGTAACATAGAGAATGTATTTGCATAAGTTCCTACAAACAGTAAATTTACTTGCATGAGCTCCCACAAACTGTAATGTGATAATGACCTGATAATCACTTTTAGCAATGTTGATAGTGAGATCTCACCTGTTTTTCCTCTAAAGAATACCATGTGATTTTTTTTACTTCCACCTGGGAGAGCAAACAAAGGTACAGATTTATCACCAATGCAGCACAGCAGGACAAGAAATGAGAATTGTTACGATTCCAGCTGCTTCAGCAAGTGGAATAGTCAAACCCCAGAATAAAACCTGCCTCGCTAGATCTTTTTCCCCTTTGTCAAACCTTGTGGTCTTTCACTGAAACATAAGCACATCAGACTACAGATTAGATTTTACCAATAAAACAGAAGTTTATTACATTGAAGAAATAAAATAAACCAAAATATCAAATATAGCAGTTTCAAAAATTTCAGAACACATTGCAAAAGAAAGTTACCCATGAGAACTTTCCCCTTGACTACTCTCAAACTTAAAGCTTAGCCTTCCTCAGTATTTTCATAGTCTGCAGAATTCTAACAAAATACTTTAACTGTTCTAAACAAGAGATAGAAGTTACAGAGACAGAGACTGCATTGTTTTAAATGACAAAGGAAATGCTTTTGTAAAGCGCAAAAAGTGTAGCAATGAGATAAGTACAGGAATAAAAGATGGATCCAGAAAAGGTGTGAATGCTTTCAACAGTTCCATGACCAGCAGCTTTCCAATACAGCCGAAGGCAACATGTTGCTTTATTCTGAAACCTCAGCCAAGATTGCTTCTCAGTGAATCAGTCATGAAACTCTCTGAGGAATACTACAATATGATCAGTGTTACTGCTGTGGAATGCCTACTGAATGTTTAATGTTTAACCACACATCCATAAGGCAGCCCCACAGTCAGTGCACCATCCCTTTACTACCATACTACATGGGCTAGATATAGCTTTCACCTCAGTGGGCAAGAACTTAAATCCAAAAACCTTACAACTCAAGAAATAAATAGTGTTAAAAACCAAAAGAACTGTGGATGCTGTAAATAAGAGACAAAAAACAGAAGTTGCTGAAAAAGCTCAGCCGGTCTGGGCAGCATTTGTGAAGAGAAATCAAAGTTAAGGCTTCAGGTCCGGTCACCTTTCCTCTGAAATAAATAGTATTAGTCACTGATGTATAGCTGACAGTAAAATTCGGCCTTTTTCTCTCCATAAATTCTGCCAGGCCTGTTGAGTTTCTCCAGCGCTTGCTGTTATTTCAGATTTCCAGCATTCTCAGTATTACGCTTTCAATGTAGGCGTCAGCTGGCATACCCTTGGAGGTGTTTGTGTCCTGTTTAGACCTCCCCAATATGAAAACATGTATATGGACATGTGGTTATCTTAGGAAATGATGTTGAAGCATCCCCTAGGCAGGGATGTAAGATGTAGCAATTTCCCCAGATCTTTAACTCCTGCAGCGAGGCGCCAAGAAGCTTTGCCTAGATTTCGGAATGGGCTACAACACGGAAAATCTCCTATACTGTCTGTAATGAATATAGTATCCATCGTTAATCAATTCTGGAGAGGGATTCAGGAGATGAGATTTTTATGAGTAAGGCCTGTGCTCAATTGAAGTGCAAAATACTGAGTTTAAATTCCTTTCCTTGTACATTATTTTCATGTAACTGCAAAATGAATTTGAGATTTCCCATGTATACGAATGATAAACATGCAGCTCTGAAGATGTTGAAGAAATTCACTTTATTAAATAGTGCTCCCCATCAATATTTGCGAGTGAAAATGGATTCTAAAGTGAAATTTCATATCCTACTAAAACAGTGCTGTGTCCAAGGGCACAATTAACTTGTATTCAATGCTTGTCTTTGGGCAAATAATGTGCACAACAGAATCATTGGTTGTTTCCCTTCCGGATCAGAAGCACCTCTGTTAGTCCTCTTTCTCTTCTACAATGTCGAAAACTATACAGTCTGCTCCCAACAAAGTTTTTTCATTTATTCTTCTTTTGCTGGTGCTATGATTCCAGCTGCTGTTGTTACAAGCCAGGCCACATCCGAGAATGAAATCTGACTTGATTATCAATTTTTCTTCAATTTAGTGTGGCAGCCTTTCACTGAAACATAAGCACACAAAGCTGCACATTTGGTTTTAACAATAAAACAGTTCATTGCACTAAAGAAAGTAAAATACAATAAAGCAAACCAAACTAACTATATAACTCAGTTTGAAAGGTTGCAAAACACAACAAAACAGCATCCCATGTACTCCCTAAAACAGTCACTTTACAGTTACTTAACAATCTGGAGCGGTTTTCTTTCTCTATCAAATCTGCATGTTAGATTTAACTGCTTCTGCTCAGTTTCTGTCCCTCAAATTGTGGGGTCTTCCTCCTTCACCATTCACACAACTGAGAGTTTAGACTTCCTCAGTGTTTTACTAATCCACACGGTTCTCCCCAGACATTCCAGCTCTGGAAGTTTCACTAACTACACCCTTTCACAAAAATAGCTTATTTCCTTAGCCCCTCTGAACAGTCTCCATTTCTAGGATAGATTATACTTGGTTCTGACCCCAGCTGAGTTGAGAGTATGACTTGGAGGGGAACTTGTAGCTGATAGAGTTGCAAACCATGTGCTGCTCATTGCTCCCCCCCAGTATCTGGAAACATACGCTGTGCCTCTAAGCTGATCAGTATTGTATCATTTATTGTGTATCCTATTGACTAGTTTGCCCTCCCCAAATGCCTTACTGCACATTCCGGCAGATTAAATTCTATTTGTCCCTTTCTGTTAACCGATCAGCCCATTGTTACTATATTCCAAGTCTGCAGCTTTCTTCCTCTTTATCAACCATGCACTCATTTTTAGTCTATCATCTGCAAATTTTTAATGGTGCCCCCTGCACTTAAGTTTGCTTCTTTGCTATCTACCATGAAAGGGAAAGGACCCAATACTGAACCCTGTGGAATCCCAATAGAAATGACCTTTCAACTACAACTACAGTGAGCATTACCCTTTGTCTGCAGTCACTGAGTTTATTTTGTTCCATTTGCTACTTTCCCTCAGATTCCATCACCACCTTCTGTTTTGACCAATTCATCATGTGTGAACTAGTCCAAAGCCACCTTGAAACCTACGTAAGCTGCATCAAATGCTCTACTCTCCTTGACCCTCTTTAACACCAATTCAAATTGGTGCGGCATAGTGACTCTGTGGTTAGAACTGCTGACTCACAGCACCAGGGATCAGGGTTTGATTCCAGCCTCAGGAGACTGTCTGTGCGGAGTTTGCACACTCTCACCATGTCTGTGTGGGCTTCCTCCAGGTGCTCTGGTTTCCTTCCACAGTCCAAAGATGTGGAGGGTAGGTGGATTGGCCATGCTAAATTGGCCATGCTAAATTACCCATAGTGTGCAGGGACGTGTAGATTAGGTGGATTAGCCATTGGAGATGAAGGGTTACAGGGATAGGATAGGGGATGTGTTGGCTGGGACGCTGTTTGGAGGGTTGGTGTTGACTTGATGGGATGAATCGCCTGCTTGCACCCTGTAGGGATTCTATGAATCATGAAATTCAAATATAGAATCAAGTTCATCAGACACAAATGAAATCAGAAAATCCCAGAACTGCTCAGAAGGTCTGGCAGCGTCTGTGGACAGAGAAACAGAATTAATGTTTCATTAACCTGCCATCAGAAGTCCAAAGATAGGTCCATTGTGCTGAATATTTCCAGCGTGTTTTGGTCTTACTTTAGATTGCCAGCATTTGCAGTATTTTGCTGTTGTACTACCCAGACGTGATCACCCGTGAACAAATCCACACTGAGTGTATTTAATTACAAATCGGTAGTTATTAGGACAAGTGACATAAAGTATTGCCAAAAAGGCAGCTTTCAGGAGGAAAGAGTGAAAATGGAGGGGCATGGGAAGGGAATTCCAGAGATTCGGGCCTAGGCAGCTAAAAGTTGGAGGAGGGGTGATGGTCTAGTGATATTATCGCTGGACTGTTAATCCAGAAACCCAAGTAATGTTTTGGGGACCTGGGTTCGAAACCCACCACGGCAGATGGTAGAATTTGAATTCAATAAATATTTGGAATTAACAATCTAATGATGGCCGTGAATCCATTGTCGATTGTTGGAAAAACCTGTCTAGGTTCACTGATGTCCTTTAGGAAAGAAAACTGCATTCCTTACCTGGTCTGCCCTACATGTGACTCCAGACCCACAGCAATGTGGTTGACTCTTAACTGCCCTCCGGGCAATAAGGGATGGGCAATAAATGCTGCCTGACCAGTGACGCCCTCATCTTGTGAATGAATCAAGAAAAATGCAACAATGTAAAATTAGACAGAGATAGAAGTTACAGAGACAGAGACTGCATTGTTTTAAATGACAAAGGAAATGCTTTTGTAAAGCACAAAAAGTGTAGCAATGAGATAAGTACAGGAATAAAAGATGGATCCAGAAAAGGTGTGAATGCTTTCAACAGTTCCATTACCAGCAGCTTTCCAATACAGCCGAAGGCAACATGTTGCTTTATTCTGAATAATATCCACTGAGAAACCTCAGCCAAGATTGCTTCTCAGTGAATCAGTCATGAAACTCTCTGAGGAATACTACAATATGATCAGTGTTACTGCTGTGGAATGCCGACTGAATGTTTAATGGATATTTTAGTCTCCTGATCAATGGATGTAACAGGGATGCTCTTGAACTCTCCTTGTTCATTCCTCAGTGGAAAATGTTGGGGCAAGAGCACAAGTTTTATACTCTATCAAATCTTCACACCTCGTAATTCTATTATTGGAGCTTCATTCTTGAGACCAGATAGAAGAATGTTTTATTAATATAGATGCTACATAGCCACTAATAAATCTAACAGGAAACTCAGGAGAAGCAACTTTGCCCAGAAAGTGGTTAAAATTTGAACCAGGAAGAGTGGCTGAAATGATAGCACAGATACTTTTAAGAGGAAGCCAGAGGAGCACATGAGGTAAAGGGGATGGTAGGGTTAAAAAGGGGTAGAAAGAGTCTTGTGTGAAACATAGATAACATCATGAGCCTGTTTCTGTACTGCAAGCTCTGTTTGTTAAGCATTGACTTCAGAATTAAGCACAGTCTCTCCAGAAAAGGCGATTGTTTAGAACAGTTAAAGGAATAAGTTGTCTCAGAGTAAGGGTTATTATTTGTGAATCTTTCAGACCCCGAGTATTTTGTTTGAATTCTGCAGACTGTGAAAAAACTGAGGAAGGCTAAGCTTAAGTTTGTGAGTAGTCAAGGGGAAAGTTCTCATGGGTAACTTTCTTTTGCAATGTGTTCTGAAATTTTTGAAACTGCTATATTTGATATTTTGGTTTATTTTATTTCTTCAATGTAATAAACTTCTGTTTTATTGGTAAAATCTAATCTGTAGTCTGATGTGCTTATGTTTCAGTGAAAGACCACAAGGTTTGACAAAGGGGAAAAAGATCGAGCGAGGCAGGTTTTATTCTGGGGTTTGACTATTCCACTTGCTGAAGCAGCTGGAATCGTAACGGTTCTCATTTCTTGTCCTGCTGTGCTGCATTGGTGATAAATCTGTACGTTTCCTGGCTGTAACCGTACCAGGAAGTTCAAGAGTTCAGTGAAATGATGCTTCATTATTAGCATCAACTTCATCAGGAATACACCACACAGAAAACATTTCCCGAATTCGTAGAATGTCTTCGTGGACAAAGTTGGATCAATGGTTGTTTTAAATTTGTTCTCCACTATGGAAAGTGGAGTGTTTCTCATTCGAACTGTGTATTGTGAAATAGTGGTTAGCTGCTGCTAGTTGTAAGTTATTATTTCATTAACATGAGAGTTCAATATTCCAGCCATTGGACCTTGCATTGTTTTCACTATTATTGTGGTTAACTCATGTGTTTCTGTTTAAAGTGGCATTTGATGAATGCTCGTGGACATTGTGCACAGGGAGTAAGCAATTTAAACTCCTTTAAACACTCTACATAGTCACTTAATTCGTTGCATGGGTAAACCTAATGAGAAAATATATGTACTAATTTATATTTGTGTATATAATATTTATACATATAATATTTTATATATTACATATCTATAATATTTATATGAATATATTTGTGTTGGTTGCATTACCCGAAACACTACTCGGGTAGTGTCTCCCACCCATCCTCCTCCTCGAAGCAAAAAAAAAGTTTCTGTGCGACAGAAGGTAACTAGTTTATTTTTTATTCTTTATTTTAAACAGTCTCTTTGGGAATTTAGAATAATGGGAACGGAGGTCAGGGCAGTTGAATGCTCCTCCTGCAGAATGTGGGAGGTAAGGGTCACCACTAGTGTCCCTGCGGACTACATCTGCGGGAAGTGCACCCAACTCCAGCTCCTTGAAAACCGCGTTAGGGAACTGGAGCTGGAGCTCACAGGGACTGGCCCCGCAGCCATGTCCCGCGCACTGTCCCGCTCACAGCGTATTGTCCCCAGCAGCCCTGACCTGCTGACAGGGACCTGCCCCCGCAGCCATGACCCGCCAGCAGGGACTGCCCCCCGCAGACGTGTCCCGCTCACAGCGACTTGCACCCCGCAGTCCTGTCCCGCTCACCGCGTACTGCCCCCCGCAGACGTGTCCCGCTCACAGGGCCTGGGCCCTGCAGCCCTGTCCCGCACACAGCGTACTGGGCCCCGCAGCCGTGTCCCACTCACAGGGACTGGAGCCCGTAGCCCTGAGCGCTCATCGTGACTTGCCCCCGCAGCCCTGACCCGCTCATCGTGACTTGCCCCCACAGCTCTGACCCGCTCACAGGGACTGGCCCTTGCAGCCATGACCCGGTCACAGCGACTTGTCCCCCGCAGTCCTGTCCCGCAGCCAGGGACTGGCCCCCGCAGCCTGGGACTGGCCCCCGCAGCCCTGTCCTACTCACAGCGGATTGGAGCCGCAGCCCTGTCCCGCTCACATGGTATTGCCCCCCGCAGCCGTGTCCCGCTCAGAGGGACGGGCGCCCGCAGCCCTGACCCGCTCACAGCGTACTGCCCCCCGCAGCCGTGTCCCGCTCACAGGGTCTGGCCCTCGGAGCCCTGACCCGCTCACAGCGTACTGCCCCCCGCAGCCGTGTCCTGCTCACAGAAACTGGCCCAAAAGCCCTGATCTGCTCACAGGGACTGCCCCCCGTAGCTGTGGCTCACTAACAGGGACTGGCCCTCAGCAGTCCTGTCCCGCTCACAGCGCACTGCCCCCCTGCAGCCCTGACCCGCTCGCAGGGACTGGGCCCTGCAGCCCTGACCCGCTCGCAGGGACTGGGCCCTGCAGCCCTGACCCGCTCGCAGGGACTGGGCCCTGCAGCCCTGACCCGCTCGCAGGGACTGGGCCCTGCAGCCCTGACCCGCTCGCAGGGACTGGGCCCTGCAGCCCTGACCCGCTCGCAGGGACTGGGCCCTGCAGCCCTGACCCGCTCGCAGGGACTGGGCCCTGCAGCCCTGACCCGCTCGCAGGGACTGGGCCCTGCAGCCCTGACCCGCTCGCAGGGACTGGGCCCTGCAGCCCTGACCCGCTCGCAGGGACTGGGCCCTGCAGCCCTGACCCGCTCGCAGGGACTGGGCCCTGCAGCCCTGACCCGCTCGCAGGGACTGGGCCCTGCAGCCCTGACCCGCTCGCAGGGACTGGGCCCTGCAGCCCTGACCCGCTCGCAGGGACTGGGCCCTGCAGCCCTGACCCGCTCGCAGGGACTGGGCCCTGCAGCCCTGACCCGCTCGCAGGGACTGGGCCCTGCAGCCCTGACCCGCTCGCAGGGACTGGGCCCTGCAGCCCTGACCCGCTCGCAGGGACTGGGCCCTGCAGCCCTGACCCGCTCGCAGGGACTGGGCCCTGCAGCCCTGACCCGCTCGCAGGGACTGGGCCCTGCAGCCCTGACCCGCTCGCAGGGACTGGGCCCTGCAGCCCTGACCCGCTCGCAGGGACTGGGCCCTGCAGCCCTGACCCGCTCGCAGGGACTGGGCCCTGCAGCCCTGACCCGCTCGCAGGGACTGGGCCCTGCAGCCCTGACCCGCTCGCAGGGACTGGGCCCTGCAGCCCTGACCCGCTCGCAGGGACTGGGCCCTGCAGCCCTGACCCGCTCGCAGGGACTGGGCCCTGCAGCCCTGACCCGCTCGCAGGGACTGGGCCCTGCAGCCCTGACCCGCTCGCAGGGACTGGGCCCTGCAGCCCTGACCCGCTCGCAGGGACTGGGCCCTGCAGCCCTGACCCGCTCGCAGGGACTGGGCCCTGCAGCCCTGACCCGCTCGCAGGGACTGGGCCCTGCAGCCCTGACCCGCTCGCAGGGACTGGGCCCTGCAGCCCTGACCCGCTCGCAGGGACTGGGCCCTGCAGCCCTGACCCGCTCGCAGGGACTGGGCCCTGCAGCCCTGACCCGCTCGCAGGGACTGGGCCCTGCAGCCCTGACCCGCTCGCAGGGACTGGGCCCTGCAGCCCTGACCCGCTCGCAGGGACTGGGCCCTGCAGCCCTGACCCGCTCGCAGGGACTGGGCCCTGCAGCCCTGACCCGCTCGCAGGGACTGGGCCCTGCAGCCCTGACCCGCTCGCAGGGACTGGGCCCTGCAGCCCTGACCCGCTCGCAGGGACTGGGCCCTGCAGCCCTGACCCGCTCGCAGGGACTGGGCCCTGCAGCCCTGACCCGCTCGCAGGGACTGGGCCCTGCAGCCCTGACCCGCTCGCAGGGACTGGGCCCTGCAGCCCTGACCCGCTCGCAGGGACTGGGCCCTGCAGCCCTGACCCGCTCGCAGGGACTGGGCCCTGCAGCCCTGACCCGCTCGCAGGGACTGGGCCCTGCAGCCCTGACCCGCTCGCAGGGACTGGGCCCTGCAGCCCTGACCCGCTCGCAGGGACTGGGCCCTGCAGCCCTGACCCGCTCGCAGGGACTGGGCCCTGCAGCCCTGACCCGCTCGCAGGGACTGGGCCCTGCAGCCCTGACCCGCTCGCAGGGACTGGGCCCTGCAGCCCTGACCCGCTCGCAGGGACTGGGCCCTGCAGCCCTGACCCGCTCGCAGGGACTGGGCCCTGCAGCCCTGACCCGCTCGCAGGGACTGGGCCCTGCAGCCCTGACCCGCTCGCAGGGACTGGGCCCTGCAGCCCTGACCCGCTCGCAGGGACTGGGCCCTGCAGCCCTGACCCGCTCGCAGGGACTGGGCCCTGCAGCCCTGACCCGCTCGCAGGGACTGGGCCCTGCAGCCCTGACCCGCTCGCAGGGACTGGGCCCTGCAGCCCTGACCCGCTCGCAGGGACTGGGCCCTGCAGCCCTGACCCGCTCGCAGGGACTGGGCCCTGCAGCCCTGACCCGCTCGCAGGGACTGGGCCCTGCAGCCCTGACCCGCTCGCAGGGACTGGGCCCTGCAGCCCTGACCCGCTCGCAGGGACTGGGCCCTGCAGCCCTGACCCGCTCGCAGGGACTGGGCCCTGCAGCCCTGACCCGCTCGCAGGGACTGGGCCCTGCAGCCCTGACCCGCTCGCAGGGACTGGGCCCTGCAGCCCTGACCCGCTCGCAGGGACTGGGCCCTGCAGCCCTGACCCGCTCGCAGGGACTGGGCCCTGCAGCCCTGACCCGCTCGCAGGGACTGGGCCCTGCAGCCCTGACCCGCTCGCAGGGACTGGGCCCTGCAGCCCTGACCCGCTCGCAGGGACTGGGCCCTGCAGCCCTGACCCGCTCGCAGGGACTGGGCCCTGCAGCCCTGACCCGCTCGCAGGGACTGGGCCCTGCAGCCCTGACCCGCTCGCAGGGACTGGGCCCTGCAGCCCTGACCCGCTCGCAGGGACTGGGCCCTGCAGCCCTGACCCGCTCGCAGGGACTGGGCCCTGCAGCCCTGACCCGCTCGCAGGGACTGGGCCCTGCAGCCCTGACCCGCTCGCAGGGACTGGGCCCTGCAGCCCTGACCCGCTCGCAGGGACTGGGCCCTGCAGCCCTGACCCGCTCGCAGGGACTGGGCCCTGCAGCCCTGACCCGCTCGCAGGGACTGGGCCCTGCAGCCCTGACCCGCTCGCAGGGACTGGGCCCTGCAGCCCTGACCCGCTCGCAGGGACTGGGCCCTGCAGCCCTGACCCGCTCGCAGGGACTGGGCCCTGCAGCCCTGACCCGCTCGCAGGGACTGGGCCCTGCAGCCCTGACCCGCTCGCAGGGACTGGGCCCTGCAGCCCTGACCCGCTCGCAGGGACTGGGCCCTGCAGCCCTGACCCGCTCGCAGGGACTGGGCCCTGCAGCCCTGACCCGCTCGCAGGGACTGGGCCCTGCAGCCCTGACCCGCTCGCAGGGACTGGGCCCTGCAGCCCTGACCCGCTCGCAGGGACTGGGCCCTGCAGCCCTGACCCGCTCGCAGGGACTGGGCCCTGCAGCCCTGACCCGCTCGCAGGGACTGGGCCCTGCAGCCCTGACCCGCTCGCAGGGACTGGGCCCTGCAGCCCTGTCCCAGTCACAGCGTACGGCCCCCCGCAGCCGTGTCCCGCTCACAGCGGACTGGGCCCCCGCAGCCCTGACCCGCTCGCAGGGACTGGGCCCTGCAGCCCTGACCCGCTCGCAGGGACTGGGCCCTGCAGCCCTGTCCCAGTCACAGCGTACGGCCCCCCGCAGCCGTGTCCCGCTCACAGCGGACTGGGCCCCGCAGCCCTGTCCCGCTCACATGGTATTGCCCCCCGCAGCCCTGACCCGCTCACAGGGCCTGGCCCCCAGCAGTCCTGACCCGCTCACATTGTACTGCCCCCCGCAGCCGTGTCCCGCTTACAGGGTCTGATCCCCACAGCCCTGACCCCCTCACAGGGACTGTCCCCCGCATTCCTGACCCGCTCCCGGACTGGCCCCCGCAGCCCTGTCGCCCTGACAGGGACCCTGGCCCCGCCGCCCTGACCCGCTCGCAGTGGCCTGGGCCCCGAAGCACTGACCCGCTCACAGCGTATTGCCCCCTGCAGTCCTGACCCACTCACCGCGGCCTGGGCCCCGCAGCCCTGACCCGCTCACAGCGGCCTGCCCCCGCCGCCCTGACCCGCTGACAGGGACTGGGCCCCGCAGCCGTGAGCCGCTCACAGCGGCCTGGGCCTAGTAGCCCTGACCCGCTCACAGGGACTGGGTTCCGCAGCCCTGACCCGCTCACAGCGTATTGCCCCCTGCAGCCGTGTCCCGCTCACAGGGACTGGCCCACGCAGCCGTGTCCCGCTCACAGCGGACTGGGCCCCGCAGCCCTGTCCCGCTCACATGGTATTGCCTCCCCGCAGCCGTGTCCCGCTCACAGGGACGGGCCCCCGCCGCCCTGACCCGCTCGCAGCGACCTGCCCCCGCCCTCCTCACCCGCTGGAGGGACTGGGCCCCGCCGCCTTGACCCGCTCACAGCGGCCTGGGCCCCGCAGCCCTGTCCCGCGCACAGGACTGGGCCCCGGCACCATCTCCCGCTCGCAGCGACTTGGCCCCATCAGCGCTGTCCCGCTCACAGCGTATTGCCCCCGCAGCCCAGACCCGCTCGCAGCGGCCTGCCCCCACCGCCCTAACCCCCTCGAAGCGGCTTGCCGCCGCTGCCCTGACCCGTTTCCAGGGACCGGGCCCCGCAGGCCTGACCCGCTCACAGCGGCCTGGGCCCCGAAGCCCTGACCCGCTCACAGCGACTTGCCCCTGCAGCCCTGACCCTCTGACAGGGACTGGGTCCCGCAGCCCTGTCCCGCTCACAGGGACTGGGTCCCGCAGCCCTGACCCGCTCACAGCAACTTGCCCCCTGCAGTCCCGACCCGCTCACAGCGATTTACTCCGCAGTACTGTCCCGCTGACAGGGACTGGCCCCCGCAGCCCTGACCCGCTCACAGGGACTGGCCCCCTGCAGTCCTGACCCGCTCACAGGGACTGGCCCCCTGCAGCCCTGACCCGCTCACAGCAACTTGCCCCCCGCAGCCCTGACCCGCTCACAGCGACTTGCCCCCCGCAGCCCTGTCGCGCTCACAACGACTTGCCCCCCGCAGCCCTGACGCGCTCACAGGGACTGTCCCCCGCAGCCCTGACGCGCTCACAGGGACTGTCCCCCGCAGCCCTGACCCGCTCACAGGGACTGTCCCCCGCAGCCCTGAGCCGGTCACAGGGACTGTCCCCCGCACCCCTGACCCGCTCGCAGGGACTGTCCCCCGCACCCCTGACCCGCTGACAGCTAATTGCCACCGAAGCCCTGTCCCGCTCACAGGGACTGTCCCCCGCACCCCTGACCCGCTGACAGCTATTTGCCACCGCAGCCCTGTC
The DNA here is from genome assembly GCF_030684315.1 of Stegostoma tigrinum. Lineage (NCBI taxonomy): Eukaryota > Metazoa > Chordata > Chondrichthyes > Orectolobiformes > Stegostomatidae > Stegostoma > Stegostoma tigrinum. The sequence goes on from NW_026728136.1 coordinate 249,646, forward strand.
CCGCTCACAGGGACTGTCCCCCGCACCACTGACCCGCTGACAGCTATTTGCCACCGCACCCCTGACCCGCTCACAGCGATTTGCCCCCGCAGCCCTGACCCGCTCAAAGGGACTGGCCCCCGCAGCCCTGACCCGCTGACAGCGATTTGCCCCCGCAGCCCTGTCCCGCTCACAGGGACTGTCCCCCGCAGCCCTGACCCGCTCACAGGGACTGTCCCCCGCAGCCCTGACCCGCTCACAGGGACTGTCCCCCGCAGCCCTGACCCGCTCACAGGGACTGTCCCCCGCAGCCCTGACCCGCTCACAGGGACTGTCCCCCGCAGCCCTGACCCGCTCACAGGGACTGTCCCCCGCAGCCCTGACCCGCTCACAGGGACTGTCCCCCGCAGCCCTGACCCGCTCACAGGGACTGTCCCCCGCAGCCCTGACCCGCTCACAGGGACTGTCCCCCGCAGCCCTGACCCGCTCACAGGGACTGTCCCCCGCAGCCCTGACCCGCTCACAGGGACTGTCCCCCGCAGCCCTGACCCGCTCACAGGGACTGTCCCCCGCAGCCCTGACCCGCTCACAGGGACTGTCCCCCGCAGCCCTGAGCCGCTCACAGGGACTGGTCCCCGCAGCCCTGACCCGCTCACAGGGACTGGCCCCCGCAGCCCTGACCCCCTGACAGCTATTTGCCACCGCAGCCCTCACCCGATCACAGGGACTGGCCTCCGCAGACCTGTCCCGCTCACAGGCACTGTCCCCCGCAGCCCTGTCCCGCTGACATGGACTGGCCCCCGCAGCCCTGTTCCGCCACAGGCACTGGCCTCCGCAGCCCTGACCCGCTCACAGCGACTGGCATCCACGGCCCTGACCCGCTCAAAGGGACTGGCCTCCGCAGCCCTGACCCGCTGACAGCGATTTGCCCCCGCAGCCCTGTCCCGCTCACAGGGACTGTCCCCCGCAGCCCTGAGCCGCTCACAGGGACTGTCCCCCGCAGCCCTGAGCCGCTCACAGGGACTGGTCCCCGCAGCCCTGAGCCGCTCACAGGGACTGGTCCCCGCAGCCCTGACCCGCTCACAGGGACTGGCCCCCGCAGACCTGACCCCCTGACAGCTATTTGCCACCGCAGCCCTCACCCGATCACAGGGACTGGCCTCCGCAGACCTGTCCCGCTCACAGGCACTGTCCCCCGCAGCCCTGTCCCGCTGACATGGACTGGCCCCCGCAGCCCTGTTCCGCCACAGGGACTGGCCTCCGCAGCCCTGACCCGCTCACAGCGACTGGCATCCACGGCCCTGACCCGCTCACAGGGACTGGCCCCCGCGGCCCTGTCCCGCTCACAGGGACTGGCCCCCGCAGCCCTGTCCCGCTGACATGGACTGGCCCCCGCAGCCCTGTCCCGCTGACATGGACTGGCCCCCGCAGCCCTGTCCCGCTGACATGAACTGGCCCCCGCAGCCCTGTTCCGCCACAGGGACTGGCCTCCGCAGCCCTGACCCGCTCACAGGGACTGGCATCCACGGCCCTGTCCCGCTCACAGGGACTGGCCCCCGCAGCCCTGTCCCGCTCACAGGGACTGGCCCCCGCAGCCCTGTCCCGCTCACAGGGACTGGCCCCCGCAGCCCTGTCCCGCTCACAGGGACTGGCCCCCGCAGCCCTGTCCCGCTCACAGGGACTGGCCCCCGCAGCCCTGTCCCGCTCACAGGGACTGGCCCCCGCAGCCCTGTCCCGCTCACAGGGACTGGCCCCCGCAGCCCTGTCCCGCTCACAGGGACTGGCCCCCGCAGCCCTGTCCCGCTCACAGGGACTGGCCCCCGCAGCCCTGTCCCGCTCACAGGGACTGGCCCCCGCAGCCCTGACCCGCTCACAGGGACTGTCCCCCGCAGCCCTGTCCCACTCACAGGGACTGTCCCCCGCAGCCCTGGCCCCCGCAGCCCTGACCCGCTCACAGGGACTGTCCCCCGCAGCCCTGACTCGCTCACAGGGACTGTCCCCCGCAGCCCTGTCCCGCTCACAGGGACTGGCCCCCGCAGCCCTGTCCCGCTCACAGGGACTGGCCCCCGCATCCATGTCCCGCTCAGGGGACAGGCCCCCGCAGCCCTGTCCCGCTCATAGGGACTGGCCCCTGCAGCCCTGTCGTGCTGACAGGGATTTGCCCCCTGCAGCCCTCTCCCGCTCACAGCCACTTGCCCCCCGCAGCCCTTACCCGCTCACAGCGACTTGCCCCCCGCAGCCCTGACCCGCTCTCAGCGACTTGCCCCCCGCAGCCCTGTCGCGCTCACAGGGACCGGCCCCCGCAGCCCTGACCCGCTCCCAGGGACCGGCCCCCGCAGCCCTGACCCGCTCCCAGGGACCGGCCCCCGCAGCCCTGACCCGCTCCCAGGGACCGGCCCCCGCAGCCCTGACCCGCTCCCAGGGACCGGCCCCCGCAGCCCTGACCCGCTCCCAGGGACCGGCCCCCGCAGCCCTGACCCGCTCCCAGGGACCGGCCCCCGCAGCCCTGACCCGCTCCCAGGGACCGGCCCCCGCAGCCCTGACCCGCTCCCAGGGACCGGCCCCCGCAGCCCTGACCCGCTCCCAGGGACCGGCCCCCGCAGCCCTGACCCGCTCCCAGGGACCGGCCCCCGCAGCCCTGACCCGCTCCCAGGGACCGGCCCCCGCAGCCCTGACCCGCTCCCAGGGACCGGCCCCCGCAGCCCTGACCCGCTCCCAGGGACCGGCCCCCGCAGCCCTGACCCGCTCCCAGGGACCGGCCCCCGCAGCCCTGACCCGCTCCCAGGGACCGGCCCCCGCAGCCCTGACCCGCTCCCAGGGACCGGCCCCCGCAGCCCTGACCCGCTCCCAGGGACCGGCCCCCGCAGCCCTGACCCGCTCCCAGGGACCGGCCCCCGCAGCCCTGACCCGCTCCCAGGGACCGGCCCCCGCAGCCCTGACCCGCTCCCAGGGACCGGCCCCCGCAGCCCTGACCCGCTCCCAGGGACCGGCCCCCGCAGCCCTGACCCGCTCCCAGGGACCGGCCCCCGCAGCCCTGACCCGCTCCCAGGGACCGGCCCCCGCAGCCCTGACCCGCTCCCAGGGACCGGCCCCCGCAGCCCTGACCCGCTCCCAGGGACCGGCCCCCGCAGCCCTGACCCGCTCCCAGGGACCGGCCCCCGCAGCCCTGACCCGCTCCCAGGGACCGGCCCCCGCAGCCCTGACCCGCTCCCAGGGACCGGCCCCCGCAGCCCTGACCCGCTCCCAGGGACCGGCCCCCGCAGCCCTGACCCGCTCCCAGGGACCGGCCCCCGCAGCCCTGACCCGCTCCCAGGGACCGGCCCCCGCAGCCCTGACCCGCTCCCAGGGACCGGCCCCCGCAGCCCTGACCCGCTCCCAGGGACCGGCCCCCGCAGCCCTGACCCGCTCCCAGGGACCGGCCCCCGCAGCCCTGACCCGCTCCCAGGGACCGGCCCCCGCAGCCCTGACCCGCTCCCAGGGACCGGCCCCCGCAGCCCTGACCCGCTCCCAGGGACCGGCCCCCGCAGCCCTGACCCGCTCCCAGGGACCGGCCCCCGCAGCCCTGACCCGCTCCCAGGGACCGGCCCCCGCAGCCCTGACCCGCTCCCAGGGACCGGCCCCCGCAGCCCTGACCCGCTCCCAGGGACCGGCCCCCGCAGCCCTGACCCGCTCCCAGGGACCGGCCCCCGCAGCCCTGACCCGCTCCCAGGGACCGGCCCCCGCAGCCCTGACCCGCTCCCAGGGACCGGCCCCCGCAGCCCTGACCCGCTCCCAGGGACCGGCCCCCGCAGCCCTGACCCGCTCCCAGGGACCGGCCCCCGCAGCCCTGACCCGCTCCCAGGGACCGGCCCCCGCAGCCCTGACCCGCTCCCAGGGACCGGCCCCCGCAGCCCTGACCCGCTCCCAGGGACCGGCCCCCGCAGCCCTGACCCGCTCCCAGGGACCGGCCCCCGCAGCCCTGACCCGCTCCCAGGGACCGGCCCCCGCAGCCCTGACCCGCTCCCAGGGACCGGCCCCCGCAGCCCTGACCCGCTCCCAGGGACCGGCCCCCGCAGCCCTGACCCGCTCCCAGGGACCGGCCCCCGCAGCCCTGACCCGCTCCCAGGGACCGGCCCCCGCAGCCCTGACCCGCTCCCAGGGACCGGCCCCCGCAGCCCTGACCCGCTCCCAGGGACCGGCCCCCGCAGCCCTGACCCGCTCCCAGGGACCGGCCCCCGCAGCCCTGACCCGCTCCCAGGGACCGGCCCCCGCAGCCCTGACCCGCTCCCAGGGACCGGCCCCCGCAGCCCTGACCCGCTCCCAGGGACCGGCCCCCGCAGCCCTGACCCGCTCCCAGGGACCGGCCCCCGCAGCCCTGACCCGCTCCCAGGGACCGGCCCCCGCAGCCCTGACCCGCTCCCAGGGACCGGCCCCCGCAGCCCTGACCCGCTCCCAGGGACCGGCCCCCGCAGCCCTGACCCGCTCCCAGGGACCGGCCCCCGCAGCCCTGACCCGCTCCCAGGGACCGGCCCCCGCAGCCCTGACCCGCTCCCAGGGACCGGCCCCCGCAGCCCTGACCCGCTCCCAGGGACCGGCCCCCGCAGCCCTGACCCGCTCCCAGGGACCGGCCCCCGCAGCCCTGACCCGCTCCCAGGGACCGGCCCCCGCAGCCCTGACCCGCTCCCAGGGACCGGCCCCCGCAGCCCTGACCCGCTCCCAGGGACCGGCCCCCGCAGCCCTGACCCGCTCCCAGGGACCGGCCCCCGCAGCCCTGACCCGCTCCCAGGGACCGGCCCCCGCAGCCCTGACCCGCTCCCAGGGACCGGCCCCCGCAGCCCTGACCCGCTCCCAGGGACCGGCCCCCGCAGCCCTGACCCGCTCCCAGGGACCGGCCCCCGCAGCCCTGACCCGCTCCCAGGGACCGGCCCCCGCAGCCCTGACCCGCTCCCAGGGACCGGCCCCCGCAGCCCTGACCCGCTCCCAGGGACCGGCCCCCGCAGCCCTGACCCGCTCCCAGGGACCGGCCCCCGCAGCCCTGACCCGCTCCCAGGGACCGGCCCCCGCAGCCCTGACCCGCTCCCAGGGACCGGCCCCCGCAGCCCTGACCCGCTCCCAGGGACCGGCCCCCGCAGCCCTGACCCGCTCCCAGGGACCGGCCCCCGCAGCCCTGACCCGCTCCCAGGGACCGGCCCCCGCAGCCCTGACCCGCTCCCAGGGACCGGCCCCCGCAGCCCTGACCCGCTCCCAGGGACCGGCCCCCGCAGCCCTGACCCGCTCCCAGGGACCGGCCCCCGCAGCCCTGACCCGCTCCCAGGGACCGGCCCCCGCAGCCCTGACCCGCTCCCAGGGACCGGCCCCCGCAGCCCTGACCCGCTCCCAGGGACCGGCCCCCGCAGCCCTGACCCGCTCCCAGGGACCGGCCCCCGCAGCCCTGACCCGCTCCCAGGGACCGGCCCCCGCAGCCCTGACCCGCTCCCAGGGACCGGCCCCCGCAGCCCTGACCCGCTCCCAGGGACCGGCCCCCGCAGCCCTGACCCGCTCCCAGGGACCGGCCCCCGCAGCCCTGACCCGCTCCCAGGGACCGGCCCCCGCAGCCCTGACCCGCTCCCAGGGACCGGCCCCCGCAGCCCTGACCCGCTCCCAGGGACCGGCCCCCGCAGCCCTGACCCGCTCCCAGGGACCGGCCCCCGCAGCCCTGACCCGCTCCCAGGGACCGGCCCCCGCAGCCCTGACCCGCTCCCAGGGACCGGCCCCCGCAGCCCTGACCCGCTCCCAGGGACCGGCCCCCGCAGCCCTGACCCGCTCCCAGGGACCGGCCCCCGCAGCCCTGACCCGCTCCCAGGGACCGGCCCCCGCAGCCCTGACCCGCTCCCAGGGACCGGCCCCCGCAGCCCTGACCCGCTCCCAGGGACCGGCCCCCGCAGCCCTGACCCGCTCCCAGGGACCGGCCCCCGCAGCCCTGACCCGCTCCCAGGGACCGGCCCCCGCAGCCCTGACCCGCTCCCAGGGACCGGCCCCCGCAGCCCTGACCCGCTCCCAGGGACCGGCCCCCGCAGCCCTGACCCGCTCCCAGGGACCGGCCCCCGCAGCCCTGACCCGCTCCCAGGGACCGGCCCCCGCAGCCCTGACCCGCTCCCAGGGACCGGCCCCCGCAGCCCTGACCCGCTCCCAGGGACCGGCCCCCGCAGCCCTGACCCGCTCCCAGGGACCGGCCCCCGCAGCCCTGACCCGCTCCCAGGGACCGGCCCCCGCAGCCCTGACCCGCTCCCAGGGACCGGCCCCCGCAGCCCTGACCCGCTCCCAGGGACCGGCCCCCGCAGCCCTGACCCGCTCCCAGGGACCGGCCCCCGCAGCCCTGACCCGCTCCCAGGGACCGGCCCCCGCAGCCCTGACCCGCTCCCAGGGACCGGCCCCCGCAGCCCTGACCCGCTCCCAGGGACCGGCCCCCGCAGCCCTGACCCGCTCCCAGGGACCGGCCCCCGCAGCCCTGACCCGCTCCCAGGGACCGGCCCCCGCAGCCCTGACCCGCTCCCAGGGACCGGCCCCCGCAGCCCTGACCCGCTCCCAGGGACCGGCCCCCGCAGCCCTGACCCGCTCCCAGGGACCGGCCCCCGCAGCCCTGACCCGCTCCCAGGGACCGGCCCCCGCAGCCCTGACCCGCTCCCAGGGACCGGCCCCCGCAGCCCTGACCCGCTCCCAGGGACCGGCCCCCGCAGCCCTGACCCGCTCCCAGGGACCGGCCCCCGCAGCCCTGACCCGCTCCCAGGGACCGGCCCCCGCAGCCCTGACCCGCTCCCAGGGACCGGCCCCCGCAGCCCTGACCCGCTCCCAGGGACCGGCCCCCGCAGCCCTGACCCGCTCCCAGGGACCGGCCCCCGCAGCCCTGACCCGCTCCCAGGGACCGGCCCCCGCAGCCCTGACCCGCTCCCAGGGACCGGCCCCCGCAGCCCTGACCCGCTCCCAGGGACCGGCCCCCGCAGCCCTGACCCGCTCCCAGGGACCGGCCCCCGCAGCCCTGACCCGCTCCCAGGGACCGGCCCCCGCAGCCCTGACCCGCTCCCAGGGACCGGCCCCCGCAGCCCTGACCCGCTCCCAGGGACCGGCCCCCGCAGCCCTGACCCGCTCCCAGGGACCGGCCCCCGCAGCCCTGACCCGCTCCCAGGGACCGGCCCCCGCAGCCCTGACCCGCTCCCAGGGACCGGCCCCCGCAGCCCTGACCCGCTCCCAGGGACCGGCCCCCGCAGCCCTGACCCGCTCCCAGGGACCGGCCCCCGCAGCCCTGACCCGCTCCCAGGGACCGGCCCCCGCAGCCCTGACCCGCTCCCAGGGACCGGCCCCCGCAGCCCTGACCCGCTCCCAGGGACCGGCCCCCGCAGCCCTGACCCGCTCCCAGGGACCGGCCCCCGCAGCCCTGACCCGCTCCCAGGGACCGGCCCCCGCAGCCCTGACCCGCTCCCAGGGGCGGCCCTGCCAGGGACCGGCCCCCGCAGCCCTGACCCGCTCCCAGGGACCGGCCCCCGCAGCCCTGACCCGCTCCCAGGGACCGGCCCCCGCAGCCCTGACCCGCTCCCAGGGACCGGCCCCCGCAGCCCTGACCCGCTCCCAGGGACCGGCCCCCGCAGCCCTGACCCGCTCGCCAGGGACCGGCCCCCGCAGCCCTGACCCGCTCGCAGGGACCGGCCCCCGCAGCCCTGACCCGCTCGCAGGGACCGGCCCCCGCAGCCCTGACCCGCTCCGCAGGGACCGGCCCCCGCAGCCCTGACCCGCTCCCAGGGACCGGCCCCCGCAGCCCTGACCCGCTCCCAGGGACCGGCCCCCGCAGCCCTGACCCGCTCCCAGGGACCGGCCCCCGCAGCCCTGACCCGCTCCCAGGGACCGGCCCCCGCAGCCCTGACCCGCTCCCAGGGACCGGCCCCCGCAGCCCTGACCCGCTCCAGGGACCGGCCCCCGCAGCCCTGACCCGCTCCCAGGGACCGGCCCCCGCAGCCCTGACCCGCTCCCAGGGACCGGCCCCCGCAGCCCTGACCCGCTCCCAGGGACCGGCCCCCGCAGCCCTGACCCGCTCCCAGGGACCGGCCCCCGCAGCCCTGACCCGCTCCCAGGGACCGGCCCCCGCAGCCCTGACCCGCTCCCAGGGACCGGCCCCCGCAGCCCTGACCCGCTCGCAGGGACCGGCCCCCGCAGCCCTGACCCGCTCGCAGGGACCGGCCCCCGCAGCCCTGACCCGCTCGCAGGGACCGGCCCCCGCAGCCCTGACCCGCTCGCAGGGACCGGCCCCCGCAGCCCTGACCCGCTCGCAGGGACCGGCCCCCGCAGCCCTGACCCGCTCGCAGGGACCGGCCCCCGCAGCCCTGACCCGCTCGCAGGGACCGGCCCCCGCAGCCCTGACCCGCTCGCAGGGACCGGCCCCCGCAGCCCTGACCCGCTCGCAGGGACCGGCCCCCGCAGCCCTGACCCGCTCGCAGGGACCGGCCCCCGCAGCCCTGACCCGCTCGCAGGGACCGGCCCCCGCAGCCCTGACCCGCTCGCAGGGACCGGCCCCCGCAGCCCTGACCCGCTCGCAGGGACCGGCCCCCGCAGCCCTGACCCGCTCGCAGGGACCGGCCCCCGCAGCCCTGACCCGCTCGCAGGGACCGGCCCCCGCAGCCCTGACCCGCTCGCAGGGACCGGCCCCCGCAGCCCTGACCCGCTCGCAGGGACCGGCCCCCGCAGCCCTGACCCGCTCGCAGGGACCGGCCCCCGCAGCCCTGACCCGCTCGCAGGGACCGGCCCCCGCAGCCCTGACCCGCTCGCAGGGACCGGCCCCCGCAGCCCTGACCCGCTCGCAGGGACCGGCCCCCGCAGCCCTGACCCGCTCGCAGGGACCGGCCCCCGCAGCCCTGACCCGCTCGCAGGGACCGGCCCCCGCAGCCCTGACCCGCTCGCAGGGACCGGCCCCCGCAGCCCTGACCCGCTCGCAGGGACCGGCCCCCGCAGCCCTGACCCGCTCGCAGGGACCGGCCCCCGCAGCCCTGACCCGCTCGCAGGGACCGGCCCCCGCAGCCCTGACCCGCTCGCAGGGACCGGCCCCCGCAGCCCTGACCCGCTCGCAGGGACCGGCCCCCGCAGCCCTGACCCGCTCGCAGGGACCGGCCCCCGCAGCCCTGACCCGCTCGCAGGGACCGGCCCCCGCAGCCCTGACCCGCTCGCAGGGACCGGCCCCCGCAGCCCTGACCCGCTCGCAGGGACCGGCCCCCGCAGCCCTGACCCGCTCGCAGGGACCGGCCCCCGCAGCCCTGACCCGCTCGCAGGGACCGGCCCCCGCAGCCCTGACCCGCTCGCAGGGACCGGCCCCCGCAGCCCTGACCCGCTCGCAGGGACCGGCCCCCGCAGCCCTGACCCGCTCGCAGGGACCGGCCCCCGCAGCCCTGACCCGCTCGCAGGGACCGGCCCCCGCAGCCCTGACCCGCTCGCAGGGACCGGCCCCCGCAGCCCTGACCCGCTCGCAGGGACCGGCCCCCGCAGCCCTGACCCGCTCGCAGGGACCGGCCCCCGCAGCCCTGACCCGCTCGCAGGGACCGGCCCCCGCAGCCCTGACCCGCTCGCAGGGACCGGCCCCCGCAGCCCTGACCCGCTCGCAGGGACCGGCCCCCGCAGCCCTGACCCGCTCGCAGGGACCGGCCCCCGCAGCCCTGACCCGCTCGCAGGGACCGGCCCCCGCAGCCCTGACCCGCTCGCAGGGACCGGCCCCCGCAGCCCTGACCCGCTCGCAGGGACCGGCCCCCGCAGCCCTGACCCGCTCGCAGGGACCGGCCCCCCGCAGCCCTGACCCGCTCGCAGGGACCGGCCCCCGCAGCCCTGACCCGCTCGCAGGGACCGGCCCCCGCAGCCCTGACCCGCTCGCAGGGACCGGCCCCCGCAGCCCTGACCCGCTCGCAGGGACCGGCCCCCGCAGCCCTGACCCGCTCGCAGGGACCGGCCCCCGCAGCCCTGACCCGCTCGCAGGGACCGGCCCCCGCAGCCCTGACCCGCTCGCAGGGACCGGCCCCCGCAGCCCTGACCCGCTCGCAGGGACCGGCCCCCGCAGCCCTGACCCGCTCGCAGGGACCGGCCCCCGCAGCCCTGACCCGCTCGCAGGGACCGGCCCCCGCAGCCCTGACCCGCTCGCAGGGACCGGCCCCCGCAGCCCTGACCCGCTCGCAGGGACCGGCCCCCGCAGCCCTGACCCGCTCGCAGGGACCGGCCCCCGCAGCCCTGACCCGCTCGCAGGGACCGGCCCCCGCAGCCCTGACCCGCTCGCAGGGACCGGCCCCCGCAGCCCTGACCCGCTCGCAGGGACCGGCCCCCGCAGCCCTGACCCGCTCGCAGGGACCGGCCCCCGCAGCCCTGACCCGCTCGCAGGGACCGGCCCCCGCAGCCCTGACCCGCTCGCAGGGACCGGCCCCCGCAGCCCTGACCCGCTCGCAGGGACCGGCCCCCGCAGCCCTGACCCGCTCGCAGGGACCGGCCCCCGCAGCCCTGACCCGCTCGCAGGGACCGGCCCCCGCAGCCCTGACCCGCTCGCAGGGACCGGCCCCCGCAGCCCTGACCCGCTCGCAGGGACCGGCCCCCGCAGCCCTGACCCGCTCGCAGGGACCGGCCCCCGCAGCCCTGACCCGCTCGCAGGGACCGGCCCCCGCAGCCCTGACCCGCTCGCAGGGACCGGCCCCCGCAGCCCTGACCCGCTCGCAGGGACCGGCCCCCGCAGCCCTGACCCGCTCGCAGGGACCGGCCCCCGCAGCCCTGACCCGCTCGCAGGGACCGGCCCCCGCAGCCCTGACCCGCTCGCAGGGACCGGCCCCCGCAGCCCTGACCCGCTCGCAGGGACCGGCCCCCGCAGCCCTGACCCGCTCGCAGGGACCGGCCCCCGCAGCCCTGACCCGCTCGCAGGGACCGGCCCCCGCAGCCCTGACCCGCTCGCAGGGACCGGCCCCCGCAGCCCTGACCCGCTCGCAGGGACCGGCCCCCGCAGCCCTGACCCGCTCGCAGGGACCGGCCCCCGCAGCCCTGACCCGCTCGCAGGGACCGGCCCCCGCAGCCCTGACCCGCTCGCAGGGACCGGCCCCCGCAGCCCTGACCCGCTCGCAGGGACCGGCCCCCGCAGCCCTGACCCGCTCGCAGGGACCGGCCCCCGCAGCCCTGACCCGCTCGCAGGGACCGGCCCCCGCAGCCCTGACCCGCTCGCAGGGACCGGCCCCCGCAGCCCTGACCCGCTCGCAGGGACCGGCCCCCGCAGCCCTGACCCGCTCGCAGGGACCGGCCCCCGCAGCCCTGACCCGCTCGCAGGGACCGGCCCCCGCAGCCCTGACCCGCTCGCAGGGACCGGCCCCCGCAGCCCTGACCCGCTCGCAGGGACCGGCCCCCGCAGCCCTGACCCGCTCGCAGGGACCGGCCCCCGCAGCCCTGACCCGCTCGCAGGGACCGGCCCCCGCAGCCCTGACCCGCTCGCAGGGACCGGCCCCCGCAGCCCTGACCCGCTCGCAGGGACCGGCCCCCGCAGCCCTGACCCGCTCGCAGGGACCGGCCCCCGCAGCCCTGACCCGCTCGCAGGGACCGGCCCCCGCAGCCCTGACCCGCTCGCAGGGACCGGCCCCCGCAGCCCTGACCCGCTCGCAGGGACCGGCCCCCGCAGCCCTGACCCGCTCGCAGGGACCGGCCCCCGCAGCCCTGACCCGCTCGCAGGGACCGGCCCCCGCAGCCCTGACCCGCTCGCAGGGACCGGCCCCCGCAGCCCTGACCCGCTCGCAGGGACCGGCCCCCGCAGCCCTGACCCGCTCGCAGGGACCGGCCCCCGCAGCCCTGACCCGCTCGCAGGGACCGGCCCCCGCAGCCCTGACCCGCTCGCAGGGACCGGCCCCCGCAGCCCTGACCCGCTCGCAGGGACCGGCCCCCGCAGCCCTGACCCGCTCGCAGGGACCGGCCCCCGCAGCCCTGACCCGCTCGCAGGGACCGGCCCCCGCAGCCCTGACCCGCTCGCAGGGACCGGCCCCCGCAGCCCTGACCCGCTCGCAGGGACCGGCCCCCGCAGCCCTGACCCGCTCGCAGGGACCGGCCCCCGCAGCCCTGACCCGCTCGCAGGGACCGGCCCCCGCAGCCCTGACCCGCTCGCAGGGACCGGCCCCCGCAGCCCTGACCCGCTCGCAGGGACCGGCCCCCGCAGCCCTGACCCGCTCGCAGGGACCGGCCCCCGCAGCCCTGACCCGCTCGCAGGGACCGGCCCCCGCAGCCCTGACCCGCTCGCAGGGACCGGCCCCCGCAGCCCTGACCCGCTCGCAGGGACCGGCCCCCGCAGCCCTGACCCGCTCGCAGGGACCGGCCCCCGCAGCCCTGACCCGCTCGCAGGGACCGGCCCCCGCAGCCCTGACCCGCTCGCAGGGACCGGCCCCCGCAGCCCTGACCCGCTCGCAGGGACCGGCCCCCGCAGCCCTGACCCGCTCGCAGGGACCGGCCCCCGCAGCCCTGACCCGCTCGCAGGGACCGGCCCCCGCAGCCCTGACCCGCTCGCAGGGACCGGCCCCCGCAGCCCTGACCCGCTCGCAGGGACCGGCCCCCGCAGCCCTGACCCGCTCGCAGGGACCGGCCCCCGCAGCCCTGACCCGCTCGCAGGGACCGGCCCCCGCAGCCCTGACCCGCTCGCAGGGACCGGCCCCCGCAGCCCTGACCCGCTCGCAGGGACCGGCCCCCGCAGCCCTGACCCGCTCGCAGGGACCGGCCCCCGCAGCCCTGACCCGCTCGCAGGGACCGGCCCCCGCAGCCCTGACCCGCTCGCAGGGACCGGCCCCCGCAGCCCTGACCCGCTCGCAGGGACCGGCCCCCGCAGCCCTGACCCGCTCGCAGGGACCGGCCCCCGCAGCCCTGACCCGCTCGCAGGGACCGGCCCCCGCAGCCCTGACCCGCTCGCAGGGACCGGCCCCCGCAGCCCTGACCCGCTCGCAGGGACCGGCCCCCGCAGCCCTGACCCGCTCGCAGGGACCGGCCCCCGCAGCCCTGACCCGCTCGCAGGGACCGGCCCCCGCAGCCCTGACCCGCTCGCAGGGACCGGCCCCCGCAGCCCTGACCCGCTCGCAGGGACCGGCCCCCGCAGCCCTGACCCGCTCGCAGGGACCGGCCCCCGCAGCCCTGACCCGCTCGCAGGGACCGGCCCCCGCAGCCCTGACCCGCTCGCAGGGACCGGCCCCCGCAGCCCTGACCCGCTCGCAGGGACCGGCCCCCGCAGCCCTGACCCGCTCGCAGGGACCGGCCCCCGCAGCCCTGACCCGCTCGCAGGGACCGGCCCCCGCAGCCCTGACCCGCTCGCAGGGACCGGCCCCCGCAGCCCTGACCCGCTCGCAGGGACCGGCCCCCGCAGCCCTGACCCGCTCGCAGGGACCGGCCCCCGCAGCCCTGACCCGCTCGCAGGGACCGGCCCCCGCAGCCCTGACCCGCTCGCAGGGACCGGCCCCCGCAGCCCTGACCCGCTCGCAGGGACCGGCCCCCGCAGCCCTGACCCGCTCGCAGGGACCGGCCCCCGCAGCCCTGACCCGCTCGCAGGGACCGGCCCCCGCAGCCCTGACCCGCTCACAGCGTCTTGCCTCCCATCCCTCTTACACAGGTCACCCCTTGCTCAGAAATGGTCCCAATTATCCATGAACCGGAAATCCAGCCCCCTGTGCCAGCTCCTTAACCATGCATTTTCATCTCACCTATCTTTCTCTGACTTAACTCACTAACATGTGGCACTCGTGGTAACCCATAAATTATTACCCTCTCGGTCCTGCCTTTCAGCCTCTTTGCTAACTCCTTGTACACAGTCCGCAGGATGTCATCCCTCTTTCTGCCTATGTCATTGGTACCAACGTGCACAGTGGCCTCTGGCTGCTCACCCTCCCCCTTAAGAATTTCTGGCACCCAATCAGAGATGCCCTTGACCTTGGCAGCAGGGATGCAACACGCAGCCCTGGTGATTCAAATGTGGCTACAGAATCTATGCCCCCAACGAATGAGTCTCCAACCACGTTCGCTCACTTGGATTTGCCTGACCCTGTCCCACAGCAGGGTGGTTGGTACCATGGACCTGGCTACTGCTGATTGTATAACTGACCCAGTTTAGTTTTAGATCAGTGTTAACCTTGGTTTCGTGGATAGCCAAGCACCTGAGTCGTCTGCAATACAGGAGAAATACATTCTTCAGCTCACGGATTCTGTGACAGTCAAGGGCAAGCACTGAATTGTTCTAACCTCATTTCCAACACCTGGCCCATAGCCTTGCATGGCTTGGATAGCACTTGCACGTTTAAAAAAAAAATAAATGTAAGGATGATGTGAGGGTAAGGACATGGAATTTTTTTGATGTGGTCATATTCTCTCTTGTTGGAGCTGATTGCTGCTTAGCACTTGTGTGGCGCAAATGTAACTTCACCTTTATCAGGCCAAGCCTGATCGTTGTCCAAGTCTCACTGTATTTTCTCACCGTTGACTTCACTGTTGGGCCTAACCAACATTTTGTACATACCCTGCCTATTCTGAAACTCTATCACTTAATATTAAGTCTAATAAAGACAAGTATCCAATGTGCCTTCCAAACCACTTCAACGACCTGGTCCATTACATTGGGGGATCAACAGGCGTGCACATCAAGATCCTGAGATCCCTCTGATCATTGGTGCTTGTGAGGTCCCTATGATTCATCATGGGCTCCAAAATCTGTTTGTGCTGTGTCACCTGATCCTTATCCCGTTTGTCCTTACATGAAATAATGTTCACAAACGCTTCTCAAAAATTCTTCCCAATCCTACTTTTTGTAATCATGATACAAGTGAGCATAAAATTTGGAACACGACAGCAACAGGAATGTGCCCTTTGGCCCACCATGTTGGGCCAAACATGACAACAAATGAAATAATCCCTTCTGCCTGTCCTTGATCCATAGTCCTCCATTCCTTACCTATTCGCGCACTTAACTATAAGTCCCTTTTAAATGCTTTCATCGTATCTGCATCCACTACCACCCCGGGCACTGTATTCCACACTTTTAACATGCTCAGTGTGAAATATTTGCCCCTCACATCTCTTTTGAACTTCCCCCCTCTCAGCTTAAATGCATGCCCCCTAATAGTGGACACTTCAACTCCGGGGGAGAAATTTTCTGACCGTTAGCTGTATTTATGTATCTCCTAATTTTATAGACTTCTATCAAGCCTGCCCTCAGCTTCTACTGCTCCAGAGAAAATGAAGAGTTTTTCCAGCTTCTCCCTCTCGTTCATACCCTCTATTCCAGTCAGCATGCTGGTAAATCTCTTCTGCACCCTGTCCAAAGCCTGCACGTCCTTCGTGTAATGTGGCGGCCAGAATTGAATGCAATACTCTGTGTGGTCTCACCAAAGTCTTGTAAAGCTGCAATGTGACATCCTGACTCTTGCACTGAGTTCCCCTATGAATAAAGGCAAGCATGCGATATGCCTTCTTGACCACCCTATCTACTTGTGTGGCTACTGTCAGGGAGTTATGGTCTAGGACCCCAAGATCCCTCTGGACATCACTGCTGTTTGGGGTCCTGCCATTAACTGTGTATCCCTTTCCTTAACACTTGGTCTCCTAAAATGCAACACCTCATGCCTGCCCAGATTAAATTCCATCGGCCATTTCTCCGCTCGTGTTTGCAATTGGTCTGTATCTTGCTGTGTCCTTTGTCAACCTTCCATGCTGTCCACAAGTCCATTGGTCCTTATATCATCTGCAAACTTAGTGATCCCCCATCTGCATTTGCAACCAAGTCATTTACACATATCACAAACAGCAGAAATCACATCGATGCGGAACACCACTCGTCACTGAGCTGCAGCCAGAAAAACAGCTTTCCACCACTGAGACGGCAAGAACTGCAGATGCTGGAATCAGAGTTAACCAAGTGTGGAGCTGGAGGAACGCAGCAGGTCAGGCAGCATCAGAGGAACAGGAAAGCTGACATTGTTGATGCTGCCTGGCCTGCTGTGTTCCTCCAGCCCTATACTGTGTTATCTTTGTCAGCCATCCACCGCTACCGTCTGCCTTATATGGGCAGGCCAAGTCACCATGGATCTCATGGATCTTAATCTTCTGGATGAGCATACCATGAGGGACCTTATTGAAAACCTTCGTAAAATCCATGTATATGTTATCAACTGTTCGATCCGAATTGATCACCCTTGTCACCTCCGTGAAAACTTCAACTGACTTGGTAAGACATAACCTGCCTTGCATAATACCATGCTGGCTGTCCCTTATTAGCCCATACTTTTGAGACATGAGACACTCACCAGTCTGTCGTTTCCTGGAAAGTCCCTGTTTTCCTGCTTGAACAGAGGAATGACTTTATCCACTCACCAGTCTCCGCAACCCCTCCAGTGCCTGGCAAGGATATCAGATCCTGTTGAAAGTGGTGTGTTGATGCATTTGTGTCATGATTGTGTTTTGTTTCAGCCCTAACATTGAAAGCAGTGTAAGAATGTCTTTGTGCAGCAGGCGAGGTGTGATGAGACTGAGCCTTCATACAATTGCAAGATGTTGAAAATTTGCCATTATTTATGAAAACAGTGATAAATTTCCATGATCAACATTTCTGTTACACTGCAATGATTATCCCGTGGCATGTAAAATCAGAAAGATACGATAAAATGAGACTGGGTCATATGCAGGGAGAATGTTTGCCTTTCATGTCTAGAGAAGTAGTGAAATATTTCCGTGAATCTAAAAGTCACTTTTCCGTTCATTGAAGGACACAATCATCGCCTTGGAAGCTTCATCACGATACTACTTTGCATTTCTGAAGAGGGAAGAAGAAATCAACATGAAAATTCAATTCCATGGTTTTGGAAGTCCCATTGAGAACACGATTCATTTGCGCCGGCATAATGCTCTGACCGAGAAAGAATTGAAGGTGAGTTTGTAGTTTGGAAGATCGCAGCAATTTATGCATCAACTTCTTCATCGATAATGTTCCATTGCTTTCAAACTGCATTTTCCACTCTGCAAGATAATAACTGTGAGAACAAGCAACAGCATCGGTAGGTGGTCTATGGGGAATGCAATGTTACAAAACCCGATCCATTCAACAACATATTTCAGATATGTCAACAAATTAAATATTCCAGCACAGGATAAAACAAGGAAGATGAGAGTGAGGAGGCAATAGCTCTGATGACAAAAGAACAGAAATTTACCTTTATCCATTTGAGCAAAAAAGCAGGCACGCAAATAAATAATCATCTAACAATGCACATGTGCAACGGAGGCTACAGGGGGACTAAAAATGCCGAATTGTTGTCATGCGTATTGCTGAAAGGATGATTGAAACAGAATCTGTGGTAAATTTGAAGAAATACAGATGATGCATCTCAGGATGTTGGAGGAAGAACATTTATGGACTGAGGCAAATTGTATTGCCCTTTTCAGGAGTTATTGGGTTCATAATGAATTGAAACACTTCCTTCTGTGCTGAAAGCTTTAGTTTAGTTGCAGCTGGATGACAATTTCTGTTCCTGGTAGTATTTAGCAAACTGTTAAAAGTGAATGTCACTGCACAGAATTCCAAACATGACTCCAATCAGTAGAGAAAATATCCAAGGTGTGTGATGAGTTGTATCCTCTCATGTTGAACAGCGCAGCGACAGATACAATGGAGGCACTGATGATAATGTTCCAAGAATCCTTAGATTGTGGAAAATTCGCAGAGGATTGAAAGATGGTGAACATAACACCATTATTACAAAGATACTTGGACAAAATAGTAAGCAAGTATTGCCAATTTAGGTCAACCTGGGTAGATGTTCATGCCGGCAATGAAAGATGAAATAACAGGGTACTGAGTGTGCTATAACATCCTACAGAGTGAACATCCTTTCATAACGGGGAAATAATACTTGACAAACTTGCTACAGTGCTTTGAGAAGGAAACAAACATTACTGATGAAGGACCACCAGTTGATGTCGTACATTGAGATTTCAACAAAGCATTTGATAAGGTACAGCTCGTAAGGTGTCTCGAAGGAAAAGAGCCCGTGTGTTCAACGGTAGTAATTTCGGATGGACAGAGGACTGCATCGTTAATAGAAGTAGAGTTGTAGCAGCAAGATGGTAACTGACAAGTCATGTACAGCCACAGAGCGAATGCTGCGGAGGCCGTACACCTCATGTTGACTGGGTTGATTTCGGAAATGGCGGAGGGGATTGCTATGCTTAGGAAAGTTGGGCAGGCAGGGACTACGTTCATTGGCGTTTTTAAGATTGAAAACAATCTTATTTTTTCAACATTTAAGATTCTGAAGAGGCTTGATAGTGTATATCCGTAGAGATTACTCCCATTTGTGAAAGATTTTACGACCAGAGGCCACATTTTCAAATTGGTTGCCCATTAATTCAGGGAAGAATTACTTCTTTCAGGTTGCAGCAATTTATTGAACACTTTAGCCAAGAAGGTTTTAGAGGTAATGCCATTAATCATATGCTAGGCTGTAACGGCCAGGTTAATTTTTAAATCAAGAAACAATGATAATGAGAAAAGGGTCGAGGCCTGAAACGTCAGCTTTTGTGCTCCTGAGATGCTGCTTGGCCTGCTGTGTTCATCCAGCTTCACACTTTGTTATCTTGGATTCTCCAGCATCTGCAGTTCCCATTATCAGTGATAATGAGAAAAGGGTAGTCTTTACAGTGGAAGATACTTCAAGGATCCCCTTATTACTAAAGAACACAGGGAGGAATTAAACACATCACTACCACACCATCACTACCATGAGAAAAGTAGCAGTAGACAATCTAATGGAGTGAAAGCAGATTGGACTCTTTGCCGTGATGGTTTACTTTCTAAGATTCTAAACAATGAGCTTCAGAGTCGGTGTCTGCTTTGACTGTAATTTCCCAAAAAGGTTTAGATTCCAGAGAAGCATCTGAGGGCTGGAAAACTGCTGATGTGACATCCCTGTTTAAAAAGGAGAGAGGCAAAAAGAAGATAACTACAACCGAACCAGCCTAACATCTATTGTTGGAAATATGTGGCAATCAACTATGAAGAAAATAGTAGCAGAACATTTGGAAAATCAGAATCTAATCAAACAGAATCACCATAGCCTGATGAAAGAGAAATTATGTCTGGCTAATTTGTTTGGGTTTTTGGAGGAAGTTTTGGGAGGAGAATTAATAGAGGAAAACCAGTAAATGTGTTGTGTTTGGACTTGGAGAAAGCATTGAGAATGTACTCAAAAGTAATAAGCTAAGAGCTGAGGTTTTGAAGGTAGTATATTGCTATGGATCAGTATACTTTGCACGTTCTGGAAGGAGAGATCACATCTCGAGTGAAATGCACCTAGTGAATATATATTTTGGGGAACTTGGTGGCAATCCGGTAAGTCAGTGCAGAGGGTAAGAGGTGCCATTTGCTTGCTTTTTTTGCCTGATAGTTCGTAAGCATTTTTTTTGAGACAGTGTGAATTGAAGCCAGAATCAGGGACCGAGAGGGTGAACCAGGTTCATTGGTTGGTGATCGCTACTGGTTTAAGAATCTATTATCGGTAGCTTTCAGATTGAAAGTAAATCGGAGAAATATTTACAGGCTACAAACTAAAAGACCAGAATGTTTTCAAATCAAATTAAGAGCGAAGTAATTGAAATGGAGATGGCAGGCCAGATGATGATTTGTACCTACATGACGGGCGAGTGGTCAGGCCCCATACTCCAGCTTAGGTTTGATGAACTGGAATCTCAGTTTTTACCAATCAACAAATCATGTGGGGGACAGTTACTGGGGAATGCTGTGCTTCAGGAGGCAGTCACACACCTTAGATTAACTAGCTGAAACTTGGTCAGTGGCCAATGACAAAGAACAGGGCAGGTGGAAGGTTTCAGGATGTAGTGCAGAAGGAACCTTGGCCTTTGATCTTATCTAACAGGTTTGAGATTCTTTCTTCCTGTGTGGATGAGAGTGCAGGGTATAGGGAAGATGAGTAAACTGACTGTAGCACTGTGGTACAGGGGGACATTGAAGAGGGAATAAAAAGTGAAATGTAGTTATAATCAGAGGTAGTATAGTTAGGGGAATGAACACTGTTCGTTGTGACCAGGATCGAGAGTCTCGAAAGTAGTGTTGCCTGCCTGGTGCCCAGGTTCAGGATATTCCATCTCGGCTACAAAGGAACTTGAAGTGGGAGGAGTAGAAATCCAGCTATCGTGGTCCACACAGGTACCATTGATATGGAAGAAAGAGGAAAGAGGTTCTGCTGAGGGATTATGAGCACCGAGGTGCTGAGGTGAGAAAGCAGAACCAGAATGGTAATAATCTCTGGATTATTATCTGAGCAATTTGGCACGGTGTGAACATAATTATAGATGTACATTGTTCAAATGGTGGCATGGCAGAAATGTGTTTGAATTCATGGGACATTGGCATCGGTACGGGGAAGGAGGGAGTCGTTCTGGTGTTATAGGCTCGACGAGAATCATATTGGGACAAGTATCCTCGCAAAATACAGAGCTAGGTCTGGGGCTAGGGCGTAAAAATAAAAAGTGTGGAGTGGGTGAGCTCAGTTGCATGGAAAATTGTGGAAAAAGTTAGAAGCTGGTAAGTGCTCAGCAAAGTTTCCAGAGCAAGTAATAGGACAAAAAGTATGGAAATGGTCAGGAGTCTCACTTCAGCTGCAGCAGATAAGAAGGGTGGCTGTAAATGCCAGACTGAAGATCTTGTATTGAATTGCAGGGAGTGTATGAAACAAAGTGAATGAGTTTGTGGTGCAGATTGAAATTGACAGATACATCACTCTGGGTATCACAGAGAGGTGGTTGTTAGGGGATAAGTGTTGGGAACGAAATAGCCAATGATTCATGTCCGATAGAAAGAACAGGCAAATGAACAGAGATAACAAAGTGTGGAGCTGGATGAGCACAGCAGGCCAAGCAGCATCTCAGGAGCGTAAAAGCTGACGTTTTGTGCCGAGACCCTTCTACTTCTGTGTGTTCATCCTGCTGTGTTCATCCAGATCCACACTTTGTTATCTTGGATTCTGAAGCATCTGCAGTTCCCATTATCTCCGATACAAATGGACAGAGATGCCAGGGTTGGCTTGTCAGTAAGAAATGAAGGAACCAAATGAAGGAACGCGCTGAAGGAACCAAAGCTCTTGTGCTTGTTTATTAATGACTTGGAGGAAAGCGGTGCATGTGCTGTGGCTAAATTTGTAGATGACTGAAAAAATATTTAGAAAGACAAGGCATGGCCCAGAAACAGAGATTTACCAGGATGTTACTTGAATCGGAATGTATTAGCTATAAGGAGGGTTTGGTGGAAATGCTGTGTCATGATACATGTAATGAGATCAACCATGATCTCACCGAATGATGGAGGAATATTCAATGGGCCAAATGACTTTTTTTGTGAGTCTTCTTGTTTGACAATGCATTCATGAAGGTGTTTTTTTTTTCTCTCTTGGATAAGATGTGGAAATGAAATGTATACGAGATGATGGGAACTGCAGATGCTGGAGAATCCAAGACAACAAAATGTGAGGCTGGATGAACACAGCAGGCCAAGCAGCATCTCAGGAGCACAAAAGTGCTCCTGAGATGCTGCTTGGCCTGCTGTGTTCATCCAGCCTCACATTTTGTTGTCATGAAATGTATACACTTCCTTTTCATCTGGGAATAAATAATTGTTCTGAACGATTTCCATTGACTAATAGCAATCTGACAAGCTTCGCAATGTAAAGAGATTTTTAGCTTCTTTTTAATTGTAAAGGTATTCTTTGGAATTAATTTGGCATATATTATTTGCATCTCAGGAAGTATGTTCATCACTGCATCTCAAAAAGTGCTCTGTTGTATGACAGTAGCTTTTTAAAGATCACTTCAATGGTTGTGATTTTGAGTTGCCATAACACACATTAAATTACACTGTTGGCCAATCTGTCCATGATTATTTCATTATCTTATGCTTCAAACAGACAAGGAAATATTGGTGATGCAATGAAGTGTTTGACTCTCAAATATAATTGCTGTTATAGTTTCCACTTGGAAGAAAGATTCACATCAAATTGACTGGTCAAGGAAATGGGACACTGACTGTGAGTACTTTGAATGTTCGACTTATTCCTAAAATGAAAGTTATGACCTTGATGATTTCTCTTTCATGCAGATATGAAGAGACTCTTTTAAAATATCCTCTCGGTTAGTGGTTCAGGCATAAAAGTGCAATATGTATATTTATGTATATACATGTACGTGCGTCATCTGAAAAGATAATGAGTATAAATCACTTGTGACAAGGTGAGAATGAGTTATCCAGATAGTAAGAACTGCCAATGTTGGTGTCTGAGATAACACATTGTGGAGCTGGAGGAACACAGCAGGGCAGGCAGCATCAGAGGCTCAAGAAAGTTGAGGTTTTGGGTCAGGACCCTTCCTGAGAAATGGAGGGTGGAAGGGAGCTCAGAAACAAATAATTTTGAGGGGGAGGAGGTGGTAGGGAAGGTAGGTGGGATGGTGATAAGTGAGTACTATCCAGATTGGAACAGATTTTCCCCAGGGGGTATTGAGTACGAATTCCAAATCACTCTCAAAATCTTAGTGACTGTTAACATTGATGTTTTTTGTCTGTGTGTTTCAGTAATTGCATGACAGTTGAATGGTTCGTTGAGAGTGAGGAACCTATGGACTCTCACACACCAAGATGGAATTTAGTTCGAAGAGTGACTTCAAAATAGTTGCTTGCTTTTAAAATCTTGACCGTTTTTGCTGTCCAGTTGAATGAATTTAGCTTCATACTGCTTCAATAGGAATTAGTGTTTAATAGGAACATATTTGTGAAACTTACAGTTCCGTAAGTTTTAGCATAAACTGGTGCAGCCTTTCGGTGCTTGCAAAAAGGCTCACCTCTCCATTAATACCGAAGGAAAATTGGAGTTTAAAAGTAAGTTCACCCGTTGTCAGGGAATGAAATGTTAATGTTGACTCGAAAATAATTTTAAAAAAAGTCATGTATTTGTGTAACACTGAACTCAAATTAAAATTTGGATATGCTAGTTTTACAGATGGTTGGATATTGAATTCATTTTAAATGAGGGTGAAGATCACTTTAAATCCAGCATATTTGTGAAGAAAAGAAATAGCATATCAAATAAAATTAACTGCATGACTCTTCATAGCCCTATATGTAGAATTTCATTCTGAACTATGAGACAGTTGTGACCCCATACTACCTCAGTGCTCATGGCAAGAGTAAGACTCCTGTTTGACGTGCTGTGCACTGCATGGAATGGCGGCAACATCAGATTCATTGATGCTTGAGAATCAAAAGAATATGACGATAAGATTTAAAATCAAAATCTCATTGAACACTTCAAGGAATGTATTACAGGAAGAGGGGGAAAGCATGTATGACTAAGAGAAGGTGGTGGCGCAGATCACATAGACCTGTGTGCTAAAACTTATGACAAATTTCACATTGAATGGAACAGTTTAAACAGGCTGGAGGAAGCAGACATGCCAGCCCAAACTTTTTGAATTTGAGCATTCTGTTCATAAACATCAGCAAAATTGTTGGAAACATGTTTATTCTTTCTCTTTTATTGCACAGAACCATACGATTAGACTGTTTTGATGAGAAATTTAAAGATTACGTGTGCCATCCGTTTGACTCACAGTTTGGTACCATAGGTTGGTACGATCTTCGTTGGAGAAGGAAAAGGGATGTTCCAGATACAGAAAACCGTCAAACCATTTACAACAAAGTCCGTTTCTGGTTAGTATTAATTAATGCAGTTAACATTTTTAGCTCGACATGATTGCACAATGGAGTCAATAAGAAAATTCCATCTGATATTCCACATAAATTTTAAGTGGATATTAAAGCAGCTCATTTCTTTTTCACGCTGTATGCTGCTTTTAAGAATGGTTGTCTTATTGTCGAAATGTTTAGCTTTGACTCCATGGCTTCTTCCATTAGCTCACATTGAAACACATGTTTCTTCAGCCAAAAATGCACATTTACCCGGTGTAGCTTGACCAACCTTCCCCTGTGGTCGTTCCCCTGAAATCCCCTGCGGTAGCTCCCCTGACAAACAACTATACCATTTTGGATACTGTTCCGGGGACGACTTCGCAGGGGTATGCAGTAGGGTGCAGGTCTCTGGCACAGAGTCTGTCCCTCTTGCACAGAAGGGGAGCGGGGATAGGAAGAGAGTGATAGTCATTGGGGACTCAATAGTTTGAGGGACTGACAGAAGATTTGCCGGGAACGAAAGAGACTCACGATTGGTGTGTTGCCGACCAGGTGCCAGGGTCTGTGATGTCTCGGATCGTGTGTTTAGGGTCCTGAGGGGAGAGGCTGACCAGCCCCAAGTCGTGATATACATAGGCACCAACGGCATAGGTAGAAAGAGGGATAGGGATGTCAGGCAGGATTTGAGGGAGCTAGGGTGGAAGCCGAGAGCTAGAACAAGCAGAGTGGTCATCTCTGGTTTGTCACCCGTACCACGTGATAGCGAGGCAAAGAACAGGGAGAGATTTCAGCTGAAGACGTGGCTGCAGGGATGGTGCAGGTGGGAGGGCTTCAGGTACATGGACAATTGGGGCTCGTTCTGGGAAAGGTGGGACCTGTACAAACAGGACGGTCTCCACTTGAATGAGAGGGGCACGAATATCCTGGGTGGGAAATTGGCTAGTGCCATTCGGTTGGATTTAAACTAGCTCAGAAGGGGGATGGAAAACTGAGGTGTAGTCCCAGTACACAGGAGGATGAGCGTTGGGAGGACATGGTCAGGACCTCACTGTCACAGGAGTGTGCTGGCAGACAGCAAGCTGGATTGAAGTGTGACGACTTTAATGCCGGGAGTATCCGGAATAATGTAGGTGAGGTTGCAGCTTGGATAGGTACCTGGGACTTTGATGTTGTGGCCATTTCGGAGGCATGGATAGAGGAGGGTCAGGAATGGATGTTGCAGGTTCTCGTGTTTAGATCTTTCATTAAGGTCTGGGAAGGTGGTAAAAGAGGGGGAGGTGTTGCTTTGTTGGTCAAGGACAGTATAACGGCGGCTGAAAGAACCTTTGAGGACTTGTCTACTGTGGTGGTATGGGCTGAGGTTGCCAAGGAACGTTTGTCGACTGAGCCAGTGTGGGTGGACGTTCGGAACAGCAAGGCAGCAGTCACTTCACTGGGGGTTTTCTACGGACCCCAAATAGCGGTTGGGAGATCGAAGAACTCATTGGCCGGCAGATTGTTGAAAAGTGCAAACGTATCAGGGTTGTTGTTATGGGTGACTTCAACTTTCCCAATATAGATTGAAACCTCCTGAGTGCAGATGGTTTGGATGGAGCCGTTTTTGTCAGGTGTGTTCAGGAGGGTTTCCTGACTCAGTATGTGGACAGGCCGAGGGGGGAGGCCATTTTGGATTTGGTGCTCGGCGATGAGCCAGGACAGGTGTCAGATCTCGTGGTGGGAGAACACTTTGGCGACAGTGACCGCAAGAGCCTCACATTTACCATAGCCATGGAAAGTGAAAGGAGCAGTTACCAGGGGAAGATATTTCACTGGGGTCAAGGAAACTATGATGCTATCAGACAGGAGTTGGGAAGTACAGATTGGGAGCAATTGTTCCACAGAAAGGGCGCAGCAGACATGTGGAGGCTGTTCAAGGAGCAGTTGTTGCGAGTGATGTATAAATTTGTTCCTCTGAGACAGATAAGAAGGGGTAAGATTCAGGAGCCTTGGATGACGGGTACAGAGGTGCTTCTTGTCAAAAAGAAAAGGCAGCGTACGTAAGGTGGAGGAAGTGAGGGTCTGGCACAGCTTTAGAGTATTACAGGCCTGCTGGGAAGGAGCTCAAAAGATATTGCCTGTACAATTGTTACCTGTTACAACCTTTGCGTCCACGCTTGCTCATTCAATGGTGTCAAGATGCCAGCAGTGCATGTACCTTCTCCATCCCCTAATGCCGTCAGCTCACACAAGACATAGTCCTTACTTAAAATCTTCTGATCAACCAACGTTCATTGTAATGGACATTTTAGTTGTCTGTCATGAAACGAAAACTGATTCTGACTGGCATGACCTGCAGTGCAAATGAATATAATCTGCGAAACGAGATTCCTTATGGGCTTGCAGCCGCTACAAATAATTGCTTTTCAAAGACGTTGCATACATACATTTTTTTCTCCTGTCACCTTAGATTATTTTTTTGTTTATGCATGTTGTGTGGGTTTCCAGTCAGGCCCATAAACTCAGGTTGATGCAGTCACTGTTACAACACGGTATTGAAGGAGAATTTGTGATCTTTGGAGTTTCATTCCAGTGTCTGAAGGAGTGCACCATCAAGCCACTTCAGAGCACTACTGGCGACGAATTGTTGCAAGTTTTCAAGTGTTACCGATCGTCACATAAAATATGGCCTTTTTGTTGTTGCGCGATTCATCTTAACTGCACCATATCTAGTATTTCGGCTTGGAAACTATTTCAATTTTTTTGATTGACTTATTCAAAATCATTTCTGATTGTTGTCATGATATCTACAATATGTTATTTTGATTGGACATAGAGGATTGGATCTGTCTTAATGGAAATAATTTATGCGCTTATAAAACCCCTTCTGGGCAAGGTAGTTGCTCAGTGGTTAGAGCTGCTCATGCACTGGGGAGCCAATTGAGATTCCAGTCTTGGGTAACGATCTGTGTGGAATTGACACGTCCTCCCCGCGTCTGCGAGGGGCTTCTGCCAGGTGCTGCAGTTTCCTCCCATTGTTCAAAGATGTGCAGGTCCTTATATGTGATTTGTGAAGCATTTCTTAAATGTTTCAATCCTGCCAGCATCCAGTGCCTTGGACAAAATAACTGGAGATGAATAAAAGATACTGTGCCTTTTGACACCATTTCCTGCTGGATTTTCATCAATCCTGCTTTATATCGGTGACAACTTCCATGACCTTTTTTGATGCTCTGTCTGAATTGACAGTCTAGTTCCAAATATTTGTTGTGCAGTATTTCAAGGTCTCTGTTACAGCATACCCATGAATGTCCACTTCAAAAGATACTTCCATATCATAGAATCCCTACGGTGTGGAAACAAGCCCCTTTTGACCCAAGAAGTCCACGGCCAGGCTCCAAAGAGCATCTCACCCTGACTCATCCCCCGACCCTTTCCTCAGTAACCCTACGTTTCCCATGACTAACACACCTAATCTACACATCCCTAAACACAATGGGCAAGTTTGGCATGGCCCATACACCGAGCCTGCACATCTTTGGACTGTGGGAGGAAACCAGAGCACCCAGCAGGAACCCATGCAGGCATGGGCAGAATGTACAAACTCCGCACAGAAAATCGTCCAACGGTGGGATCGAACCTGGGTCCCTGGCGCTGTGAGTCAGCAGTGCTAACCACTGAGCCACCGTGCTGCCCTTGGAGTTAGACAGAGCTTGCTTGTTCCTGGGTGGCCTCAAACTGCCAACCTCCACTTAGTGGCAAAAGTGCTGACCAACTGCACTCATCTTCACTGGTTTTTGCTTTGTATCATTGAATTCAATTCTTCAAACTCTATGATAAATATTTAAATTTCCATTGATATGTGAGCGTTGTTTTTAGTACGTAGTATTGGTTTATTATGTTTTTTTGGTACATAATGAATATTGTATGTGTATGCAAATGGGCAAGTTGGTAATGATGCAGTCCGCAGACCTGGAGGATAATAACACTGTCCTTCAATCGCCCACGATGCCCTCTGCAAATTGGTAGAAAACAAAAATTTCTATAAAATTCATCTCGCCTCCCGTCAGTCGATCAAAATTAATTCAGGATTTTGTACAGGCCAATAAGCGTAAGATTACACGAGCCTAAACAAAACTACTGGCTCATATTAGTTCAGGAAAGTGAAAGGGCAACAATAGAGGTAGGAGGAACTGCAGATGCTGGAGAATCTGAGATAAGAAGGTGTAAAGCTGGATGAACACAGCAGGCCAAGCAGTATCATCCGGCTCTACACCTTGTTGTCTCAGATTCTCCAGCGCCAATTTTCTGAAGTAGGGTCTCGTTCCGAAACATCAGCTTTCTTGCTTCTCTGATGCTGCTTGACCTGCTGTGTTCATCCAGCTCTCCACCTTGGGCAACAATAGAGTATGTTTTAAGTCACTAGATATGTTACGTGGGTTTGTCTTCCTTAGGGTGGACAATGGGATGCAGTGACTGAGGACAATGGGATGCAGTGACTGAGGGCAATGGGATGCAGTGACTGAGGGCAATGGGATGCAGTGACTGAGGGCAATGGGATGCAGTGAGTCAGGACAATGGGATGCAGCGACTGAGGACAATGGGATGCAGCGACTGAGGACAATGGGATGCAGTGACTGAGGGCAATGGGATGCAGTGACTGAGGGCAATGGGATGCAGTGACTGAGGGCAATGGGATGCAGTGATTGAGGACAATGGGATGCAGTGACTGAGTGACATGGGATGCAGTGACTGAGGGACATGGGATGCAGTGACTGAGGGACATGGGATGCAGTGACTGAGGGACATGGGATGCAGTGACTGTGGGAAATGGGATGCAGTGACTGAGGGGAATGGGATGCAGTGAGTGTGGGAAATTGAATACAGCGTCTGAGAGATACGGGAAACAGTGACTGATGGAAATGGGAGGCAGTGAATGTGGGACATGGGATGCAGTGACTGAGTGAAATGTGATGCAGTGACTGAGTGAAATGTGATGCACTGACTGAGTGAAATGGGATGCAGTGACTGAGGGAAATGGGATGCAGTGACTGAGGGAAATGAGATGCCAAGACTGAGTGAACTGGGATGCAGTGACTGATGGAAATGGTATGCAGTGACTGAGGGAAATGGGATGCGGTGACGGACGGAAATGGGATGCAGTGACTGAGGGACATGGGATGCACTGACTGAGGGATATGGGATGCACTGACTGAGGCACATGGGATGCAGTGACAGAGGTACTGGGAAGGAGTGACTGAGTTAATCGGGAATCAGTGCCCGAGCGAGCTTGGGGTGCAGTGACTGAGGGAAATGGGAGACAGTGCCTGACCGAAAAGGGACGCACTGACTGAGTGAATTGACATGCAGTGACTGTGGGACATGGGATGCAGTGACTGAGGGACATGGGATGCAGTGACTGAGGGACGTGGGATGCAGTGACTGAGGGACGTGGGATGCAGTGACTGAGGGACGTGGGATGCAGTGACTGAGGGACGTGGGATGCAGTGACTGAGGGACGTGGGATGCAGTGAATGAGGGACGTGGGATGCAGTGAATGAGGGACGTGGGATGCAGTGACTGAGGGACGTGGGATGCAGTGACTGAGGGAAATGGGATGCAGTGACTGAGGGAAATGAGATGCCGAGACTGAGTGAACTGGGATGCAGTGACTGAAGGAAATGCGATGCAGTGACTGAGGGAAATGGGATGCAGTGTCTGTTGGAATTGGGATCCTGCGACTGAGGGTAATGGGATGCAGTGACTGAGGGTAATGGGATGCAGTGACTGAGGGTAATGGGATGCAGTGACTGAGTGAAATGGGATGCAGTGACTGAGTGAAATGGGATGCAGTAACTGAGGGTAATGGGATGCAGTGACTGAGTGAAATGGGATGCAGTGACTGAGGGCAATGGGATGCAGTGACGGAGGACAATGGGATGCAGTGACGGAGGACAATGGGATGCAGTGACGGAGGACAATGGGATGCAGTGACGGAGGACAATGGGATGCAGTGACGGAGGGGAATGGGATGCAGTGACGGAGGGGAATGGGATGCAGTGACGGAGGGGAATGGGATGCAGTGACGGAGGGGAATGGGATGCAGTGACGGAGGGGAATGGGATGCAGTGACGGAGGGGAATGGGATGCAGTGACGGAGGGGAATGGGATGCAGTGACGGAGGGGAATGGGATGCAGTGACTGAGGGGAATGGGATGCAGTGACTGAGGGGAATGGGATGCAGTGACTGAGGGGAATGGGATGCAGTGACTGAGGGGAATGGGATGCAGTGACTGGGAATTGGGACGCAGTGACTGATGGAAAGGAGATGCAGTGACTGATTGAAATGGGATGCAGTGACTGAGTGAAATGGGATTGCCGTGACTGTGGAAAGGAGATGCAGTGACTGAGGAAATGGGACGCGGTGACGGATGGAAATGGGATGCTCTGACTGAGTGTAAAGTGAAGCATTGAGTGAAATGGGATGCAGTGGCTGTGTGAAATGGGATGCAGTGGCTGTGTGAAATGGGATGCAGTGACTGGTGGAAATGAGATGCACTGACTTAGGGAAAGGAAATGCAGTGTCTGTGGGAAATGGGATGCTGCGACTGAGGGTGATGGGATGCAGTGACTGACGGAAATGGATGCAGTGACTGAGTGAAATGGGATGCAGTGACTGAGGTACTGGGAAGGAGTGACTGAGTTAATAGTGAGGCAGTGCCCGTGCGGGCTTGGGGTGCAGTGACTTAGGGAAATGGGATACAGTGCCTGAGTGAAATGTGACGCACTGACTGAGTGAAATCGGATGCAGTGACTGAGTGGAATGGGATGCAGTGACTGCGTGAAATGGGATGCAGTGAATGAGTGAAATGAGATGCAGTGTCTGAGGGACATGGGATGCAGTGACTGAGGGAAATGGGATGCAGTGACTGAGGGAAATGGGATGCAGTGACTGAGGGACATGGGATGCAGTGACTGAGGGACATGGGATGCAGTGACTGAGGGAAATGGGATGCAGTGACTGAGGGACATGGGATGCAGTGACAGAGTGACATGAGCTGCAGTGTCTGATGGAAATGTGACGCAGTAACTGAGGGAAATGCGGTGCAGTGACTGAGGTACTGGGTAGGAGTGACTGAGGGACATGGGATGCAGTGACTGAGGGACATGGGATGCAGTGACTGAGGGACATGGGATGCAGTGACTGAGGGACATGGGATGCAGTGACTGAGGGAAATGGGATGCAGTGACTGAGGGACGTGGGGTGCAGTGACAGAGGGAAAGGAGATGCAGTGACTGTGGGAAATGGCATAGTGTGACTCAGGGTAATGGGATGCAGTGACTGAGGGGAATGGGACGCAGTGAGTGTGAGACATGGGATGCAGTGATTGAGTGAAATGTGATGCAGTGACTGAGTGAAATGTGTTGCAGTCACTGAGTGAAATGCGATGCAGTGACTGAGTGAAATGCGATGCAGTGACTGTTGGAAATGGGATGCACTGACTGTTGGAAATGGGATGCAGTGACTGAGGGAAATGGGATGCAGTGACTGACGGAAATGGGATGCAGTGACTGACGGAAATGGGATGCAGTCAGTGAGTGAAATGGGATGCAGTGACTGAGTGAAATGGGATGCAGTGACTGAGTGAAATGGGATGCAGTGACTGAGGGACATGGGATGCAGTGACTGAGGGAAATGGGATGCAGTGACTGAGGGACATGGGATGCAGTGACTGAGGGGAATGCATGCAGTGAGTGTGGGAAATTGAATACAGCGTCTGAGAGATAGGGGAAACAGTGGCTGATGGAAATTGGATGCAGTGAATGTGGGACATGGGATGCAGTGACTGAGTGAAATGCGATGCAGTGACTGAGGGAAACGGGCTGCAGTGACTGAGGGAAACGGGCTGCAGTGACTGAGGGAAATGGGATGCAGTGACTGAGGGAAATGAGATGCCAAGACTGATGGAAATGGGATGCAGTGACTGATGGAAATGGGATGCAGTGACTGAGGGAAATGGGATGCAGTGACTGAGGGAAATGGGATGCAGTGTCTGTTTGAAATGGGATGCTGTGACACTGTGGAATGTGAAGCATTGACTGAGGGAAAGGAGATGCAGTGAATGTGGGAAATGGGATGCTCTGGCTGAGGGTAATGTGATGCAGTGACTGAGGGTAACGCGATGCAGTGACTGTGGTTAATGGAATGCAGTGAATGAGGGATAGGAGATGCAATGACTGTGGGAAATGGGATGCAATGACTGAGGGAAATGGGATGCCAAGACTGAGTGAACTGGGATGCAGTGACTGATGGAAATGGTATGCAGTGACTGAGGGAAATGGGATGCGGTGACGGACGGAAATGGGATGCAGTGACTGAGGGACATGGGATGCACTGACTGAGGGATATGGGATGCACTGACTGAGGCACATGGGATGCAGTGACAGAGGTACTGGGAAGGAGTGACTGAGTTAATAGGGAATCAGTGCCCGAGCGAGCTTGGGGTGCAGTGACTGAGGGAAATGGGAGACAGTGCCTGACCGAAAAGGGACGCACTGACTGAGTGAATTGACATGCAGTGACTGTGGGACATGGGATGCAGTGACTGAGGGACATGGGATGCAGTGACTGAGGGACGTGGGATGCAGTGACTGAGGGACGTGGGATGCAGTGACTGAGGGACGTGGGATGCAGTGACTGAGGGACGTGGGATGCAGTGACTGAGGGACGTGGGATGCAGTGACTGAGGGACGTGGGATGCAGTGACTGAGGGACGTGGGATGCAGTGACTGAGGGACGTGGGATGCAGTGACTGAGGGACGTGGGATGCAGTGAATGAGGGACGTGGGATGCAGTGACTGAGGGACATGGGATGCAGTGACTGAGGGAAATGGGATGCAGTGACTGAGGGAAATGAGATGCCGAGACTGAGTGAACTGGGATGCAGTGACTGAAGGAAATGCGATGCAGTGACTGAGGGAAATGGGATGCAGTGTCTGTTGGAATTGGGATCCTGCGACTGAAGGTAATGGGATGCAGTGACTGAGGGTAATGGGATGCAGTGACTGAGGGTAATGGGATGCAGTGACTGAGGGTAATGGGATGCAGTGACTGAGTGAAATGGGATGCAGTGACTGAGTGAAATGGGATGCAGTAACTGAGGGTAATGGGATGCAGTGACTGAGTGAAATGGGATGCAGTGACTGAGGGCAATGGGATGCAGTGACGGAGGACAATGGGATGCAGTGACGGAGGACAATGGGATGCAGTGACGGAGGACAATGGGATGCAGTGACGGAGGACAATGGGATGCAGTGACGGAGGACAATGGGATGCAGTGACGGAGGGGAATGGGATGCAGTGACGGAGGGGAATGGGATGCAGTGACGGAGGGGAATGGGATGCAGTGACGGAGGGGAATGGGATGCAGTGACGGAGGGGAATGGGATGCAGTGACGGAGGGGAATGGGATGCAGTGACTGAGGGGAATGGGATGCAGTGACTGAGGGGAATGGGATGCAGTGACTGAGGGGAATGGGATGCAGTGACTGAGGGGAATGGGATGCAGTGACTGAGGGGAATGGGATGCAGTGACTGAGGGGAATGGGATGCAGTGACTGAGGGGAATGGGATGCAGTGACTGAGGGGAATGGGATGCAGTGACTGAGGGAAATGTGATGCACTGACTGAGGGAAATGTGACGCAGTGACTGGGAATTGGGACGCAGTGACTGATGGAAAGGAGATGCAGTGACTGATTGAAATGGGATGCAGTGACTGAGTGAAATGGGATTGCCGTGACTGTGGAAAGGAGATGCGGTGACTGAGGAAATGGGACGCGGTGACGGATGGAAATGGGATGCTCTGACTGAGTGTAAAGTGAAGCATTGAGTGAAATGGGATGCAGTGGCTGTGTGAAATGGGATGCAGTGGCTGTGTGAAATGGGATGCAGTGACTGGTGGAAATGAGATGCACTGACTTAGGGAAAGGAAATGCAGTGTCTGTGGGAAATGGGATGCTGCGACTGAGGGTGATGGGATGCAGTGACTGACGGAAATGGATGCAGTGACTGAGTGAAATGGGATGCAGTGACTGAGGTACTGGGAAGGAGTGACTGAGTTAATAGTGAGGCAGTGCCCGTGCGGGCTTGGGGTGCAGTGACTTAGGGAAATGGGATACAGTGCCTGAGTGAAATGTGACGCACTGACTGAGTGAAATCGGATGCAGTGACTGAGTGGAATGGGATGCAGTGACTGCGTGAAATGGGATGCAGTGAATGAGTGAAATGAGATGCAGTGTCTGAGGGACATGGGATGCAGTGACTGAGGGAAATGGGATGCAGTGACTGAGGGACATGGGATGCAGTGACTGAGGGACATGGGATGCAGTGACTGAGGGACATGGGATGCAGTGACTGAGGGAAATGGGATGCAGTGACTGAGGGACATGGGATGCAGTGACAGAGTGACATGAGCTGCAGTGTCTGATGGAAATGTGACGCAGTAACTGAGGGAAATGCGGTGCAGTGACTGAGGTACTGGGTAGGAGTGACTGAGGGACATGGGATGCAGTGACTGAGGGACATGGGATGCAGTGACTGAGGGACATGGGATGCAGTGACTGAGGGAAATGGGATGCAGTGACTGAGGGACGTGGGGTGCAGTGACAGAGGGAAAGGAGATGCAGTGACTGTGGGAAATGGCATAGTGTGACTCAGGGTAATGGGATGCAGTGACTGAGGGGAATGGGACGCAGTGAGTGTGAGACATGGGATGCAGTGATTGAGTGAAATGTGATGCAGTGACTGAGTGAAATGTGTTGCAGTCACTGAGTGAAATGCGATGCAGTGACTGAGTGAAATGCGATGCAGTGACTGTTGGAAATGGGATGCAGTGACTGTTGGAAATGGGATGCAGTGACTGAGGGAAATGGGATGCAGTGACTGACGGAAATGGGATGCAGTGACTGACGGAAATGGGATGCAGTGACTGACGGAAATGGGATGCAGTCAGTGAGTGAAATGGGATGCAGTGACTGAGTGAAATGGGATGCAGTGACTGAGTGAAATGGGATGCAGTGACTGAGGGACATGGGATGCAGTGACTGAGGGAAATGGGATGCAGTGACTGAGGGACATGGGATGCAGTGACTGAGGGGAATGCATGCAGTGAGTGTGGGAAATTGAATACAGCGTCTGAGAGATAGGGGAAACAGTGGCTGATGGAAATTGGATGCAGTGAATGTGGGACATGGGATGCAGTGACTGAGTGAAATGCGATGCAGTGACTGAGGGAAACGGGCTGCAGTGACTGAGGGAAATGGGATGCAGTGACTGAGGGAAATGGGATGCAGTGACTGAGGGAAATGAGATGCCAAGACTGATGGAAATGGGATGCAGTGACTGATGGAAATGGGATGCAGTGACTGATGGAAATGGGATGCAGTGACTGAGGGAAATGGGATGCAGTGACTGAGGGAAATGGGATGCAGTGTCTGTTTGAAATGGGATCCTGCGACTGAAGTTAATGGGATGCAGTGACTGAGTGAAATGGGATGCAGTGACTGAGGGAAATGGGATGCAGTGTCTGTTTGAAATGGGATCCTGCGACTGAAGTTAATGGGATGCAGTGACTGAGTGAAATGGGATGCAGTGACTGAGGGTAATGGGTTGCAGTCACTGAGTGAAATGGGATGCTGTGACACTGTGGAATGTGAAGCATTGACTGAGGGAAAGGAGATGCAGTGAATGTGGGAAATGGGATGCTCTGGCTGAGGGTAATGTGATGCAGTGACTGAGGGTAACGCGATGCAGTGACTGTGGTTAATGGAATGCAGTGAATGAGGGATAGGAGATGCAATGACTGTGGGAAATGGGATGCAATGACTGAGGGAAATGGGATGCAGTGACTGATGGAAATGGGTTGCAGTCACTGAGTGAAATGGGATGCTGTGACACTGTGGAATGGGATGCAGTGACTCAGTGGAATGTGAAGCATTGACTGAGGGAAAGGAGATGCAGTGAATGTGGGAAATGGGATGCTCTGGCTGAGGGTAATGTGATGCAGTGACTGAGGGTAACGCGATGCAGTGACTGTGGTTAATGGAATGCAGTGAATGAGGGATAGGAGATGCAATGACTGTGGGAAATGGGATGCAATGACTGAGGGAAATGGGATGCAGTGACTGATGGAAATGGGATGCAGTGTCTGAGGGAAATGGGATGCTGTGACTGAGCGTACTGGGATGCAGTGACTGAGGGTAATGGGATGTAGTGACTGATGGTACTGGGATGCAGTGACTGAGGGAAATGGGATGCAGTGACTGAGGGAAATGAGATGCAGTGACTGAGGGAAATAGGATGCAGTGACCGAGGGAAATGGGATGCAGGGACCGAATGAAATGAGATGCAGTGACTGAGCAAAATGGGATGCAGTATTTTTGGGAAGTAGTATGCAATCACTGATTGAAATGAGATGCAGAGACTGTGGGAAAGGAGATGCTGTGTCTTTGGGAAATGGGATACAGTGAGTGTCGGAAATTGAATGCAGTGTCTGTGAGATACGGGAACCAGTGACTGATGGAAATGGGATGCAGTGAATGAGGGACATGGGATGCAGTGACACACGGACATGGGATGCAGTGACACATGGACATGGGATGCAGTGACCTGAGGGAATTGGGATGCAGTGACTGAGTGAAATGAGATGCATTGTTTGATGGAAATATGATGCAGTAACTGATGGAAATATGATGCAGTAACTGACGGAAATGAGATGCAGTGACTGAGGGAAATGGGATGCAGTGACTAAGGGAAATGGGATGCAGTGACCGAGTGAAATGAGATGCAGTGACTGAGCAAAATGGGATGCAGTATTTGTGGGAAGTAGGATGCAATCACTGATTGAAGTGAGATGCAGAGTCTGAGGGAAGGGAGATGCTGTGTCTATGGGAAATGGGATCCAGTGAGTGTCGGAAATTGAATGCAGCGCCTGTGAGATACGGGAACCAGTGACGAATGGAAATGGGATGCAGTGACCAAGTGAAATGAGATGCAGTGACTGAGCAAAATGGGATGCACTATTTTTGGGAAGGAGGATGCAATCACTGATTGAAATGAGATGCAGAGACTGTGGGAAAGGAGATGCTGTGACGATGGGAAATGGGATGCAGTGACTGTGTGAAATGGGCTGCAGCGACTCAGTGAAATGTGATTCCGTCACTGAGTGAAATATGATGCACTCACTGAGTGTACTGTGATTCAGTCACTGAGTGTACTTTGATGCAGTCACTGAGTGAACTGTGATGCAGTCACTGAGTGAAATGGGATGCAGTGACTGAGGGACATGGGATGCAGTGACTGAGGGACATGGGATGCAGTGACTGAGGGACATGGGATGCAGTGACTGAGGGACATGGGATGCAGTGACTGAGGGACATGGGATGCAGTGACTGAGTGAAATGGGATGCAGTGACTGAGGGAAATGGGATGCAATGACAGAGTGACATGAGCTGCAGTGTCTGATGGAAATGTGATGCAGTACCTGAGGGAAATGGGATGCAGTTACTGAGGAAGTGGGAATGAGTGACTGAGTTCATGGGGATGCAGTGCCCGAGCGGACTTGGGGTGCAGTGAGTGAGGGAGATGGGATACAGTGCCTTAGTGAAATGGGATGCAGTGACTGAGGGAAATGGGATGCAGTGACTGAGTGAAATGAGATGCAGTGACTAAGGGAAATGGGATGCAGTGACTGAGTGACATGGGAAGCACTGACTGAGTGACATGGGAAGCACTGACTGAGTGACATGGGAAGCACTGACTGAGTGACATGGGAAGCACTGACTGAGTGAAATGGGATGCAGTGACTGAGTGAAATGGGATGCAGTGACTGAGTGAAATGGGATGCAGTGACTGAGTGAAATGGGATGCAGTGACTGAGTGAAATGGGATGCAGTGACTGAGCGAAATGTGTTGCAGTCACTGAGTGAAATTGGACGCATCACTGAGTGAAATGGGACGCAGTGACTGAGGGAAATGGGATGCAGTGAGTGAGTGAAATGACATGCAGTGACTGAGTGAAATGAGATGCCTTGCTTGATGGAAATATGATGCAGTAATTGGACGGAAATGAGATGCAGTGACAGAGTGAAATGGGATGCAGTGACTGAGGGACATGGGATGCAGTGACTGAGGGACATGGGATGCAGTGACTGAGGGACATGGGATGCAGTGACTGAGTGAAATGAGATGCAGTGTCTGAGGGACATGTGATGCAGTGACTGAGGGACATGGGATGCAGTGACACACGGACATGGGATGCACTGTCACACGGACATGGAATGCAGTGACTGAGAGACTTGGGATGCAATGACTGAGGGAAATGGGATGCAGTGACCGAGTGAAATGAGATGCAGTGACTGAGGGACATGTGATGCAGTGACTGAGGGACATGTGATGCAGTGACTGAGGGACATGGGATGCAGTGACACACGGACATGGGATGCAGTGACTGAGAGAATTGGGATGCAATGACTGAGGGAAATGGGATGCAGTGACCGAGTGAAATGAGATGCTGTGACTGAGGGAAATGGGATGCAGTGACTGCGTGAAATGGGATGCAGTGAATTAGTGAAATGAGATGTAGTGACTGATGGAAATGTGATGCAGTTACTGTGGGACATGGGATGCAGTGACTGAGTGAATAGTGATGCAGTGCCCGAGCAGGCTTGGGATGCAGTGACTGAGGGACATGGGATGCAGTGACTGAGGGACATGGGATGCAGTGACTGAGGGAAATGGGATGCAGTGACTGAGGGACGTGGGGTGCAGTGACAGAGGGAAAGGAGATGCAGTGACTGTGGGAAATGGCATAGTGTGACTCAGGGTAATGGGATGCAGTGACTGAGGGGAATGGGACGCAGTGAGTGTGAGACATGGGATGCAGTGATTGAGTGAAATGTGATGCAGTGACTGAGTGAAATGTGTTGCAGTCACTGAGTGAAATGCGATGCAGTGACTGAGTGAAATGCGATGCAGTGACTGAGTGAAATGCGATGCAGTGACTGAGTGAAATGCGATGCAGTGACTGTTGGAAATGGGATGCAGTGACTGACGGAAATGGGATGCAGTGACTGACGGAAATGGGATGCAGTCAGTGAGTGAAATGGGATGCAGTGACTGAGTGAAATGGGATGCAGTGACTGAGTGAAATGGGATGCAGTGACTGAGGGACATGGGATGCAGTGACTGAGGGAAATGGGATGCAGTGACTGAGGGACATGGGATGCAGTGACTGAGGGGAATGCATGCAGTGAGTGTGGGAAATTGAATACAGCGTCTGAGAGATAGGGGAAACAGTGGCTGATGGAAATTGGATGCAGTGAATGTGGGACATGGGATGCAGTGACTGAGTGAAATGCGATGCAGTGACTGAGGGAAACGGGCTGCAGTGACTGAGGGAAACGGGCTGCAGTGACTGAGGGAAACGGGCTGCAGTGACTGAGGGAAATGGGATGCAGTGACTGAGGGAAATGAGATGCCAAGACTGATGGAAATGGGATGCAGTGACTGATGGAAATGGGATGCAGTGACTGAGGGAAATGGGATGCAGTGACTGAGGGAAATGGGATGCAGTGTCTGTTTGAAATGGGATCCTGCGACTGAAGTTAATGGGATGCAGTGACTGAGTGAAATGGGATGCAGTGACTGAGGGTAATGGGTTGCAGTCACTGAGTGAAATGGGATGCTGTGACACTGTGGAATGTGAAGCATTGACTGAGGGAAAGGAGATGCAGTGAATGTGGGAAATGGGATGCTCTGGCTGAGGGTAATGTGATGCAGTGACTGAGGGTAACGCGATGCAGTGACTGTGGTTAATGGAATGCAGTGAATGAGGGATAGGAGATGCAATGACTGTGGGAAATGGGATGCAATGACTGAGGGAAATGGGATGCCAAGACTGAGTGAACTGGGATGCAGTGACTGATGGAAATGGTATGCAGTGACTGAGGGAAATGGGATGCGGTGACGGAGGGAAATGGGATGCAGTGACTGAGGGACATGGGATGCACTGACTGAGGGATATGGGATGCACTGACTGAGGCACATGGGATGCAGTGACAGAGGTACTGGGAAGGAGTGACTGAGTTAATAGGGAATCAGTGCCCGAGCGAGCTTGGGGTGCAGTGACTGAGGGAAATGGGAGACAGTGCCTGACCGAAAAGGGACGCACTGACTGAGTGAATTGACATGCAGTGACTGTGGGACATGGGATGCAGTGACTGAGGGACATGGGATGCAGTGACTGAGGGACGTGGGATGCAGTGACTGAGGGACGTGGGATGCAGTGACTGAGGGACGTGGGATGCAGTGACTGAGGGACGTGGGATGCAGTGACTGAGGGACGTGGGATGCAGTGACTGAGGGACGTGGGATGCAGTGAATGAGGGACGTGGGATGCAGTGACTGAGGGACATGGGATGCAGTGACTGAGGGACATGGGATGCAGTGACTGAGGGACATGGGATGCAGTGACTGAGGGACATGGGATGCAGTGACTGAGGGAAATGGGATGCAGTGACTGAGGGAAATGAGATGCCGAGACTGAGTGAACTGGGATGCAGTGACTGAAGGAAATGCGATGCAGTGACTGAGGGAAATGGGATGCAGTGTCTGTTGGAATTGGGATCCTGCGACTGAAGGTAATGGGATGCAGTGACTGAGGGTAATGGGATGCAGTGACTGAGGGTAATGGGATGCAGTGACTGAGTGAAATGGGATGCAGTGACTGAGTGAAATGGGATGCAGTAACTGAGGGTAATGGGATGCAGTGACTGAGTGAAATGGGATGCAGTGACTGAGGGCAATGGGATGCAGTGACGGAGGACAATGGGTTGCAGTGACGGAGGACAATGGGATGCAGTGACGGAGGACAATGGGATGCAGTGACGGAGGACAATGGGATGCAGTGACGGAGGACAATGGGATGCAGTGACGGAGGGGAATGGGATGCAGTGACGGAGGGGAATGGGATGCAGTGACTGAGGGGAATGAGATGCAGTGACTGAGGGGAATGGGATGCAGTGACTGAGGGGAATGGGATGCAGTGACTGAGGGGAATGGGATGCAGTGACTGAGGGGAATGGGATGCAGTGACTGAGGGAAATGTGATGCACTGACTGAGGGAAATGTGACGCAGTGACTGGGAATTGGGACGCAGTGACTGATGGAAAGGAGATGCAGTGACTGAGGGAAATGTGACGCAGTGACTGGGAATTGGGACGCAGTGACTGATGGAAAGGAGATGCAGTGACTGATTGAAATGGGATGCAGTGACTGAGGAAAGGCGATGCAGTGACTGAGGAAATGGGACGCGGTGACGGATGGAAATGGGATGCTCTGACTGAGTGTAAAGTGAAGCATTGAGTGAAATGGGATGCAGTGGCTGTGTGAAATGGGATGCAGTGGCTGTGTGAAATGGGATGCAGTGACTGGTGGAAATGAGATGCACTGACTTAGGGAAAGGAAATGCAGTGTCTGTGGGAAATGGGATGCTGCGACTGAGGGTGATGGGATGCAGTGACTGACGGAAATGGATGCAGTGACTGAGTGAAATGGGATGCAGTGACTGAGGTACTGGGAAGGAGTGACTGAGTTAATAGTGAGGCAGTGCCCGTGCGGGCTTGGGGTGCAGTGACTTAGGGAAATGGGATACAGTGCCTGAGTGAAATGTGACGCACTGACTGAGTGAAATCGGATGCAGTGACTGAGTGGAATGGGATGCAGTGACTGCGTGAAATGGGATGCAGTG
This sequence comes from Stegostoma tigrinum, assembly GCF_030684315.1. NCBI lineage: Eukaryota > Metazoa > Chordata > Chondrichthyes > Orectolobiformes > Stegostomatidae > Stegostoma > Stegostoma tigrinum. Next base: position 291,122 of record NW_026728136.1, read on the forward strand.
AATGAGTGAAATGAGATGCAGTGTCTGAGGGACATGGGATGCAGTGACTGAGGGAAATGGGATGCAGTGACTGAGGGAAATGGGATGCAGTGACTGAGGGACATGGGATGCAGTGACTGAGGGACATGGGATGCAGTGACTGAGGGACATGGGATGCAGTGACTGAGGGAAATGGGATGCAGTGACTGAGGGACATGGGATGCAGTGACTGAGGGACATGGGATGCAGTGTCTGAGGGACATGGGATGCAGTGACTGAGGGACATGGGATGCAGTGACTGAGGGACATGGGATGCAGTGACTGAGGGAAATGGGATGCAGTGACTGAGGGACGTGGGGTGCAGTGACAGAGGGAAAGGAGATGCAGTGACTGTGGGAAATGGCATAGTGTGACTCAGGGTAATGGGATGCAGTGACTGAGGGGAATGGGACGCAGTGAGTGTGAGACATGGGATGCAGTGATTGAGTGAAATGTGATGCAGTGACTGAGTGAAATGTGTTGCAGTGACTGAGTGAAATGTGTTGCAGTGACTGAGTGAAATGCGATGCAGTGACTGAGTGAAATGCGATGCAGTGACTGAGTGAAATGCGATGCAGTGACTGAGTGAAATGCGATGCAGTGACTGAGTGAAATGCGATGCAGTGACTGTTGGAAATGGGATGCAGTGACTGTTGGAAATGGGATGCAGTGACTGAGGGAAATGGGATGCAGTGACTGACGGAAATGGGATGCAGTGACTGACGGAAATGGGATGCAGTGACTGAGTGAAATGGGATGCAGTGACTGAGTGAAATGGGATGCAGTGACTGAGGGACATGGGATGCAGTGACTGAGGGAAATGGGATGCAGTGACTGAGGGGAATGCATGCAGTGAGTGTGGGAAATTGAATACAGCGTCTGAGAGATAGGGGAAACAGTGGCTGATGGAAATTGGATGCAGTGAATGTGGGACATGGGATGCAGTAACTGAGTGAAATGCGATGCAGTGACTGAGGGAAACGGGCTGCAGTGACTGAGGGAAACGGGCTGCAGTGACTGAGGGAAACGGGCTGCAGTGACTGAGGGAAATGGGATGCAGTGACTGAGGGAAATGAGATGCCAAGACTGATGGAAATGGGATGCAGTGACTGATGGAAATGGGATGCAGTGACTGAGGGAAATGGGATGCAGTGACTGAGGGAAATGGGATGCAGTGTCTGTTTGAAATGGGATCCTGCGACTGAAGTTAATGGGATGCAGTGACTGAGTGAAATGGGATGCAGTGACTGAGGGTAATGGGTTGCAGTCACTGAGTGAAATGGGATGCTGTGACACTGTGGAATGTGAAGCATTGACTGAGGGAAAGGAGATGCAGTGAATGTGGGAAATGGGATGCTCTGGCTGAGGGTAATGTGATGCAGTGACTGAGGGTAACGCGATGCAGTGACTGTGGTTAATGGAATGCAGTGAATGAGGGATAGGAGATGCAATGACTGTGGGAAATGGGATGCAATGACTGAGGGAAATGGGATGCAGTGACTGATGGAAATGGGTAGCAGTCACTGAGTGAAATGGGATGCTGTGACACTGTGGAATGGGATGCAGTGACTCAGTGGAATGTGAAGCATTGACTGAGGGAAAGGAGATGCAGTGAATGTGGGAAATGGGATGCTCTGGCTGAGGGTAATGTGATGCAGTGACTGAGGGTAACGCGATGCAGTGACTGTGGTTAATGGAATGCAGTGAATGAGGGATAGGAGATGCAATGACTGTGGGAAATGGGATGCAATGACTGAGGGAAATGGGATGCAGTGACTGATGGAAATCAGATGCAGTGTCTGAGGGAAATGGGATGCAGTGTCTGAGGGAAATGGGATGCTGTGGCTGAGCGTACTGGGATGCAGTGACTGAGGGTAATGGGATGTAGTGACTGATGGTACTGGGATGCAGTGACTGAGGGAAATGGGATGCAGTGACTGAGGGAAATGAGATGCAGTGACTGAGGGAAATAGGATGCAGTGACCGAGGGAAATGGGATGCAGGGACCGAATGAAATGAGATGCAGTGACTGAGCAAAATGGGATGCAGTATTTTTGGGAAGTAGTATGCAATCACTGATTGAAATGAGATGCAGAGACTGTGGGAAAGGAGATGCTGTGTCTTTGGGAAATGGGATACAGTGAGTGTCGGAAATTGAATGCAGTGTCTGTGAGATACGGGAACCAGTGACTGATGGAAATGGGATGCAGTGACACACGGACATGGGATGCAGTGACACACGGACATGGGATGCAGTGACACATGGACATGGGATGCAGTGACCTGAGGGAATTGGGATGCAGTGACTGAGTGAAATGAGATGCATTGTTTGATGGAAATATGATGCAGTAACTGACGGAAATGAGATGCAGTGACTGAGGGAAATGGGATGCAGTGACTAAGGGAAATGGGATGCAGTGACCGAGTGAAATGCGATGCAGTGACTGAGGTACTGGGAAGGAGTGACTGAGTTAATAGGGATGCAGTGCCCAAGCGGGCTTGGGGTGCAGTGACTGAGTGAAATGGGATGCAGTGACTTAAGGAAAGGAAATGCCGTGTCTGTGGGAAATGGAATGCTGCGACTGAGGGAAATGGGATGCAGTGACTGACGGAAATGTGATGCAGTGACTGAACGAAATGGGTGGCAGTGACGAGTGAAATGGGTTGCAGTGACTGAGTGAAATGGGATGCACTGACAGAGGGAAGTGCGATGCAGTGACTGAGGGAAATGGGATGCAGTGACTGAGTGAAATGAGATGCAGTGACTGAGCGAAATGGGATGCACTATTTTTGGGAAGTAGGATGCAATAACTGATTGAAATGAGATGCAGAGACTGTGGGAAAGGAGATGCTGTGTCTATGGGCAATGGGATACAGTGAGTGTCGGAAATTGAATGCAGCGTCTGTGTGATACGGGAACCAGTGACTGATGGAAATGGGATGCTGTGACTGTGGTGAAGGAGATGCAGTGATGGAGTGAATTGGGATGCAGTGACTGACTGAAATGTGATGCAGTGACTGAGTGACATGGGATGCAGTGACTGCGTGAAATGGGATGCAGTGACTGCGTGAAATGGGATGCAGTGACTGCGTGAAATGGGATGCAGTGACTGCGTGAAATGGGATGCAGTGACTGCGTGAAATGCGATGCAGTGACTGCGTGAAATGCGATGCAGTGACTGCGTGAAATGCGATGCAGTGACTGCGTGAAATGGGACGCAGTGACTCAGTGAAATGTGATTCTGTCACTGAGTGAAATATGATGCACTCACTGAGTGCACTGTGATTCAGTCACTGAGTGAAATAGGATGAAGTGGCAGAGTGAAATGGGATGCAGTGTCTGAGTGAAATGAGAAGCAGTGACTGAGTGAAATGGGATGCAGTAACTGAGGGACATGGGATGCAGCGACTGCGTGAAATGGGATGCAGTGACTGTGGTGAAGGAGATGCAGTGACTGAGGGAAATGGGACGCAGTGACTGAGTAAAATACAATGCAGTGACTGAGTGAAATGTGATGCATTGACTGTGTGAAATGTGATGCATTGACTGTGTGAAATGGGATGCAGTGACTGTGGTAAAGGAGATGCAGTGACTGAGTGAAATGGGATACAGTGACTGAGTGAAATGGGATGCAGTGACTGAGTGAAATGCGAAGCAGTGACTGATGGACATGGGAAGCAGTGACTGAGGGAAATGGGATGCCGTGACTGATGGAAATGGGATGCAGTGACTGAGTCAATGGAGATGCACTGTCTGATGGAAATGTGATGCAGTGACAGAGTGACATGAGCTGCAGTGACAGAGGTACTGGGAAGGAGTGACTGAGTTGATAGGGAATCAGTGCCCGAGCGGGCTTGGGGTGCAGTGACTGAGGGAAATGGGATACAGTCCCTGACCGAAAAGGGACGCACTGACTGAGTGAAATGGGATGCAGTGACTGAAGGACATGAGATGCAGTGACTGAGAGCCATGGGATGCAGTGACACACGGACATGGGATGCAGTGACTGAGGGACATGGGATGCAGTATTTGTAGGAAGGAGGATGCAATCACTGAGTGAAATGCGATGCAGAGACTGAGGGAAAGGAGATGCTGTGAATATGGGAAATGGGATGCAGTGAGTGTGGGAAATTGAATGCATCGTCTGTGAGATACGGGAAATAGTGACTGATGGAAATGTGATGCAGTGACTGTGGTGAAGGAGATGCAGTGATTGAGTGAAATGGGATGCAGTGACTGAGTGAAATGGGATGCAGTGACTGCTTGAAATGGGATGCAGTGACTGAGGGAAATGGGATGCAGTGACTGAGGGAAATGGGATGCAGTGACTGAGGGATATCGGATGCAGTGACTGAGTGAAATGAGATGCACTGACTGAGTGAAATGAGCTGCAGTGACTGACGGAAATGGGATGCAGTGACTGAGGGAAATGGGGTGCAGTATTTGTGGGAAGAAGGATGCAATCACTGAGTGAAATGAGATGATGAGACTGAGGGCAAGGAGATGCTGTGACTATGGGAAATGGGATGCACTGAGTGTGGGAAATTGAATGCAGCGTGTGTGAGATACGGGAAACAGTGACTGATGGAAATGGGATGCAGTAACTGTGTTGAAGGAGATGCAGTGACTGAGTGAAATGGGATGCAGTGACTGCGTGAAATGCGATGCAGTGACTGAGTGAAATGTGATTCAGTCACTGAGTGAATTGGGATGCATCACTGAGTGAAATGGGATGCAGTGACTGATGGAAATTGGATGCAGTGACAGAGTGACATGAGGTGCAGTGACTGAATGAAATGTGATGCAGTGACTGAGGGAAATGGGATGCAGTGACTGCGTGAAATGGGATGCAGTGAATTAGTGAAATGAGATGTAGTGAATTAGCGAAATGAGATGTAGTGACTGATGGAAATGTGATGCAGTTACTGTGGGGCATGGGATGCAGTGACTGAGGTACTGGGAAGGAGTGACTGAGTGAAATGCGATGCAGTGACTGAGTGAAATGAGATGCACTGACTGATGGAAATTGGATGCAGTGACCTGAGGGAAATGCGATGCAGTGACTGAGTGAAATGAGATGCCTTGTTTGATGGAAATATGATGCAGTAACTGACGAAAATGGGATGCAGTGACTGAGGGACATGGGATGCAGTGACTGAGGGACATGGGATGCAGTGACTGAGGGACATGGGATGCAGTGACTGAGGGACATGGGATGCAGTGACTGAGGGACATGGGATGCAGTGACTGAGGGACATGGGATGCAGTGACTGAGGGACATGGGATGCAGTGACTGAGGGACATGGGATGCAGTGACTGAGGGAAATGAGATGCCTTGTTTGATGGAAATATGATGCAGTAACTGACGGAAATGAGATGCAGTGACTGAGTGAAAATCGATGCAGTGACTGAGTTAATAGGGATGCAGTGCCCGAGCCGGCTTGGAGTACAGTGACTGAGGGAAATGGGATACAGTGGCTGAGAGAAATGGGATGCACTGTCTTAGTGAAATGGGATGCAGTGACCGAGTGAAATGTGATGCAGTGACTGAGGGAAATGGGATGCAGTGACTGCGTGAAATGGGATGCAGTGAATTAGTGAAATGAGATGTAGTGAATTAGTGAAATGAGATGTAGTGACTGATGCAAATGTGATGCAGTTACTGTGGGGCATGGGATGCAGTGACTGAGATACTGGAAAGGAGTGACTGAGTGAAATGCGATGCAGTGACTGAGTGAAATGAGATGCACTGAATGATGGAAATTGGATGCAGTGACAGAGCGACATGAGCTGCAGTGACTGAGTGAAATGAGAAGCTTAGAATGCACTGTCTGTGAGATACGAAAACAGTGACTGATGGAAAGGGATGCAGTGACTGTGGTGAAGGGGATGCAGCGACTGAGTGAAATGTGATGCAGCGACTGAGTGAAATGCGATGCAGCGACTGAGTGAAATGCGATGCAGTGACTGCGTGAAATGCGATGCAGTGACTGCGTGAAATGCGATGCAGTGACTGCGTGAAATGCGATGCAGTGACTGCGTGAAATGCGATGCAGTGACGACGTGAAATGGGACGCAGTGACTGAGTGTAATGTGATTTAGTCACTGAGTGAAATGTGATTCCGTCACTGAGTGAAATATGATGCACTCACTGAGTGTACTGTGATTCATTCACTGAGTGAACTGTGATGCAGTTATTGAGTGAAATGGGATGCAGTGGCTGAATGAAATGAGATGCAGTGACTGAGTGAAATGAGATGCAGTGACTGAGTGAAATGAGATGCAGTGACTGAATGAAATGAGATGGAGTGACTGAGTGAAATGGGCTGCAGTGACTGCGTGAAATGGGCTGCAGTGACTGAGAGAAATGGGCTGCAGTCACTGAGTGAAATCTGTTGCTGTCTCTGAGTGAAATGTGATGCATCACTGAGTTGAATGGGATGCAGGGACTGAGTGAAATGAGATGCACTGACTGAGGGAAAAGGGATTCAGTATTTTTGGGAAGTAGGATGCAATCACTGAGTGAAATGCGATGCAGAGACTGAGGGAAAGGAGATGCTGTGACTATGGGAAATGGTATGCAGTGAGTGTGGGAAATTGAATGCAGCGTGTGTGAGATACGGGAAACAGTGACTGATGGAAATGAGATGCAGTAACTGTGTTGAAGGAGATGCCGTGACTGAGTGAAATGGGATGCAGTTACTGCATGAAATGGGATGCAGTCTCTGAGTGAAATGGGATGCAGTCTCTGAGTGAAATGGGATGCAGTCTCTGAGTGAAATGGGATGCAGTCTCTGAGTGAAATGGGATGCAGTCTCTGAGTGAAATGGGATGCAGTCTCTGAGCGAAATGTGTTGCAGTCACTGAGTGAAATGGGATGCAGTCTCTGAGCGAAATGTGTTGCAGTCACTGACTGAAATTGGACGCATCACTGAGTGAAATGGGACGCAGTGACTGAGGGAAATGGGATGCAGTGACTGAGTGAAATGGGACGCAGTGACCTGAGGGAAATGCGATGCAGTGACTGAGTGAAATGAGATGCCTTGTTTGATGGAAATATGATGCAGTAACTGACAAAAATGGGATGCAGTGACAGAGTGAAATGGGATGCAGTGACTGAGGGACATGGGATGCAGTGACTGAGGGACATGGGATGCAGTGACTGAGGGACATGGGATGCAGTGACTGAGGGAAATGAGATGCAGTGTCTGAGGGACATGTGATGCAGTGACTGAGGGACATGGGATGCAGTGACACAAGGACATGGGATGCACTGTCACACGGACATGGGATGCAGTGACTGAGAGAATTGGGATGCAATGACTGAGGGAAATGGGATGCAGTGACCGAGTGAAATGAGATGCTGTGACTGCGTGAAATGGGATGCAGTGACTGCGTGAAATGGGATGCAGTGACTGCGTGAAATGGGACGCAGTGACTCAGTGAAATGTGATTCACTCACTGAGTGAAAGGTGATTCCGTCACTGAGTGAAATATGATGCACTCACTGAGTGTACTGTGATTCAGTCACTGAGTGAACTGTGATTCAGTCACTGTGTGAACTGTGATTCAGTCACTGTGTGAACTGTGATGCAGTCACTGAGTGAAATGGGATGCAGTGGCTGAGTGAAATGGGATGCAGTCACTGAGTGAAATGAGATGCAGTGACTGAGTGAAATGAGATGCAGTGACTGAGTGAAATGAGATGCAGTGACTGAGTGAAATGAGATGCAGTGACTGACTGAAATGCGATGCAGTGACTGAGGTACTGGGAAGGAGTGACTGAGTTAATAGGGATGCAGTGCCCGAGCGGGTTTGGGGTGCAGTGACTGAGTGAAATGGGATGCAGTGACTTAAGGAAAGGAAATGCAGTGTCTGTGGGAAATGGAATGCTGCGACTGAGGGAAATGGGATGGAGTGACTGACGGAAATGGGATGCAGTGACTGAGCGAAATGGGTGGCAGTGACTGAGTGAAATGGGATGCAGTGACTGAGGGAAATGGGATGCAGTGACTGAGGGAAGTGCGATGCAGTGACTGAGGGAAATGGGATGCAGTGACTGAGGGAAATGGGATGCAGTGACTGAGTGAAATGAGATGCAGTGACTGAGCGAAATGGGATGCATTATTTTTGGGAAGTAGGATGCAATCACTGATTGAAATGAGACGCAGAGACTGAGGGAAAGGAGATGCTTTGACGATGGGAAATGGGATGCAGTGAGTGTGGGAAATTGAATGCAGCGTCTGTGAGATAAGGGAAACAGTGAGTGATGAAAATGGGATGCAGTGACTATGGTGAAGGAGATGCAGTGATTGAGTGAATTGGGATGCAGTGACTGAGTAAAATACAATGCAGTGACTGAGTGAAATGTGATGCAGTGGCTGCGTGAAATGGGATGCAGTGACTGTGGTGAAGGAGATGCAGTGACTGAGGGAAATGGGATACAGTGACTGAGTGAAATGGGATGCAGTGACTGAGTGAAATGGGATGCAGTGACTGAGTGAAATGGGATGCAGTGACTGAGTGAAATGGGATGCAGTGACTGAGTGAAATGTGATGCAGTGACTGAGTGAAATGTGATGCAGTGACTGAGTGAAATGGGATGCAGTGACTGAGCGAAATGTGTTGCAGTCACTGACTGAAATTGGACGCATCACTGAGTGAAATGGGAAGCACTGACTGAGTGAAATGCGATGCAGTGACTCAGTGAAATGAGATGCCTTGCTTGATGGAAATATGATGCAGTAACTGACGGAAATGAGATGCAGTGACAGAGTGAAATGGGATGCAGTGACTGAGGGACATGGGATGCAGTGACTGAGGGACATGGGATGCAGTGACTGAGGGACATGGGATGCAGTGACTGAGGGACATGGGATGCAGTGACTGAGGGAAATGGGATGCAGTGTCTGAGGGACATGTGATGCAGTGACACACGGACATGGGATGCACTGTCACACGGACATGGGATGCAGTGACTGAGAGAATTGGGATGCAATGACTGCGTGAAATGGGATGCAGTGAATTAGTGAAATGAGATGTAGTGAATTAGTGAAATGAGATGTAGTGACTGATGGAAATGTGATGCAGTTACTGTGGGACATGGGATGCAGTGACTGAGTGAATAGTGATGCAGTGCCCGAGCGGGCTTGGGGTGCAGTGACTGAGGGAAATGGGATACAGTGCCTGAGTGCAATGTGATGCAGTAATTGAGGGAAATAGGATGCAGTGACTGAGGTACTGGGAAGGAGTGACTGAGGTACTGGGAAGGAGTGACTGAGGGAAATGGGATGCAGTGACTGACGGAAATGGGATGCAGTGACAGAGTGAAATGCGATGCAGTGACTGAGTGAAATGAGATGCCTTGTTTGATGGAAATATGATGCAGTAACTGACGGAAATGAGATGCAGTGACTGAGTGAAAAGCGATGCAGTGACTGAGTTAATAGGGATGCAGTGCCCGAGCCGGCTTGGAGTACAGTGACTGAGGGAAATGGGATACAGTGGCTGAGAGAAATGGGATGCACTGTCTTAGTGAAATGGAATGCAGTGACCGAGTGAAATGTGATGCAGTGACTGAGGGAAATGGGATGCAGTGACTGCGTGAAATGGGATGCAGTGAATTAGTGAAATGAGATGTAGTGAATTAGTGAAATGAGATGTAGTGACTGATGGAAATGTGATGCAGTTACTGTGGGGCATGGGATGCAGTGACTGTGGTACTGGGAAGGACTGACTGAGTGAAATGCGATGCAGTGACTGAGTGAAATGAGATGCACTGACTGATGGAAATTGGATGCAGTGACAGAGCGACATGAGCTGCAGTGACTGAGTGAAATGAGAAGCTTAGAATGCACTGTCTGTGAGATACGAAAACAGTGACTGATGGAAAGGGATGCAGTGACTGTGGTGAAGGGGATGCAGTGACTGAGTGAAATGTGACCCAGTGACTCAGTGAAATGTGATTCCGTCACTGAGTGAAATGTGATTACGTCACTGAGTGAACTGTGATGCAGTCACTGAGTCAAATAGGATGCAGTGGCTGAGGGACATGGGATGCTGTGACTGAGGGACATGGGATGCTGTGACTGAGGGACTTGGGATGCTGTGACTGAGGGACATGGGATGCTGTGACTTAGGGACATGGGATGCTGTGACTTAGGGACATGGGATGCAGTGACTGAGGGACGTGGAATGCAGTGACACACGGACATGGGATGCAGTGACTGGGTGAAATGGGATGCAGTGACTGAGGGAAATGGGATGCAGTGACTGAGTGACATGAGCTGCAGTGACAGAGGTACTGGGAAGGAGTTTCTGAGTTAATAGGGAATCAGTGCCCGAGCGGGCATGGGGTGCAGTGACTGAGGGAAATGGGATACAGTGCCTGACCGAAAAGGGACGCACTGACTGAGGGATATGGGATGCAGTGACTGAGGGACATGGGATGCAGTGACTGAGGGACATGGGATGCAGTGACTGAGGGACATGGGATGCAGTGACACACGGACATGGGATGCAGTGACACACGGACATGGGATGCAGTGACACACGGACATGGGATGCAGTGACACACGGACATGGGATGCAGTGACTGAGGGAATTATTATGCAGTGACTGCGTGAAATGGGATGCAGTGACTGAGTGAAATGCGATGCAGTCACTGAGTGCAATGTGATGCAGTGACTGAGTGAAATGTGATGCAGTGAATGATGGAAATTGGATGCAGTGACAGAGTGACATGAGCTGCAGTGTCTGATGGAAATGGGATGCAGTGACTGAGGGAAATGGGATGCAGTGACTGATGGAAATGGGATGCAGTGAGTGTGGGAAATTGAATTCATCGTCTGTGAGATACGGGAAACAGTGACTGAAAGAATTTTGATGCAGTGACTGTGGTGAAGGAGATGCAGTGATTGAGTAAATGTGATGCAGTGATTGAGTGAAATGTGATGCAGTGATTGAGTGAAATGGGATGCAGTGACTGAGGGAAATGGGATGCAGTGACTGAGGGAAATGAGATGCAGTGACCGAGTGAAATGAGATGCAGTGACTGAGCGAAATGGGATGCAGTATTTTTGGGAAGTAGGATGCAATCACTGATTGAAATGAGATGCAGAGACTGTGGGAAAGGAGATGCTGTGTCTATGGGATATGGGATACAGTGAGTGTCGGAAATTCAATGCAGCGTCTGTGAGATACGGGAACCAGTGACTGATGGAAATGGGATGCCGTGACTGTGGTGAAGGAGATGCAGTGATGGAGTGAATTGGGATACAGTGACTGAGTGAAATGTGATGCAGTGACTCAGTGAAATGTGATGCAGTGACTCAGTGAAATGGGATGCAGTGACTGAGTAAAATGGGATGCAGTGACTGCGTGAAATGGGATCCAGTGACTGCGTGAAATGGGACGCAGTGACTCAGTGAAATGTGATTCAGTCACTGAGTGACAGGTGATTCCGTCACTGAGTGAAATATGATGCACTCACTGAGTGTACTGTGATTCAGTCACTGAGTGTACTGTGATTCAGTCACTGAGTGTACTGTGATTCAGTCACTGAGTGTACTGTGATTCAGTCACTGAGTGTACTGTGATTCAGTCACTGAGTGTACTGTGATTCAGTCACTGAGTGAAATAGGATGCAGTGACTGAGTGAAATAGGATGCAGTGACTGAGTGAAATGAGATGCAGTGACTGAGTGAAATGAGATGCAGTGACTGAGTGAAATGCGATGCAGTGACTGAGGTACTGGGAAGGAGTGACTGAGTTACTCGGGATGCAGTGCCCGAGCGGGCTTGGGGTGCAGTGACTGAGTGAAATGGGATGCAGTGATTTAAGGAAAGGAAATGCAGTGTCTGTGGGAAATGGAATGCTGTGACTGAGGGAAATGGGATGGAGTGACTGACGGAAATGGGATGCAGTGACTGAGCGAAATGGGATGCAGTGACTGAGTGAAATGGGTTGCAGTGACTGAGTGAAATGGGATGCAGTGACTGAGGAAAGTGGGATGCAGTGACTGGGTGAAATGGGATGCAGTGACTGAGGGAAGTGGGATGCTGTGACTGAGGGAAATGGGATGCAGTGCCCGAGTGAAATGAGATGCAGTGACTGAGCGAAATGGGATGCACTATTTTTGGGTAGTAGGATGCAATCACTGATTGAAATGAGATGCAGAGACTGTGGGAAAGGAGATACTGTGTCTATGGGCAATGGGATACAGTGAGTGTCGGAAATTGAATGCAGCGTCTGTGAGATAGGGGAACCAGTGACTGGAAATGGGATGCTGTGACTGTGGTGAAGGAGATGCAGTGATGGAGTGAATTGGGATGCAGTGACTGACTGAAATGTGATGCAGTGACTGAGTGACATGTGATGCAGTGACTGAGTGAAATGGGATGCAGTGACTGCGTGAAATGCGATGCAGTGACTGCGTGAAATGCGATGCAGTGACTGCGTGAAATGCGATGCAGTGACTGCGTGAAATGGGATGCAGTGACTGCGTGAAATGGGATGCAGTGACTGCGTGAAATGGGATGCAGTGACTGCGTGTAATGGGACGCAGTGACTCAGTGAAATGTGATTCTGTCACTGAGTGAATTGTGATTCCATCACTGTGTGAAATATGATTCAGTCACTGAGTGAACTGTGATTCAGTCACTGAGTGAAATAGGATGAAGTGGCAGAGTGAAATGGGATGCAGTGACTGAGTGAAATGAGAAGCAGTGACTGAGTGAAATGGGATGCAGTGACTGAGGGACATGGGATGCAGTGACACACGGACATGGGATGCAATGACTGATCGAAATGGGATGCAGTGACTGCGTGAAATGGGATGCAGTGACTGAGTGAAATGCGATGCAGTCACTGAGTGCAATGTGATGCAGTGACTCAGTGAAATGTGATGCAGTGACTGAGGGACATGGGACGCAGTGACACACGGACATGGGATGCAGTGACACACGGAAATGGGATGCAGTGACACACGGACATGGGATGCAGTGCCTGATGGAATTGGGATGCAGTGACTGCGTGAAATGCGATGCAGTCACTGAGTGCAATGTGATGCAGTGACTGCTTGAAATGGGAAGCATCACTGAGTGCAATGGAATGCAGTGACTGGGTGAAACGGGATGCAGTCACTGATGGAAATTGGATGCAGTGACAGAGTGACATGAGCTGCAGTGTCTGAAGGAAATGTGATGCAGTGACTGAGGGAAATGGGATGCAGTGACTGAGGGAAATGGGATGCAGTGAGTCTGGGAAAATGAATTCATCGTCTGTGAGATACGGGAAACAGTGACTGATGGAAATGTGATGCAGTGACTGTGGTGAAAGGAGATGCAGTGATTGAGTAAATGTGATGCAGTGACTGAGTGAAATGTGATGCAGTGACTGAGTGAAATGTGATGCAGTGACTGAGTGAAATGTGATGCTGTGACTGAGTGAAATGGTATGCACTGACCGAGTGAAATGAGATGCAGTGACTGAGGGAAATGGGATGCAATCACTGAGTGAATTGCGATGCAGAGACTGAGGGAAAGGAGATGCTGTGACTGAGGGAAATGGGATGCAGTGACTGTGGGAAATTGAATGCAGCATCTGTGAGATAAGGGAAACAGTGAGTGATGGAAATGGGATGCAGTGACTCTGGTGAAGGAGATGCAGTGACTGCGTGAAATGGGATGCAGTGACTGTGGTGAAGGAGATGCAGTGACTGAAGGAAATGGGATACAGTGATTGAGTGAAATGGGATGCAGTGATTGAGTGAAATGGGATGCAGTGACTGAGTGAAATGGCAAGCAGTGACTGAGGGACATGGCAAGCAGTGACTGAGGGACATGGCAAGCAGTGACTGAGGGACATGGGATGCCGTGTCTGAGGGAAATGGGATGCCGTGACTGAGGGAAATGGGATGCAGTGACTGACTGAAAGGAGATGCACTGTCTGATGGAAATGTGATGCAGTGACAGAGTGACATGAGCTGCAGTGACAGAGGTACTGGGAAGGAGTGACTGAGTTAATCGGGAATCAGTGCCCGAGCGGGCTTGGGGTGCAGTGACTGAGGGAAATGGGATACAGTCCCTGACCGAAAAGGGACGCACTGACTGAGTGAAATGGGATGCAGTGACTGAGGGACATGGGATGCAGTGACTGAGGGACATGGGATGCAGTGACTGAGGGACATGGGATGCAGTGACTGAGGGACATGGGATGCAGTGACTGAGGGACATGAGATGCAGTGACTGAGGGACATGAGATGCAGTGACTGAGGGACATGAGATGCAGTGACTGAGGGACATGAGATGCAGTGACTGAGAGACATGGGATGCAGTGACGCACGGACATGGGATGCAGTGACTGAGGGAATTGGGATGCAGTGACTGAGGGAAATGGGATGCAGTGACTGCGTGAAATGCGATGCAGTGACTGAGTGAAATGTGATTCAGTCACAGAGTGAATTGGGATGCAGTCACTGAGTGAAATGGGATGCAGTGACTGATGGAAATTGGATGCAGTGACAGAGTGACATGAGGTGCACTGACTGAGTGAAATGAGATGCAGTGCCTGATTGAAATGTGATGCAGTGAGTGAGGGAAATGGGATGCAGTGACTGAGTGAAATGAGATGCACTGACTGATGGAAATTGGATGCAGTGACAGAGCGACATGAGCTGCAGTGACTGAGTGAAATGAGAAGCTGAGAATGCACTGTCTGTGAGATACGAAAACAGTGACTGATGGAAATGGGATGCAGTGACTGTGGTGAAGGGGATGCAGCGACTGACTGAAATGGGATACAGTGACTGACTGAAATGCGATGCAGTGACTGTGTGAAATGGGATGCAGTGACTGATGGAAATGGGATGCAGTGACTGCGTGAAATGGGATGCAGTGACTGAGTGAAATGGGATGCAGTGACTGAGTGAAAAGGGATGCAGTGACTGCGTGAAATGGGACGCAGTGACTCACTGAAATGTGATTCTGTCACTGAGTGAAATGTGATTACGTCACTGAGTGAACTGTGATGCAGTCACTGAGTCAAATAGGATGCAGTGGCTGAGTGAAATGGGATGCAGTGACTGCGGGACATGGGATGCTGTGACTTAGGGACGTGGGATGCAGTGACACACGGACATGGGATGCAGTGACTGGGTGAAATGGGATGCAGTGACTGATGGAAATTGGGTGCAGTGACAGAGTGACATGAGCTGCAGTGTCTGATGGAAATGTGATGCAGTGACTGAGGGAAATGGGACGCAGTGACTGAGGGAAATGGGATGCAGTGAGTGTGGAAAATTGAATTCATCGTCTGTGAGATACGGGAAACAGTGACTGATGGAAATGTGATGCAGTGACTGTGGTGAAGGAGATGCAGTGATTTAGTAAATGGGATGCTTTGACCGAGTGAAATGTGATGCAGTGACTGAGGGACATCGGATGCAGTGACTGAGGGACATGAGCTGCAGTGACAGAGGTACTGGGAAGGAGTTTCTGAGTTAATAGGGAATCAGTGCCCGAGCGGGCTTGGGGTGCAGTGACTGAGGGAAATGGGATACAGTGCCTGAAGGACATGGGATGCAGTGACTGAGGGACATGGGATGCAGTGACTGAGGGACATGAGATGCAGTGACTGAGGGTCATGGGATGCATCGTCTCAGTTCAATGAGATTCACTGTCTCAGTGAAATGGGACGCAGTGACTGAGGGAAATGTGATGCCGTGACTGTGGAATAGGGTGCGGTGACTGATGGAAATGGATTCACTGTCTCACTTGGATAGGATTCACTGTCTCCTGCTCAGACGGACTGGCCCCCACAGCCCTGACCCGCTCAGAGGGACTGGCTTCCTCCGCCCTGACCCGCTCAGAGGGACTGGCCCCCGCAGCCCTGACCCACTCAGAGGGACTGGCCCCCGCAGCCAGAGCCGCTCAGAGGGACGAGCCCCCGCTGCCCTGACCCGCTCAGTGCGACTTGCCCCCTGCAGTCCTGACCCGCTCACTGCGACTTGCCCCCCGCAGACCTGACCCGCTCACTGCGACTTGCCCCCCGCAGCCCTGACCCGCTCACTGCAACACTGTCCCCCGCAGCCCTGACCCACTCACTGCGACTTGCCCCCCGCAGCCCTGACCCGCTCACTGCGACACTGCCCCCGGAAGCCCTGACCCGCTCACTGCGATTTGCCCCCCGCAGTCCTGACCCGCTCACAGGGACTGGCCCCCCGCAGACCTCACCCGCTCACAGGGACTGGCCCCCGCAGCCCTGACCCGCTCAGAGGGACTGGCTTCCTCCGCCCTGACCCGCTCAGAGGGACTGGCCCCCGCAGCCCTGACCCACTCAGAGGGACTGGCCCCCGCAGCCAGAGCCGCTCAGAGGGACGAGCCCCCGCTGCCCTGACCCGCTCAGTGCGACTTGCCCCCTGCAGTCCTGACCCGCTCACTGCGACTTGCCCCCCGCAGACCTGACCCGCTCACTGCGACTTGCCCCCCGCAGCCCTGACCCGCTCACTGCAACACTGCCCCCCGCAGCCCTGACCCGCTCACTGCGACTTGCCCCCCGCAGCCCTGACCCGCTCACTGCGACACTGCCCCCGGAAGCCCTGACCCGCTCACTGCGATTTGCCCCCCGCAGTCCTGACCCGCTCACTGCGATTTGCCCCCCGCAGTCCTGACCCGCTCACAGGGACTGGCCCCCCGCAGACCTCACCCGCTCACAGGGACTGGCCCCCGCAGCCCTGACCCGCTCAGAGGGACTGGCTTCCTCCGCCCTGACCCGCTCAGAGGGACTGGCCCCCGCAGCCCTGACCCACTCAGAGGGACTGGCCCCCCGCAGCCAGAGCCGCTCAGAGGGACTAGCCCCCGCTGCCCTGACCCGCTCAGTGCGACTTGCCCCCCGCAGCCCTGACCCGCTGACAGGGACTGGCCCCCCGCAGCCCTGACCCGCTCACAGGGACTGGCCCCCGCAGCCCAGACCCGCTCACAGGGACTGGCCCCCGCAGACCTGACCCGCTCACTGCGACTTGCCCCCCGCAGTCCTGTCCCGCTGACAGGGACTTGCCGCCCGCAGTCCTCTCCCGCTCACAGGGACTGGCCCCCGCAGCCCTGACCCGCTCACTGCGACTTTCCCCCCGCAGTCCTTTCCTGCTGACAGGGACATGCCCCCGCAGGTCTGACCCGCTCAGAGGGACTGGCCGCCGCAGCCCTGACCCGCTGAGATGGACTGGCCCCCGCAGCCCTGACCCGCTCAGAGGGACTGTCCCCCGCCGCCCTGACCCGCTCAGAGGGACTGTCCCCCGCACCCCTGACCCGCTCAGAGGGACTGGCCCCCGCAGCCCTGACCCGCTCAGAGGGCTGGGCCCCCACAGCCCTGACTCCGCTCACTGCGACTTGACCCCCGCAGTCCTGTCCCACTCACTGCGACTTGCCCCCCGCAGCCCTGACCCGCTCACTGCGACACTGCCCCCCGCAGCCCTGACCCACTCACGCGGACTGTTCCCCCGCTGCCCTGTCCCGCTGACAGGGACTTGCCCTCGCAGCCCTGACCCGCTCACTGCGACTTGACCCTTGCAGTCCTGTCCCGCTGACAGGGACTGGCCCCCGCAGCCCTGACCCGCTCACAGGAACTGGCCCCCGCAGCCCTGACCCGCTGACAGCGACTGGCCCCCGCAGCCCTGACCCACTCAGAGGGACTGGCCCCCGCAGCCCTGACCAGCTCAGAGGGACTGCCTCCCTGACCCGCTCCCGGGGATTGGCCCCCGCAGCCCTCGCCCGCTCAGAGGGACTGGCCCCCGCAGCCGTGACACGCTCCCGGGGACTGGCCCCCGCAGCCCTGACCCGCTCAGTACGACCTGCCCCCCGCAGACCTGACCCGCTCACTGCGACCTGCCCCCCCGCAGCCCTGACCCGCTCAGGGGGACCGTTCCCCTGCAGCCCTGACCCGCTCACGGGGACCGGCCCCCCGCAGCCCTGAACCGCTCAGAGGGACTGTCCCCCGCAGCCCTGACCCGCTCAGAGGGCTTGGCCCCCGCAGCCCTGACCCGCTCACAGGGACTGTCCCCCGCAGCCCTGACCTGCTCACAGGGACTCACCGCCGCAGCCCTGACGCGCTCACAGGGACCGGCCACCCGCAGCCCTGACCCGCTCGCTGCGACACTGCACCCCGCAGCCCTGACCCCCTCACTGCGACTTGACCCCCGCAGTCCTGTCCCGCTGACAGGGACTTGCCCCCGCAGCCCTGACCCGCTGACTGCGACTTGCACCCCGCAGCCCTGACCCCTCACTGCGACTTGCGCCCCGCAGACCTGACCCACTCAGGGGGACTGGCCCCCGCAGCCCTGACCTGCTCGCTGCGACACTGCACCCCGCAGCCCTGACCCCCTCACTGCGACTTGCCCCCGCAGTCCTGTCCCGCTAACAGGGACTTGCCCCTGCAGCCCTGTCCCGCTTACTGCGACTTTCCCCCCGCAGCCCTGACCCGCTGACTGCGACTTGCACCCCGCAGCCCTGACCCCTCACTGCGACTTGCCCCCCGCAGACCTGACCCGCTCAGGGGCACTGGCCCCCGCAGCCCTGACCCGCTCACTGCGACTTGCCCCCCACAGCCCTGACCCAGTGACAGGGACTGGCCCGCGCAGCTGTGACCCGCTCACAGGGACTGGCCCCCGCAGCCCTGACCCGCTCACTGCGACTTGCCCCCCGCAGCCCTGACCCGCTCACTGCGACTTGCCCCCCGCAGCCCTGACCTGCTCACTGCGACTTGCCCCCCGCAGACCTGACCCGCTCACTGCGACTTGCCCCCCGCAGTCCTGTCCCGCTGACAGGGACCTGCCCCTTGCAGTCCTGTCCCGCTGACAGGGACTTGCACCCGCTGCCCTGACCCGCTCACTGCGACTTGTCCCCCGCAGCCCTGACCCGCTCACTGCGACAAGCCCCCCGCAGCCCTGACCCGCTCAGGGGGACCGGCCCCCCGCAGCCCTGACCCGCTCAGGGGGACCGGTCCCCCGCAGCCCTGACCCGCTGATAGGGGCTGGCCCCCGCAGCCCTCAGCAGCTCACAGGGACTGGCCCCCCGCAGACCTGACCCGCTCACTGCAACTGGCCCCCCGCAGCCCTGACCCGCTCACTGCGACTTGCCCCCCGCAGTCCTGTTCCGCTGACAGGGACTTGCCCCCGCAGCCCTGACCCACTCACTGCGAGTTGCCGCCCGCAGCCCTGACCCGCTCACCGGGACTGACCCCCGCATCCCTGACCCGCTTACCGGGACTGGCCCCCCGCAGCCCTGACCCCCTCACTGCGACTTTCCCCCCGCAGCCCTGACCCGCTGACAGGGACTTGCCCCTGCAGCCCTGTCCCGCTTACTGCGACTTTCCCCCCGCAGCCCTGACCCGCTGACTGCGACTTGCACCCCGCAGCTCTGACCCCTCACTGCGACTTGTCCCCCACAGACCTGACCCGCTCAGGGGGACTGGCCCCCGCAGCCCTGACCCGCTCACTGCGACTTGGCCCCCGCAGCCCTGGCCCGCGCAGCTGTGACCCGCTCACAGGGACTGGCCCCCGCAGCCCTAACCCGCTCACAGGGACTGGCCCCCTGCAGTCCTGTTCCGCTGACAGGGCCTTGCCCCCGCAGCCCTGACCCATTCACTGCGACAAGCCCCCCGCAGCCCTGACCCGCTCAGGGGGACCGGCCCCCCGCAGCCCTGACCCGCTCAGGGGGACCGGTCCCCCGCAGCCCTGACCCGCTGATAGGGGCTGGCCCCCGCAGCCCTCAGCAGCTCACAGGGACTGGCCCCCTGCAGAGCTGACCCGCTCACTGCGACTTGCCCCCCGCAGTCCTGTTCCGCTGACAGGGACTTGCCCCCGCAGCCCTGACCCACTCACTGCGAGTTGCCGCCCGCAGCCCTGACCCGCTCATCGGGACTGACCCCCGCATCCCTGACCCGCTTACCGGGACTGGCCCCCCGCAGCCCTGACCCCCTCACTGCGACTTGACCCCCTCACTGCGACTTGGCCCCCGCAGTCCTGTCCCGCTGACAGGGACTTGCCCCTGCAGCCCTGTCCCGCTTACTGCGACTTTCCCCCCGCAGCCCTGACCCGCTGACTGCGACTTGCACCCCGCAGCCCTGACCCCTCACTGCGACTTGTCCCCCACAGACCTGACCCGCTCAGGGGGACTGGCCCCCGCAGCCCTGACCCGCTCACTGCGACTTGCCCCCCGCAGCCCTGACCCGCTCACAGGGACTGGCCCGCGCAGCTGTGACCCGCTCACAGGGACTGGCCCCCGCAGCCCTAACCCGCTCACAGGGACTGGCCCCCCGCAGTCCTGTTCTGCTGACAGGGACTTGCCCCCGCAGCCCTGACCCATTCACTGCGAGTTGCCCCCCGCAGCCCTGACCCGCTCACAGGGATTGGCCCTCCTCAGCCCTGACCCGGTGACAGGGACTGGCCCCCACAGCCCTGACCCGCTCACTGCCGCTTGCCCCCCGCAGTCCTGTCCCGCTGACAGGGACCTGCCCCTTGCAGTCCTCTCCCGCTGACAGGGACTTGCCCCCCGCAGCCCTGACCCGCTCACTGCGACTTGTCCCCCGCAGCCCTGACCCGCTCACTGCGACACTGCCCCCCCCAGCCCTGACCCGCTCGCAGGGACTGGCCGCCGCAGCCCTGACTCGCTCACAGGTACTGACCCCCCGCAGCCCTGACCCGCTCAATGCTACCCAGCCTCCCGCAGCCCTGACCCGCTCACTGCGACTTGCCCCCTGCAGTCCTGTCCTGCTGACAGGGACTGGTACCCGCAGCCCTGACCCGCTCAGAGGGACTGGACCCCCGCACCCCTGACCCGCTCACTGCGACTGGCCCCCCGCACCCCTGACCCGCTCATTGTGACTTGCCCCCCACAGCCCTGACCCGCTCACTTCGACTTGCCCCCCGCAGAGCTGACCCGCTCACTGCGACACTGCCCTCCTCAGCCCTGACCCGCTCACTGTGACTTGCCCCGCGCAGCTCTGACCCACTCAGAGGGACTGGCCCATGCTGCGCTGACCCGCTTACATGGACTGGCCCCCGCAGCCCTGACCCGCTCACTGTGACACTGCCCCTAGCAGCCCTGACCCGCTCACACGGACTGGCCCACGCAGCCCTGACCCGCTCACAGGGACTGGCCCCCCGCAGCCCTGACCCGCTCACGGGGACCGGCCCCCCTGCAGTCCTGTCCCGCTGACATGGACATGCCCCCGCAGCCCTGACCCGCTCACTGCGACTTGCCCTCCGCAGTCCTGACCTGCTCACTGCGACTTGCCCCCCGCAGCCCTGACCCGCTCACTGCGACACTGCCCCCCGCAGCCCTGACCCGCTCACAGGGACTGGCCCCCCGCAGCCCTGACCCGCTCACTGCGACACTGCCCCCCGCAGCCCTGACCCGCTCACAGGGACTGGCCCCCCGCAGCCCTGACCCGCTCACTGCGACTTCCCCCCGCAGCCCTGACCCGCTCACAGGGACTGGCCCACCGCACCCCTGACCCGCTGACAGGGACTTGTTCCCGCAGCCCTGACCCGCTCACTGCGACTGGCCCCCCGCTGATCGAAGTAATTGAAATGGAGATGCCAGGCCAGATGATGATTTGTACCTATATGACGGGGGAGTGGTCAGGCCCCAGACTCCAGCTTACGGTTGATGAACTGGAATCTCAGTTTTTACCAATCAACAAATCATGTGGGGCAGAGTTACCAGGGAATGCTGTGCTTCAGGAGGCAGTCACACACCTTAGATTAACTAGCTGAAACTCGGTCAGTGCCCAATGACAAAGATCAGGGCAGGTGGAAGGATCCAGGATGTAGTGCAGAAGGAACCTTGGCCTTTGATCTTATCGAACAGGTTTGAGATTCTTTCTTCGTGTGTGGATGAGAGTGCAGGGTATAGGGAAGATGAGTAAACTGACTGTAGCACTGTGGTACAGGGGGGACATTGAGGAGGGGATAAAAAGTGAAATGTAGTTATAATCAGAGGTAGTATAGTTAGGAGAATGAACACTGTTCGTTGTGACCAGGATCGGGAGTCTCGAAAGTAGTGTTGCCTGCCTGGTGCCCAGGTTCAGGATATTCCATCTCGGCTACAAAGGAACTTGAAGTGGGAGGAGTAGAAATCCAGCTATCGTGGTCCACACAGGTACCATTGATATGGAAGAAAGAGGAAAGAGGTTCTGCTGAGGGATTATGAGCACCGAGGTGCTGAGGTGAGAAAGCAGAACCAGAATGGTAATAATCTCTGGATTATTATCTGAGCAATTTGGCACGGTGTGAACATAATTATAGATGTACATTGTTCAAATGGTGGCATGGCAGAAATGTGTTTGAATTCATGGGACATTGGCATCGGTATGGGGAAGGAGGGAGTCGTTCTGGTGTTATAGGCTCGACGAGAATCATATTGGGACAAGTATCCTGGCAAAATACAGAGCTAGGTCTGGGGCTAGGGCGTAAAAATAAAAAGTGTGGAGTGGGTGAGCTCAGTTGCATGGAAAATTGTGGAAAAAGTTAGAAGCTGGTAAGTGCTCAGCAAAGTTTCCAGAGCAAGTAATAGGACAAAAAGTATGGAAATGGTCAGGAGTCTCACTTCAGCTGCAGCAGATAAGAAGGGTGGCTGTAAATGCCAGACTGAAGATCTTGTATTGAATTGCAGGGAGTGTATGAAACAAAGTGAATGAGTTTGTGGTGCAGATTGAAATTGACAGATACATCACTCTGGGTATCACAGAGAGGTGGTTGTTAGGGGATAAGTGTTGGGAACGAAATAGCCAATGATTCATGTCCGATAGAAAGAACAGGCAAATGGGCAGAGATAACAAAGTGTGGAGCTGGATGAGCACAGCAGGCCAAGCAGCATCTCAGGAGCGTAAAAGCTGACGTTTTGTCAGGCAGCATCAGAGGCTGAGGAAAGTTGAGGTTTTGGGTCAGGACCCTTCCTGAGAAATGGAGGGTGGAAGGGAGCTCAGAAACAAATAGCGTGGAGGGGGAGGAGGTGCTGGGGAAGGTAGGTTGGATGGTAATAAGTGAGTACTATCCAGATTGGAACAGATTTTCCCCAGGGGGGAATTAGTACCAATTCCAAATCACTCTCAAAATCTTAGTGACTGTTAACGTTGATGTTTTTTGTCTGTGTGTTTCAGTAATTGCATGACAGTTGAATGGTTCGTTGAGAGTGAGGAACCTATGGACTCTCACACACCAAGATGGAATTTAGTTCGAAGAGTGACTTCAAAATAGTTGCTTGCTTTTAAAATCTTGACCGTTTTTGCTGTCCAGTTGAATGAATTTGGCTTCATACTGCTTCAATAGGAATTAGTGTTTAATAGGAACATATTTGTGAAACTTACAGTTCCGCAAGTTTTAGCATAAACTGGTGCAGCCTTTCGGTGCTTGCAAAAAGGCTCACTTGTCCGTTAATACCGAAGGAAAATTCGAATTTAAAAGTAAGTTCACCCGGTGTCAAGGAATTAAATGTTAATGTTGACTCGAATATAATTTTTTAAAAAGTCATATATTTGTGTAACACTGAACTCAAATTAAAATTTCGATTTGCTGGTTTTACGTTGGATTCATTTTAAATGAGGGTGAAGATCACTTTAAATCCAGCATATTTGTTAAGAAAAGAAATAGCATGTCAAATAAAATTAACTGCATGACTCTTCATAGCCCTATATGTAGAATTTCATTCCGAACTATGAGACAGTTGTGACCCCATACTACCTCAGTGCTCATGGCAAGAGCAAGACTCCTGTTTGACGTGCTGTGCACTGCATGGAATGGCGGCAACATCAGATTCATTGATGCTTGAGAATCAAAAGAATATGACGATAAGATTTAAAATCAAAATCTCATTGAACACTTCAAGGAACGTATTACAGGAAGAGGGGGAAAGCATGTATGACTAATAGAAGGTGGTGGCGCAGATCAAATAGACCTGTGTGCTAAAACTTAACACAAATTTCACATTGAATGGAACAGTTCAAACAGGCTGGAGGAAGCAGACATGCCAGCCCAAACTTTTTGAATTTGAGCATTCTGTTCGTAAACATCAGCAAAATTGTTGGAAACATGTTTATTCTTTCTCTTTTATTGCACAGAACCATACGATGAGACTGTTTTGATGAGGAATTGAAAGATTATGTGTCCCATCCGTTTGACTCACAGTTTGGTACCATAGGTTGGTACGATCTTCGTTGGAGAAGGAAAAGGGATGTTCCAGATACAGAAAATCGTCAAACCATTTACGACAAAGTCCGTTTCTGGTTAGTTTTAATTAATGCAGTTAACATTTTTAGCTCGACATGATTGCACAATGGAGTCAATAAGAAAATTCCATCTGATATTCCACATAAATTTTAAGTGGATATTAAAGCAGCTCATTTCTTTTTCACACTGTCTGCTGCTTTTAAGAATGGTTGTCTTATTGTCAAAACGTTTAGCTTTGACTCCATGGCTGCTTCCATTAGCTCACATTGAAACACATGTTTCTTCAGCCAAAAATGCACGTTTACCCGGTGTAGCTTGACTAACCTTCCCCTGTGGTCGTTCCCCTGAAATCCCCTGCGGTCGCTCCCCTGAAAAACAACTATACCATTTTGGATACTGTTCCGGGGGACGAGTTGGCAGTGGGTATGCAGTAGGGTGCAGGTCTCTGGCACAGAGTCTGTCCCTCTTGCATAGAAGGGAAGCGGGGATAGGAAGAGAGTGATAGTCATTGGGGACTCAATAGTTAGAGGGACTGATAGAAGATTTGCCGGGAACGAAAGAGACTCACGATTGGTGTGTTGCCTACCAGGTGCCAGGGTCTGTAATGTCTCGGATCATGTGTTTAGGGTCCTGAGGGGAGAGGTTGACCAGCCCCAAGTCGTGGGACACGTAGGCACCAACGACATAGGTAGAAAGAGGGATAGGGATGTCAGGCAGGATTTCAGGGAGCGAGGGTGGAAGTTGAGAGCGAGAACAAACAGAGTGGTCGTCACTAGTTTGTCACCGTACCACGTGATAGCGAGGCAAAGAACAGGGAGAGATTTCAGCTGAAGACGTGGCTGCAGGGATGGTGCAGGTGGGAGGGCTTCAGGTACATGGACAATTGGGGTTCATTCTGGGGAAGGTGGGACCTGTACAAACAGGACGATATCCACTTGAACCAGAGGGGCACTAATATCCTGGGTGGGAAATTGGCCAGTGCCATTCGGTTGGATTTAAACGAGCTCAGAAGGGGGATGGGAAACTGAGGTGTAGTCCCAGTACACAGGAGGATGAGCGTAGGGAGGACATGGTCAGGACCTCACTGTCACAGAAGTGTGCTGGCAGACAGCAAGCTGGATTGAAGTGTGACGACTTTAATGCCGGGAGTATCCGGAATAATGTAGGTGAGCTTGCAGCTTGGATAGGTACCACGGACTTCGATGTTGTGGCCATTTCGGAGACATGGATAGAGCAGGGTCAGGAATGGATGTTGCAGGTTCTCGGGTTTAGATCTTTCATTAAGGTCTGGGAAGGTGGTAAAAGAGGGGGAGGTGTGGCTTTGTTGGTCAAGGACAGTATAACGGCGGCTGAAAGAACCTTTGAGGACTCGTCTACTGAGGCGGTATGGGCTGATGTTGCCAAGGAACGTTTGTCGACTGAGTCAGTGTGGGTGGAAGTTTGGAACAACAAGGCAGCAGTCACCTCACTGGAGGTTTTCTACAGACCCCAAATAGCAGTTGGGAGATCGAAGAACTCATTGGCCGGCAGATTGTTGGAAAGTGCAAACGTAGCAGGGTTGTTGTTATGGGTGACTTCACCTTTCCCAATATAGATTGAAACCTCCTCAGTGCAGATGGTTTGGATGGAGCCGTTTTTGTCAGGTGTGTTCAGGAGGGTTTCCTGACTTAGTTTGTGGACAGGCCGACGAGGGGGGAGGCCATTTTGGATTTGGTGCTCGGCGATGAGCCAGGACAGGTGTCAGATCTTGTGGTGGGAGAACACTTTGGCGACAGTGACCGCAAGAGCCTCACATTTACCATAGCCATGGAAAGGGAAAGGAGCAGTTACCAGGGGAAGATATTTCACTGGGGTCAAGGAAATTATGATACTATCAGACAGGAGTTGTGAAGTACAGATTGGGAGCAATTGTTCCACAGAAAGGGCGCGGCAGACATGTGGAGGCTGTTCAAGGAGCAGTTGTTGCGAGTGATGTATAAATTTGTTCCTCTGAGACAGGTAAGAAAGGGTAAGATTAAGGAGCCTTGGATGACGGGTACAGAGGTGCTTCTTGTCAAAAAGAAAAGGCAGCGTACGTAAGGTGGAGGAAGTGAGGGTCTAGCACAGCTTTACAGTATTACAGGCCTGCTGGGAAGGAGCTCAAAAGATATTGCCTGTACAATTGTGACCTGTTACAACCTTTGCGTCCACGCTTGCTCATTCAATGGTGTCAAATGCCAGCAGTGAGTGTACCTTCTCCATCCCCGAATGCTGTCAGCTCACATAAGACATAGTCCTTACTTAAAATCTTCTGATCAACCAAAGTTCATTGTAATGGACATTTTAGTTATCTGTCATGAAACGAAAACTGATTCTGACTGGCATGACCTGCAGTGCAAATGAATATCATCTGCGAAACGAGATTCCTTATGGGCTTGCAGCCGCTACAAATAATTGCTTTTCAAAGACGTTGCACACATAGATTTTTTTCTCCTATTACCTTAGATTATTTTTTTGTTTATGCATGTTGTGTGGGTTTCTAGTCAGGCCCATAAACACAGGTTGATGCAGTCACTGTTACAACAGGGTATTGAAGGAGAATTTGTGATCTTTGGAGTTTCATTCCAGTGTATGAAGGAGTGCATCATCAAGCCACTTCAGAGCACTACTGGCGACAAATTGTTGCAAGTTTTCAAGTGTTACCGATGGTCACATAAAATATGGCCTTTTTGTTGTTGCGCTATTCATCTTAACTGCCCCATATCTAATATTTCGGCTTGGAAACTATTTCAAGTGTTTTGATTGACTTATTCAAAATCATTTCTGATTGTTGTCATGATATCTACAATATGTTATTTTGATTGGAAATAGAGGATTGGATCTGTCTTAATGGAAATAATGTATGCGCTTATAAAACCCCTTCTGGGCAAGGTAGTTGCTCACTGGTTAGAGCTGCTCATGCAGTGGGGAGCCAGTTGAGATTCCAGTCTTGGGTAACTATCTGTGTGGAATTGACACGTCCTCCCCGCGTCTGCGAGAGGCTTCTGCCAGGTGCTGCAGTTTCCTCCCATTGTTCAAAGATGTGCAGGTCCTTATATGTGATTTGTGAAGCATTTCTTAAATGTTTCAATCCTGCCAGCATCCAGTGCCTTGGACAAAATAACTGGAGATGAATAAAAGATACTGTGCCTTTTGACACCATTTCCTGCTGGATTTTCATCTATCCTGCTTTATATCGGTGACAACTTCCATGACCTTTTTTGATGCTATGTCTGAATTGACAGTCTAGTTCCAAATATTTGTTGTGCAGTATTTCAAGGTCTCTGTTACAGCATACCCATGAATGTCCACTTCAAAAGATACTTCCATATCATAGAATCCCTCCAGTGTGGAAACAAGCCCCTTTTGACCCAAGAAGTCCACAGCCACCCTCCAAAGAGCATCTCACCCTGACTCATCCCCCGACCCTTTCCTCAGTAACCCTACATTTCCCATGACTAACACACCTAATCTACACATCCCTAAACACAATGGGCAAGTTTGGCATGGCCCATACACCTAGCCTGCACATCTTTGGACTGTGGGAGGAAACCAGAGCACCCAGCAGGAACCCATGCAGGCATGGGCAGAATGTACAAACTCCGCACAGAAGATCGCCCAACGGTGGGATCGAACCTGGGTCCCTGGCGCTGTGAGTCAGCAGTGCTAACCACTGAGCCACCGTGCTGCCCTTGGAGTTAGACAGAACTTGCTTGTTCCTGGGTGGCATCAAACTGCCAACCTCCACTTAGTGGCAAAAGTGCTGACCAACTGCACTCATCTTCACTGGTTTTTGCTTTGTATCATTGAATTCAATTCTTCAAACTCTATGATAAATATTTAAATTTCCATTGATGTGTGAGCGTTGTTTTTAGTACGCTGTATTGGTTTATTATGTTTCATTGGTACATCATGAATACTGTATGTATATGCAAATGGGCAAGTTGGTAATGATGCAGTCCACAGACCTGGAGGATAATAACACTGTCCTTCAATCGCCCACAATGCCCTCTGCAAATTGGTAGAAAACAAAAATTTCTATAAAATTCATCTCCTCCCGTCAGTCGATCAAAATTAATTCAGGATTTTGTACAGACCAATAACCGTAAGATTACACGAGCCTAAACAAAACTACTGGCTCATATTAGTTCAGTAAAGTGAAAGGGCAACAATAGAGGCAGTAGGAACTGCAGATGCTGGAGAATCTGAGATAAGAAGGTGTAAAGCTGGATGAACACAGCAGGCCAAGCAGTATCATCCGGCTCGACACCTTGTTATCTCAGATTCTCCAGCGCCAATTTTCTGAAGTAGGGTCTCGTCCCGAAACATCAGCTTTCTTGCTTCTCTGATGCTGCTTGGCCTGCTGTGTTCATCCAGCTCTCCACCTTGGGCAACAATAGAGTATGCTTTAAGTCACTAGATATGTTACGTGGGTTTGTCTTCCTTAGGGTGGAGTTAGTGAAACCGAAAAAGATGTCTCCCTCACAGTTTTTGTGACAAAAGAATTGCATCGTTCCTTGGCGGCCTTTCAACAGAATATTCAGAGATTTCCCGAGTGGGAAGAATGTAACTTCTTTTACTTCTCTTTGTCTCACTTTTTCCAACAATTGGAAAATAGATTTTAGAAATAACGTCGAGCTGATGAAGTGTGAAAAGAAAAATAATTCCAAGCAGTGGTGGGAGTTGGTCAGTGAGGTGGGAAGAGTGGATAGGTGGGAGAGAAGGCGGACAGGTCATGGAGGCGGGGATGAGGGGAGGAACTAGTCTTGGGATGAGGCTGGCGGGTGGGGAGATTTTGAGGGTGGCCAAGTCCATATTGAGGCTATTGAGTTGGAAGCTCCCGAGGCAGAATATGAGGTGCTGCTCCTCCAGTTTCTGGGTGGTTTGGTTGTGACACTGGAAGAGGCCCAGGATGGACATGTCATTCAGGGAGTGGGAGGGGGAGTTGAAGTGATGCAATGATTTGGATATGAAAATAGAAGGTGTGTTTAATAAGTTTCCCAATGATTGAAGGTGTAGTAGCCAGCCAAGAAGGTCACCTCAGAATACAATGGGACATTGACAAGGGCGAATAAACTGAGGAATGGCAGATGGTGTTGAGGTTAGCTAAATGTGAGGTGCTACATTTTGGAAAGGCAAATCAGGGCAGCACGTTTACACTGAAGGTTGTGGGGAGTGTTGCTTAATAAAGCGACGCTGGAATGCAGTTTCGTAGTTCCATCAAAGTACAGCCACCGGTAGAAAGGATATGAAGGAGATATTTGGTGTGCTCGCCTTTATTCGTCAGTGCATTGAGTATAGGAGTTGGGAGATCACTTAGCAGCCATGTAGGACGTTGGTTCGGCTGCTTTTGGAATACTGCAATCGCTTTTGGTCTCCTTGCGAGAGGAAGGATGTCGGCGCAACATTGAGGGCCGAAGGCCTGTTGTGCGCTGTATTGTTGTCTGTTGTAAACTTGAAAGGGTTCAGAGAAGATTTACAAGGATGTTACCAGCATCGGAGGTTGGAGGTATACCGTGGGCTTGAACAGGCAGCTATTTCTTGGAACTTTGGAGTTCAGGGCTGACCATATCGAAGTTTATACAATTACGAGGGACGTGGATAGAGCAAACAGCCAAGATCTTTTCCCCGGGTTGCTGGAATCCAAAACTGGAGGGAATAGGTTAAAAATGAGAGAGGGAAGATTTAAAATGGACCGGATTTTTTTCATAGTGGTGCAGGTATGGAATGAGCTGCCAGAGGAAGTGGTGGAGGCTGAAACGTTTAAAAGGCATGTGGATGGGTACATGAATAAGACGGGTTGAGAGGAATATGGGCCAAATGCTGGCAAATGGGACTAAATTAATTTAGGATATCTGGTCAACATAGACAAATTGGGCCAAAGGATCTGTTTCCCGACTGTACATCTCTCTGATTCTCAGTGTCTTTTTTCTGAACCACGTGGCCCATAATTAGAAAAACTTGAATCAGGATTTGGGAATGTGACAATTCTAATTGGATCTGTTTGATGAAATTAACTCTGTAGGTAATGGTGGTTGAATTATGATTTATCAAATTTGAGTTTATTGCAGCATCTTATAGAATAGAGGAGACACATGTAATCAAAATTGAAAATCAAAACTTGGTAAAATTTTGCATTGGAAATACATGACCAGCCAGTGACCAGAGATTCATGACCATTGCATTCAAGTGAGAACAACAAATGCGATTCAGTGACTCTGTGAAACGGGATGTAGTGACTCAGTGAAATGGGATGCAGTGGCTTGTGGAGATGGGATGCAGTGACTTATGGAAATGGGATGCACTGACTGAGGGAAATGGGATGCAGTGACTGAGGGAAAGGAGATTCACTGACTGTGGGAAATGGGATGCAGTGACTCTTGGTACTGGGATGCAGTGACTGAGGGTAATGGGATGCAGTGACTGAGGGTCATGGGATGCAGTGACTGAGGGTAATGAGATGCAGTGACTGCAGGAAAGGAGATGCAGTGACTGCGAGAAAGGAGATGCACTGACTGAGGGAAAGGAGATGCAGTGACTGAGTGAGATGGGATGCAGTGACTGAGTGGAATGGGATGCAGTGATTGAAGGAAATGGGGGCAGTGACCGATGGAAATGGGATGCAGTGACTGAGGGAAATGGGATGCAGTGACTGTGGGAAATGGGATGCAGTGGCTGATGGAAAGGAGATGTAGTGACTGAGTGAACTGGGATTCAGTGACTGAGGGTAATGGGATGCAGTGACTGAGGGTAATGGGATGCAGTGACTGAGGGTAATGGGATGCAGTGACTGAGGGTAATGGGATGCAGTGACTGAGGGTAATGGGATGCAGTGACTGATGGTAATGGGATGCAGTGACTGAGTGAAATGAGCTGCAGTGACTGAGTGAAATGGGATGCAGTGGCTGTGTGAAATGGGATGCAGTGGCTATGTGAAATGGGATGCAGTGACTGTGAACTGGGACGCAGTGTCTGTTTGAAATGGGATCCTGCGACTGAAGTTAATGGGATGCAGTGACTGAGGGAAATGGGATGCAGTGACTGATGGAAATGGGATGCAGTGACTGATGGAAATGGAATGCAGTGACTGAGGGAAATGAGATGCAGTTAATGGCAAAAGGAGATGCAGTGACTGAGTGAAATGGGTGGCAGTGACTGTGTGAAGTGGGAGGCAGTAACTGTGTGAAGTGGGAGGCAGTGACTCGGTGAAATGGGGTGCAGTGACTGAATGAAATGGGATGGAGTGACTGAGTGAAATGGGATGGAGTGACTGGGTGAATTGGGAGTCAGTGACTGAGTGAATTGGGAGTCAGTGACTGAGTGAATTGGGAGTCAGTGACTGAGTGAAATGGGAGGCAGTGACTGAGTGAAATGGGATGCAGTGACTGAGTAAAATGGGATGCAGTGACTGAGTGAAATGGGATGCAGTGACTGAGTGAAATGGGATGCAGTGACTGCGTGAAATGGGATGCAGTGACTGAGGGAATTGGGATGCAGTGGCTGAAGGAAAGGAGACGCAGTGACTTTTGGAAACGGGTTGCAGTGATTGAGTGAAATATGTAGCAGTGATTGAGTGGAATGGGATGCAGTGGCTGAGTGAAATGGGATGCAGTGACTGAGTGAAATGGGATGCTGTGCCTCAGTGGAATGGGATGCAGTGACTGAGGGAAAGGTGATTCAGTGACTGTGAGAAATGGCAAGCTGTGACTGAGGAAAGGAGATGCAGTGACTGTGGGAAATGGGATGCAATGACGGAGGGAAATGGGACGCAGTGGCTGAGTGAAGTGGGATCCCGTGTCTGTGGGAAACGGGATGCGGTGACTGCGTGAAATGGGATGCAGTGACAGCGTGAAATAGGATGCAGTGACTGATGTAAATGGGATGCAGTGGCTCAGTGAAATGGGATGCCGTGGCTGAGTGAAATGGGAAGCAGTGACTGAGTGAAATGTGATGCAGTGACTGAGTGAAATGTGATGCAGTGACTGAGTGAAATGTGATGCAGTGACTGAGTGAAATGGGATGCAGTGACTGAGTGAAATGGGATGCAGTGATGGATGGTAATGGGATGCAGTGACTGAGTGAAATGGGATGCAGTGACTGACTGAAATGGTATGCAGTGAGTGAGTGAAATGGGAAGCAGTGACCGAGGGAAATGGAATGCGGTGACTGTGGGGAATAGTGTGTGGTGACTAACGGAAACGGATGCACTGTCTCAGCTGAATAGTGTTCACTCTCTTCGTTAAATGGGATGCAGTGACTGAGGGAAATGGGATGCAGTGACTGAGGGAAATGGGAGGGAGTGACTGAGGGAAATGGGAGGGAGTGACTGACTGAAATGGGAGGGAGTGACTGACTGAAATGGGAGGGAGTGACTGACTGAAATGGGAGGGAGTGACTGACTGAAATGGGAGGCAGTGACTGAGTGAATTGGGATGGTGTGACTGAGGGTAATGTAATGCAGTGACTGAGTGAAATGCGATGCAGTTAATGGTAAAAGGAGATGCAGTGACTGAGTCAAGTGCGAGGCAGTGACTGAGTGAAATGGGATGCACTCACTGAGTGAAATGGGATGCTGTGACTGATGGAAATGGGATACTGTGACTGAGGGTAATGTGATGCAGTGACTGAGTGAAATGGGATGCAGTGACTGAGTGAAATGGGATGCAGTGACTGAGTGAAATGGGAGGCAGTGACTGAGTGAAATGGGAGGCAGTGACTGAGTGAAATGGGAGGCAGTGGCTGAGTGAAATGGGACGCAGTCACTGAGTGAAATGGGACGCAGTCACTGAGTGAAATGGGACGCCGTGACTGAGTGAAATGGGACGCCGTGACTGAGTGAAATGGGATGCCGTGACTGAGTGAAATGGGATGCCGTGACTGAGTGAAATGGGATGCAGTGACTGACTGAAATGGGATGCAGTGACTGACTGAAATGGGTGCAGTGACAGAGTGAAATGGGATGCAGTGAGTGAGTGAAATGGGAAGCAGTGACCAGGGAAATGGAATGCGGTGACTGTGGGGAATAGGGTGCGGTGACTGACGGAAACGGATGCTCTGTCTCAGCTGAATAGTGTTCACTGTCTCCGTTAAATGGGCTGCAGTGACTGAGGGAAAGGACATGCAGTGAATGTGGGAAATTGGATGCAGTGACTGAGGGAAATGGGAGGGAGTGACTGACTGAAATGGGAGGGAGTGACTGACTGAAATGGGAGGGAGTGACTGACTGAAATGGGAGGGAGTGACTGAGTGAAATGGGAGGCAGTGACTGAGTGAATTGGGATGCTGAGACTGAGGGTAATGTAATGCAGTGACTGAGTGAAATGCGATGCAGTTAATGGCAAAAGGAGATGCAGTGACTGAGTCAAGTGGGAGGCAGTGACTGCGTGAAGTGGGAGGCAGTGACTGCGTGAAGTGGGAGGCAGTGACTGCGTGAAGTGGGAGGCAGTGACTGCGTGAAGTGGGATGCAGTGACTGCGTGAAATGGGATGCTGTGACTGATGGAAATGGGATGCTGTGACTGATGGAAATGGGATACTGTGACTGATGGAAATGGGATACTGTGACTGAGGGTAATGTGATGCAGTGACTGTGGGGAAGGGGATGCAGTGACTGAGTGAAACGGGAGGCAGTGACTGAGTGAATTGGGATGCTGTGACTGAGGGTAATGTAATGCAGTGACTGAGTGAAATGCGATGCAGTTAATGGCAAAAGGAGATGCAGTGACTGCGTGAAGTGGGAGGCAGTGACTGCGTGAAGTGGGAGGCAGTGACTGCGTGAAGTGGGAGGCAGTGACTGCGTGAAATGGGACGCAGTGACTGAGTGAAATGGGACGCAGTGACTGAGTGAAATGGGAAGCAGTGAGTGAGGGTCATGGGATGCAATGACTGAAGGAAATGGGATGTGGTGACTGAGGGAAATGGAATGCGGTGATTGTGGGGAATAGGGTGCGATGACTGAGGGAAATGGATGCACGATCCCAGTTGAATAGGATTCAATGTTTCCGTTAAATAGGATGTCGTGACTGAGTCAAATGGGATGCTGTGACTCAGTTAAATGGGATGCAGTGACTGAGTGAATATGATCAAGTGGCTGAGTGAAATGGGATGCAGTGACTGAGTGAAATGGGTTGCAGTGGTTGAGTGAAATGGGTTGCAGTGGTTGAGTGAAATGGGATGCAGTGGCTGAGTGAAATGGGATGCAGTGGCTGAGTGAAATGGGATGCAGTGGCTGAGTGAAATGGGATGCAGTGGCTGAGTGAAATGGGATGCAGTGGCTGAGGGAAATGAGATGCAGTGCCTGAGGGAAAAGAGATGCAGTGACTGAGGGAAAAGAGATGCAGTGACTGAGGGTAATGGGATGCACTGTCTCAGTTCAATGAGATTCACTGTCTCAGTTAAATGGGACGCAGTGACTGAGGGAAATGTGATGCCGTGACTGTGGGGAATAGGGTGCGGTGACTGTTGGAAATGGATTCACTGTCTCACTTGGATAGGATTCACTGTCTCTGTTAAATGGGAAACAGTGACTGAGTGAAATGGGAGGCAGTGACTGAGTGAAATGGGAGGCAGTGACTGATTGAAATGGGATGCAGTGACTGAGGGAAATGAGATGCAGTGACTGTGGGGACATGGGATGCAGTGACTGGGATAATGGGATGCAGTGACTGGGGTAATGGGTTGCAGTGGCTGAGTGAAATGGGATGCAGTGGCTGAGTGAAATGGGATGCAGTGACTGAGGGAAAGGAAATGCAGTGAACGTGGGAAATGTGATGCAGTGACTGAGTGACATAGGATGCAGTGACTGACGAAAGGAGATGCAGTGACTATGGGATATGGGATGCAGTGACTGACTGAAATGGGAGTGACTGAGTGAAATGGGAGGGAGTGACTGAGTGAAATGGGAGGCAGTGACTGAGTGAAATGGGAGGCAGTGACTGAGTGAAATGGGAGGCAGTGACTGAGTGAAATGGGAGGCAGTGACTGAATGAAATGGGAGGCAGTGACTGAGTGAAGTGGGAGGCAGTGACTGAGGAAATTGCAGGCAGTGACTGAGTGAAATTGGATGCCGTGACTGAGTGAAATGGGATGCCGTGACTGAGTGAAATGGGACGCAGTGACTGAGGGTAATGGGACGCAGTGACGGAGTGAAATGGGACGCAGTGACGGAGGGAAATGGGACGCAGTGACTGAGGGAAATGGGATGCAGTGACTGAGCGAAATGCGATGCGGTGAGTGAGGGAAAGGAGATGCAGTGAATGTGGGAAAGGAGATGCAGTGAATGTGGAAAATGGGAGGCAGTGACTGAGGAAATGGGTTGCAGTACCTGACGGAAATTGAATGCAGCGTCAGTGAGAAACGGGATACAGTGACTGAGGGAAATGGGACGCAGTGACTGAGTGAAATAGGATGCAGTGACTGAGTGTAATGTGATGCCGTGACTGTGGGGAATAGGGTGCGGTGACTGATGGAAATGGATTCACTGTCGCAGTTGAATAGGATTCACTGTCTCCATGAAATGGGATGCAGTGACTGAGGGAAAAGGGATGCAGTGACTGAGAGAAAAGGGATGCAGTGACTGAGAGAAAAGGGATGCAGTGACTGAGTGAAATGGGATGCAGTGACTGAGTGAAATGGGATGCAGTGACTGAGTGAAATGGGATGCAGTGACTGAGTGTAATGGGATGCAGTGACTGACTGAAATGGGATGCAGTGACTGTGGGGAATAGGGTGTGGTGACTGATGGAAGTGGATTCCCTGCCTGACTTGGACAGGTGTCACTGTCTCCTGCTCCGAGGGACTGGCCCCCGCAGCCCTGACCCGCTCCCAGGGACTGGCCCCCGCAGCCCTGACCCGCGCACAGGGACTGGCCCCCGCAGCCCTGACATGCTCAGAGGGCCTGGCCCCCGCCGCCCTGACCCGCTCAGAGGGTCTGGCCCCCGCAGCCCTGACCCGCTCAGAGGGACTGGCCCCCGCAGCCAGATCCGCTCAGAGGGACTAGCCCCCGCAGCCCTGACCCGCTCACTGCGACTTGCCCCCTGCAGTCCTGACCCGCTCACTGCGACTTGCCCCCTGCAGTCCTGACCCGCTCACTGCAACTTGCCCCCCGCAGACCTGACCCGCTGACAGGGACTTCCCCCATGCAGTCCTGTCCCGCTGACAGGGACTTGCCCCCGCAGACCTGACCCGCTCACTGCAACACTGCACCCCGCAGCCCTGACGCGCTCACGCGGACTGGCCGCCCGCAGCCCTGACCGGCTCACTGCGACTTGCCCCCCGCAGCCGTGACCCGCTCACTGCGACTTGCCCCCCGCAGTCCTGACCCGCTGACAGGGACTTGCCCCCCGCAGTCCTGTCCCACTCACTGTCACTTGCCCCCCGCAGCCCTGACCCGCTCACAGGGACTGGCCCCCCGCAGCCCTGACCCGCTCACAGGGACTGGTCCCCGCAGCCCAGACCCGCTCACAGGGACTGGCCCCCAGCAGCCCTGACCCACTCTCTGTGACTTGCCCCCCGCAGCCCTGACCGGCTCACTGCGACTTGCCCCCCGCAGCCCTGACCCACTCACTGCGACTTGCCCCCCGCAGCCCTGACCCGCTCACTGCGACTTGCCCCCCGCAGTCCTGACCCGCTGACAGGGACTTGCCCCCCGCAGTCCTGTCCCACTCACTGTCACTTGCCCCCCGCAGCCCTGACCCGCTCACAGGGACTGGCCCCCCGCAGCCCTGACCCGCTCACAGGGACTGGTCCCCGCAGCCCAGACCCGCTCACAGGGACTGGCCCCCAGCAGCCCTGACCCACTCTCTGTGACTTGCCCCCCGCAGTCCTGACCTGCTCACTGCAACTTGCCCCCCACAGTCCTGACCCGCTCACAGGGACTGGCCCCCCACAGCCCTGACCCGCTCACAGGGACTGGCCCCCGCAGCCCAGACCCGCTCACAGGGACTGGCCCCCCGCAGCCCTGACCCGCTCACTGCGACTTGACCCCCGCAGACCTGACCCGCTCACTGCGACTTGCCCCCCGCAGTCCTGTCCCGCTGACAGGGACTTGCCGCCCGCAGCCCTGACCCGCTCACTGCGACTGGCCGCCCGCAGCCCTGACCCGCTCACAGGGACTGGTCCCCGCAGCCCAGACCCGCTCACAGGGACTGGCCCCCAGCAGCCCTGACCCACTCTCTGTGACTTGCCCCCCACAGCCCTGACCCGCTCACTGCGACTTGCCCCCCACAGTCCTGACCCGCTCACAGGGACTGGCCCCCCACAGCCCTGACCCGCTCACAGGGACTGGCCCCCGCAGCCCAGACCCGCTCACAGGGACTGGCCCCCCGCAGCCCTGACCCGCTCACTGCGACTTGACCCCCGCAGACCTGACCCGCTCACTGCGACTTGCCCCCCGCAGTCCTGTCCCGCTGACAGGGACTTGCCGCCCGCAGCCCTGACCCGCTCACTGCGACTGGCCGCCCGCAGCCCTGACCCACTCACTGCGACTTTCCCCCCGCAGTCGTGTCCCGCTGACAGGGACTTGCCCCCCCGCAGTCCTGTCCTGCTGACAGGGACATGCCCCCGCAGGTCTGACCCGCTCAGAGGGACTGGCCGCCGCAACCCTGACCCGCTGAGATGGACTGTCCCCCGCAGCCCTGACCCGCTCAGAGGGACTGTCCCCCGCAGCCCTGACCCGCTCAGAGGGACTGTCCCCCACTTGGCCCCCGCAGCTCTGACCCGCTCAGTGCGACACTGCCCCCCCGCAGCCGTGACCCGCTCCCTGCAACTTGCCCCCCACAGCCCTGACCTGCTCACTGCGACTTGCCCCCCGCAGTCGTGTCCCGCTGACTGGGACTTGCCCCCCGCAGCCGTGTCCCGCTGACAGGGACTGGCCCCCGCAGCCCTGACCCGCTCACTGCGACACTGCCCCCCGCAGCCCTGACCCGCTCACGGGGACTGGCCCCCCGCAGCCCTGACCCCCCTCACTGCGACACTGCGCCCCGCAGCCCTGACCCGCTCAGTGGGACTGTCCCCCACAGCCCTGACCCGCTCAGAGGGCGTGGCCCCCGCAGCCCTGACCCGCTCAGAGGACTTGGCCCCCGCAGCCCTGACCCGCTCAGAGTGACTGGCCCCCGCAGCCCTGACCCGCTCAGAGGGACTGGACCCCGCAGCCCTGACCCGCTCGGAGGTCTTGGCCCCCGCAGCCCTGACCTGCTCACAGGGACTCTCCGCCGCAGCCCTGACTCGCTCACAGGGACTGGCCCCCCGCAGCCCTGACCCGCTCACTGCGATTGGCCCCCCGCAGCCCTGACCTGCTCACTGCGACTTGTCCCCCGCAGCCCTGACCTGCTCACTTCGACTTGCCCCCCGCAGTCCTCACCCGCTGACAGGGACCTGCCCCTTGCAGTCCTGTCCCGCTGACAGGGACTTGCCCCCGCTGCCCTGACCCGCTCACTGCGACTTGCCCCCCGCAGCCCTGACCTGCTCACAGGTACTGGCCGCCGCAGCCCTGACTCGCTCACAGGGACTCGCCCCCCGCAGCCGTGACCCACTCACTTCGACTTGCCCCCCTCAGCCCTGACCCGCTGACTGCGACTTGCCCCCCGCAGCCCTGACCCGCTCACAGGGACTGGCCTGCTGCAGCCCTGACTCGCTCACAGGCACTGGCCCCCCGGCAGTCCTGTCCCGCTGACAGGGACATGCCCCCGCAGCCCTGACCCACTCACAGGGACTGGCCCCCGCATCCCTTACCTGCTCAGAGGGACTGGCCCCCCGCAGCCCTGACCTGCTCATTGCGACTTGCCCCTGCAGCCCAGACCCGCTCACTGCGACTTGCCCCCCGCAGTCCTGACCCACTCACTGCAACTTTCCCCCCGCAGCCCTGACCCGCTCACAGCGACTGGCCCCCGCAGCCCTGACCCGCTCACTGCGACTTGCACCCCGCAGCCCTGTCCCGCTGACAGGGACTT
Organism: Stegostoma tigrinum; assembly: GCF_030684315.1. NCBI lineage: Eukaryota > Metazoa > Chordata > Chondrichthyes > Orectolobiformes > Stegostomatidae > Stegostoma > Stegostoma tigrinum. The sequence continues at coordinate 330,326 of NW_026728136.1, forward strand.
GCCCCCGCAGCCCTGACCCGCTCACTGCGACTGGCCCCCCCCGCAGCCCTGACCCGCTCACTGCGACTTGCACCCCGCAGCCCTGACCCGCTCATGGGGAATTGCCCCCGCAGTCCTGTCCCGCTCACATTGACTTGCCCCCGCAGCCCTGTCCCGCTCACTGTGACAATGCCCTCCCGCAGCCCTGACCTGCTCACTGCGACTTGACCCCCGCAGTCCTGTCCCGCTGACAGGGACTTGCCCCCGCAGCCCTGACCCGCTCACTGCGACTTTCCCCCGCAGCCCTGACCCGCTCACAGGAACTGTCCTCCGCAGCCCTGACCCGTTCACTGCGACTTGCCCCCCGCAGCCCTGACCCCCTCAGAGGGACTGTCCCCTGCAGCCCCGAACCGCTCACTGCAACTTGCCCCCCGCAGCCCTGACCCGCTCACAGGGACTGGCCCCCGCAGCCCTGACCCGCTCACAGGGACTGGCCCCCGCAGCTGTGACCCACTAACAGGGACTGGCCCCTGCAGCCCTGACCCGCTCACAGGGACTGGCCCGCCGCACCCCTGACCCGCTCACAGGGACGAGCCCCCGCAGACCTGACCCGCTCACTGCGACTTGCCCCCCGCAGACCTGACCCATTTCACTGCGACTTGCCGCCCGCAGCCCTGACCCGCTCACTGCGACTTGCCCCCAGCAGCCATGACCCGCTCACTGCGACAATGCCCCCCGCAGCCCTGACCCGCTCACTGCGACTGGCCCCCCGCAGACCTGACCACTCACTGCGACTGGTCCCCCGCAGCACTGACCCGCTCACTGCGACCTGGCCCCCGCAGCCCTGACCCACTCACTGCGACTTTCTCCCCGCAGTCCTGACCCACTCACCGGGTCTGGTCACCGCACCCTGACCCGCTCACAGGTTCTGGCCTCCGCAGCCCTGGCCCGCTCACTGTGACACTGCCCCCCGCAGCCCTGACCCGCTCACTGCGACTTGCCCCCCGCAGACCTCCCCGCTCACTGCGACCTTCCCCCCGCATCCCTGACCCGCTCAGGGGGACCGGCCCCCCGCAGCGCTGACCCGCTTACGGGGACCGGTCCCCCAAGCCCTGACCCGCTCACTGCGACTTGCCCCCCGCAGCCCTAACCCGGTGAAAGGGACTGGCCCCCGCAGCTCTGACCAGCTCACAGGGACTGGCCCCCCGCAGCCCTGACCCGCTAACTGTGACTGGCCCGCCCGCAGCCCTGACCCGCTCACTGCGACTCGCACCCCGCAGCCCTGATCCGCTCACGGGGCCTTGCCCCCCGCTGCCCTGACCCGCTCACTGCGACACTGCCACTCGCAGCCCTGACCTGCTCACTGCGACTTGCCCCCCGCAGCCCTGACCCGCTGACAGGGACTTGCCCCTGCATCCCTGACCGCATCACTGCGACACTGCCCCCCGCAGCCCTAACCCGGTGAAAGGGACTGGCCCCCGCAGCTCTGACCAGCTCACAGGGACTGGCCCCCACAGCCCTGACCCGCCTACTGCGACTGGCCCCCCCGCAGCCCTGACCAACTCACTGCGACTTGCCCCCCAGAGCCCTGACCAGCTCACTACGACACTGCCCCCTGCAGCCCTGACCCGCTCACAGGAACTGGCCCGCCGCAATCCTGACACGCTCACAGGGACTGGCCCCCGCAGACCTGACCCGCTCACAGGGACTGGCCCCCACAGCTCTGACCCATTTCACTGCGACTTGCCGCCCGCAGCCCTGACCCGCTCACTGCGACTTGCCCCCAGCAGCCATGACCCGCTCACTGCGACAATGCCCCCCGCAGCCCTGACCCGCTCACTGCGACTGGCCCCCCGCAGACCTGACCCGCTCACTGCGACTGGCCCCCCGCAGACCTGACCACTCACTGCGACTGGTCCCCCGCAGCACTGACCCGCTCACTGCGACCTGGCCCCCGCAGCCCTGACCCACTCACTGCGACTTTCTCCCCGCAGTCCTGACCCACTCACCGGGTCTGGTCACCGCACCCTGACCCGCTCACAGGTTCTGGCCTCCGCAGCCCTGGCCCGCTCACTGTGACACTGCCCCCCGCAGCCCTGACCCGCTCACTGCGACTTGCCCCCCGCAGACCTCCCCGCTCACTGCGAACTTCCCCCCGCATCCCTGACCCGCTCAGGGGGACCGGCCCCCCGCAGCGCTGACCCGCTTACGGGGACCGGTCCCCCAAGCCCTGACCCGCTCACTGCGACTTGCCCCCCGCAGCCCTAACCCGGTGAAAGGGACTGGCCCCCGCAGCTCTGACCAGCTCACAGGGACTGGCCGCCACAGCCCTGACCCGCCTCCTGCGACTGGCCCCCCGCAGCCCTGACCCGCTAACTGTGACTGGCCCGCCCGCAGCCCTGACCCGCTCACTGCGACTCGCACCCCGCAGCCCTGATCCGCTCACGGGGCCTTGCCCCCCGCTGCCCTGACCCGCTCACTGCGACACTGCCACTCGCAGCCCTGCCTGACCTGCTCACTGCGACTTGCCCCCCGCAGCCCTGACCCGCTGACAGGGACTTGCCCCTGCATCCCTGACCGCATCACTGCGACACTGCCCCCCGCAGCCCTAACCCGGTGAAAGGGACTGGCCCCCGCAGCTCTGACCAGCTCACAGGGACTGGCCCCCACAGCCCTGACCCGCCTACTGCGACTGGCCCCCCCGCAGCCCTGACCAACTCACTGCGACTTGCCCCCCAGAGCCCTGACCAGCTCACTACGAAACTGCCCCCTGCAGCCCTGACCCGCTCACTGCGACTTGCCCCCCGCAGTCCTGTCCCGCTGACAGGGACTTGGCACCGCAGCCCTGACCCGCTCACTGCGACTTGCACCCCGCAGCCCTGACCCGCTGACGGGGACTTGCCCCCCGCAGTCCTGTCCCACTGACAGGGACTTGCCCCTGCAGCCCTGACCCGCTCACTGCGACACTGCACCCCGCAGCCCTGACCCCCTCACTGCGACTTGCCCCCCGCAGTCCTGTCCCACTGACAGGGACTTGCCCCTGCAGCCCTGACCCGCTCACTGCGACACTGCACCCCGCAGCCCTGACCCGCTGACTGCGACTTGCACCCCGCAGCCCTGACCCGCTCACAGGAACTGGCCCGCCGCAGCCCTGACCCGCTCACAGGGACTCTCAGCCGCAGCCCTGACTCGCTCACAGGGACTGGCCCCCGCAGCCCTGAACCGCTCACTGCGACCTGCCCCGCTGCAGTCCTGTCCCGCTGACGGGGACCTGCCCCCCTGCAGTCCTGTCCCGCTGACAGGGACATGCCCTCGAAGCCCTGACCCGCTCACCGGGACTGGCCCCCGCATCCCTGACCTGCTCTCAGGGACTGGCCCCCGCAGCCGTGACCTGCTCACAGTGACTGGCCCCCGCAGCCGTGACCTGCTCACAGGGACTGGCCCCCGCAGCCCTGACCCGCTCACTGCGACTTGCACCCTGCAGCCCTGACCCGCTCATGGGGAATTGCCCCCGCAGTCCTGTCCCGCTCACATTGACTTCCCCCCGCAGCCCTGACCCGCTCACTGCGACTGGCCCCCGCAGCCCTGACCCGCTCACTGCGACTGGCCCCGCAGCCCTGATCCGCTCACTGCGACTTGACCCCCGCAGTCCTGTCCCGCTGACTGGGACTTGCCCCCGCAGCCCTGACCCGCTCTCTGCGACTGGCCCCCCGCAGCCCTGACCCGCTCACTGCGACCTGCCCCCCGCAGCCCTGAACCGCTCACTGCGACCTGCCCCCGCAGCCCAGACCCGCTCACGGGGACTGGCCCCCCGCAGCCCTGACCAGCTCACTGCGACACTGCCCCCCGCAACCCTGACCCACTCACTGCGACTTTTCCCCCGCAGCCCTGACCCACTCACAGGGACTGGTCCCCACACCCTGACCCGCTCACAGGAACTGTCCTCCGCAGCCCTGACCCGCTCACAGGAACTGGCCCCCCGCAGTCCTGGCCCACTCAGTGCGACTTTGCCCCCGCAGTCCTGACCCCCTCAGAGGGACTGGCCCCTGCAGCCCTGACCCACTCACTGCAACATGCCCCCCGCAGCCCTGACCCGCTCACAGGGATTGGCCCGCCGCAATCCTGACACGCTCACAGGGACTGGCCCCCGCAGACCTGACCCGCTCACAGGGACTGGCCCCCACAGCTCTGACCCGCTCACTGCGACTTGCCCCCGCAGCCCTGACCCGCTCACTGCGACTTGCCCCCCGCAGACCTGTCCCGCTGACAGGGACTTGCCCCCGCAGCCCTGACCCGCTCACAAGGACTGGCCCCCGCAGCCCTGACCCGCTCACTGCAACTTGCCCCCCGCAGCCCTGACCCGCTCACAGGGACTGGCCCCCACAGCCCTGACCCGCCTACTGCGACTGGCCCCCCCGCAGCCCTGACCCGCTCACTGCGACTCGCACCCCGCAGCCCTGATCCGCTCACGGGGCCTTGCCCCCCGCTGCCCTGACCCGCTCACTGCGACACTGCCACTCACAGCCCTGACCTGCTCACTGCGACTTGCCCCCCGCAGCCCTGACCCGCTGACAGGGACTTGCCCCTGCATCCCTGACCGCATCACTGCGACACTGCCCCCCGCAGCCCTAACCCGGTGAAAGGGACTGGCCCCCGCAGCTCTGACCAGCTCACAGGGACTGGCCCCCACAGCCCTGACCCGCCTACTGCGACTGGCCCCCCCGCAGCCCTGACCAACTCACTGCGACTTGCCCCCCAGAGCCCTGACCAGCTCACTACGACACTGCCCCCTGCAGCCCTGACCCGCTCACTGCGACTTGCCCCCCGCAGTCCTGTCCCGCTGACAGGGACTTGCCCCTGCATCCCTGACCGCATCACTGCGACACTGCCCCCCGCAGCCCTAACCCGGTGAAAGGGACTGGCCCCCGCAGCTCTGACCAGCTCACAGGGACTGGCCCCCACAGCCCTGACCCGCCTACTGCGACTGGCCCCCCCGCAGCCCTGACCAACTCACTGCGACTTGCCCCCCAGAGCCCTGACCAGCTCACTACGACACTGCCCCCTGCAGCCCTGACCCGCTCACTGCGACTTGCCCCCCGCAGTCCTGTCCCGCTGACAGGGACTTGGCACCGCAGCCCTGACCCGCTCACTGCGACTTGCACCCCGCAGCCCTGACCCGCTGACGGGGACTTGCCCCCCGCAGTCCTGTCCCACTGACAGGGACTTGCCCCTGCAGCCCTGACCCGCTCACTGCGACACTGCACCCCGCAGCCCTGACCCCCTCACTGCGACTCGCCCCCCGCAGTCCTGTCCCACTGACAGGGACTTGCCCCTGCAGCCCTGACCCGCTCACTGCGACACTGCACCCCGCAGCCCTGACCCCCTCACTGCGACTTGCCCCCCGCAGTCCTGTCCCACTGACAGGGACTTGCCCCTGCAGCCCTGTCCTGCTCACTGCGACTTTCCCCCCGCAGCCCTGACCCGCTCACTGCGACTTTCACCCCGCAGCCCTGACCCGCTCACAGGAACTGGCCCGCCGCAGCCCTGACCCGCTCACAGGGACTCTCAGCCGCAGCCCTGACCCGCTCACAGGGACTGGCCCCCGCAGCCCTGAACCGCTCACTGCGACCTGCCCCGCTGCAGTCCTGTCCCGCTGACGGGGACCTGCCCCCCTGCAGTCCTGTCCCGCTGACAGGGACATGCCCTCGAAGCCCTGACCCGCTCACCGGGACTGGCCCCCGCATCCCTGACCTGCTGTCTGGGACTGGCCCCCGCAGCCGTGACCTGCTCACAGTGACTGGCCCCCGCAGCCGTGACCTGCTCACAGTGACTGGCCCCCGCAGCCCTGACCCGCTCACTGCGACTTGCACCCTGCAGCCCTGACCCGCTCATGGGGAATTGCCCCCGCAGTCCTGTCCCGCTCACATTGACTTGCTCCCGCAGCCCTGACCCGCTCACTGCGACTGGCCCCCGCAGCCCTGACCCGCTCACTGCGACTGGCCCCGCAGCCCTGAACCGCTCACTGCGACCTGCCCCCGCAGCCCAGACCCGCTCACGGGGACTGGCCCCCCGCAGCCCTGACCAGCTCACTGCGACACTGCCCCCCGCAACCCTGACCCACTCACTGCGACTTTTCCCCCGCAGCCCTGACCCACTCACAGGGACTGGTCCCCACACCCTGACCCGCTCACAGGAACTGTCCTCCGCAGCCCTGACCCGCTCACAGGAACTGGCCCCCCGCAGTCCTGACCCACTCGGTGCGACTTTGCCCCCGCAGTCCTGACCCCCTCAGAGGGACTGGCCCCTGCAGCCCTGACCCGCTCACTGCAACATGCCCCCCGCAGCCCTGACCCGCTCACAGGGATTGGCCCGCCGCGATCCTGACACGCTCACAGGGACTGGCCCCCGCAGACCTGACCCGCTCACAGGGACTGGCCCCCGCAGCCCTGACCCGCTCACTGCGACTTGCCCCCGCAGCCCTGACCCGCTCACTGCGACTTGCCCCCCGCAGACCTGTCCCGCTGACAGGGACTTGCCCCCGCAGCCCTGACCCGCTCACAGGGACTGGCCCCCGCAGCCCTGACCCGCTCACTGCAACTTGCCCCCCGCAGCCCTGACCCGCTCACAGGGACTGGCCTCCGCAGCCCTGGCCCGCTCACTGCAACTGGCCCCCGCAGCCCTGACCAGCTCACTGCGATATACCCCCCGCAGACCTCCCCGCTCACTGCGACCTCCCCCCCGCATCCCTGACCCGCTCAGGGGGACTGGCCCCCCGCAGCACTGACCCGCTTACGGGGACCGGCCCCCCAGAGCCCTGACCAGCTCACTACGACACTGCCCCCCAAGCCCTGACCCGCTCACTGCGACTTGCCCCCCACAGCCCTGACCCGCTCACTGCGACTTGCCCCCCACAGCCCTGACCCGCTCACTGCGACTTGCCCCCTGCAGCCCTGACCCGCTCACAGTGATTTGCCCCCTGCAGTCCACTCCCGCTGACAGGGACTGGCCCCCGCAGCCCTGTCCCGCTGACAGTGACTGGCCCCCGCAGCCCTGTCCCGCTGACAGGGAATGGCCTCCGCAGCCCTGATCCGCTCACAGCGATTTACCCCGCAGTCCTGTCCCGCTGACAGGGACTTGCCCTCGCAGCCCTGACCCGCTCCCAGGGACTTTCCCCCGCAGCCCTGACCCGCTCACAGGGATTGGCCCCCGCAGCCCTGACCCGCTCACAGGGACTGGCCCCCGCAGCCCTCTCCCGCTCACAGGGATTGGCCCCCGCAGCCCTGACCCGCTCACAAGCACTGGCCCCCGCAGCCCTGACCCGCTCACAAGCACTGGCCCCCGCAGCCCTGACCCGCTCACATGCACTGGACCCTGCAGCCCTGACCTGCTCACAGGGACTTGCCCCCGCAGCCCTGACCTGCTCACAGCGACTTGCCCCTCCTTCCTGTCCTGCTCACAGGCACTTGTTCCCTCCGTCGTAACCCGCTCACAACGACTTGCCCCCTCCGTCCTGACCCGCTCACAGCGTCTTGCCTCCCATCCCTCTTAGACAGGTCACCCCTTGCTCAGAAACGGTCCCAATTATCCATGAACCGGAAACCCTGCCCCCTGTGCCAGCTCCTTAACCATGCATTCATCTCACCTATCTTTCTATGACTTAGCTCACAAACATGTGGCACTCATGGCAACCCATAAATTATTACCCTCTCGGTCCTGCCTTTCAGCCTCTTTGCTAACTCCTTGCACATAGTCCGCAGGATGTCATCCCTCTTTCGGCCTATGTCATTGGTACCAACGTGCCCCGTGGCCTCTGGCTGCTCACCCTCCCCTTTAAGAATTTGTTGCAACCACTCAGAGATGTCCTTGACCTTGGCACCAGGGAAGCAACACGCGGCCCTTGTGTCTCAAATGTGGCAACAGAATCTATGCCCCCAACGAATGAGTCTCCAACCACGTTCGCTCACTTGGATTTGCCTTACTCTGTCCCACAGCAGGGTGGTTTGTACTATGGACCTGGCTACTGCTGATTATATAACTGACCCAGTTTAGTTTTAGATCAGTGTTAACCTTGGTTTAGTGGATAGCCAAGCACCTCAGTAGTCTACAATACAGGAGAAATACATTATAAGCTGACAGATTCTGTGACAGTCAAGAACAAGCACTGAATTGTTCTGACCTCATTTCCAACACCTGGCCCGTAGCCTTGCATGGCTTGGATTGCACTTGCACATCAAAAAAAAATAAATGTAACGATGATGTGAGTGTAAGGACATGGAATTTTTTTGATATGGTCATATTCTCTCTTGTTGGAGCTGATTGCTGCTTAGCACTTGTATGGTGCAAATGTAACTTATCCTTTATCAGGCCAAGCCTGATCGTTGTCCAAGTCTCACTGTATTTTCTCATCGTTGACTTAATGTTGGTTCGGCCCAACAGTGTTGTACATACCCTGCCTATTCTGAAACTTTACCACTTAATATTAAGTCTACTAAAGACAAGTATCCAATCTGCCTTCCAAACCACTTCAACGACCTGGTCCATTACATTGGGGGATCAACAGGCATGCACATCAAGATCCTGAGATCCCTCTGATCATTGGTGCTTGTGAGGTCCCTATGATTCATCATGGGCTCCAAGATCTGATTGTGCTGTGTCACCTAATCCTTATCCCATTTGTCCTTACATGAAATAATGTTCACAAACGCTTCTCAAAAATTCTTCCCAATCCTACTTTTTGCAATCATGACACAGGTGAGCATAAAACTTGGAACACGACAGCAACAGGAATGTGCCCTTTGGCCCACCATGTTGGGCCAAACATGACAACAAATGAATTAATCCCTTCTGCCTGTCCTTGATCCATAGTCCTCCATTCCTTGCATATTCGTGCACTTAACTAAAAGTCCCTTTTAAATGCTTTCATCGTATCTGCATCCACTACCACCCCGGGCACTGTATTCCACACTTTTAACATGCTCAGTGTGAAATATTTGCCCCTCACATCTCTTTTGAACTTCCCCCCTCTCAGCTTAAATGCATGCCCCCTAATAGTGGACACTTCAACTCCGGGGGAGAAATTTTCTGACCGTTAGCTGTATTTATGTATCTCCTAATTTTATAGACTTCTATCAAGCCTGCCCTCAGCTTCTACTGCTCCAGAGAAAATGAAGAGTTTTTCCAGCTTCTCCCTCTCGTTCATACCCTCTATTCCAGTCAGCATGCTGGTAAATCTCTTCTGCACCCTGTCCAAAGCCTGCACGTCCTTCGTGTAATGTGGCGGCCAGAATTGAATGCAATACTCTGTGTGGTCTCACCAAAGTCTTGTAAAGCTGCAATGTGACATCCTGACTCTTGCACTGAGTTCCCCTTTGAATAAAGGCAAGCATGCGATATGCCTTCTTGACCACCCTATCTACTTGTGTGGCTACTGTCAGGGAGTTATGGTCTAGGACCCCAAGATCCCTCTGGACATCACTGCTGTTTGGGGTCCTGCCATTAACTGTGTATCCCTTTCCTGAACACTTGGTCTCCTAAAATGCAACACCTCATGCCTGCCCAGATTAAATTCCATCGGCCATTTCTCCGCTCGTGTTTGCAATTGGTCTGTATCTTGCTGTGTCCTTTGACAACCTTCCATGCTGTCCACAAGTCCACTGGTCCTTATATCATCTGCAAACTTACTAATCCCCCATCTACATTTGCAACCAAGTCATTTACATATATCACAAACAGCAGAAGTCACATCGATGCGGAACACCACTCGTCACTGAGCTGCAGCCAGAAAAACAGCTTTCCACCACTGAGACGGCAAGAACTGTAGATGCTGGAATCAGAGATAACCAAGTGTGGAGCTGGAGGAACGCAGCAGGTCAGGCTGCATCAGAGGAACAGGAAAGCTGACATTGTTGATGCTGCCTGGCCTGCTGTGTTCTCTTTGTTAGCCTTCCACCGCTACCGTCTGCCTTATATGGGCAGGCCAAGTCACCACGGATCTCATGGATCTTAATCTTCTGGATGAGCATACCATGAGGGACCTTGTTGAAAACCTTCGTAAAATCCATGTATATGTTATCAACTGTTCTGCCCTAATTGATCACCCTTGTCACCTCCTTGAAAACTTCAACTGACTTGGTAAGACATAACCTGCCCCGCATAATGCCATGCTGGCTGTCCCTTATTAGCCCATACCTTTGAGACATGAGACACTCACCAGTCTGTAGTTTCCTGGAAAGTCCCTGTTTTCCTGCTTGAACAGAGGAACGACTTTATCCACTCACCAGTCTCCGCAACCCCTCCAGTGCCTGGCAAGGATATCAGATCCTGTTGAAAGTGGGGTGTTGATGCATTTGTGTCATGATTGTGTTTTGTTTCAGCCCTAACATTCAAAGCAGTGCAAGAATGTCTTTGTGCAGCAGGCGAGTTGTGATGAGACGGAGCCTTCATACAATTGCAAGATGTTGAAAATTTGCCATTATTTATGAAAACAGTGATAAATTTCCATGAGCAACATTTCTGTTACACTGCAATGATTATCCCGTGGCATGTAAAATCAGAAAGATACGATAAAATGAGACTGGGTCATATGTAGGGAGAATGTTTGCCTTTCATGTCTATAGAAGTAGTGAAATATTTCCATGAATCTAAGAGTCACTTTTCCGTTCATTGAAGGACACAATCATCGCCTTGGAAGCTTCATCACGATACTACTTTGCATTTCTGAAGAGGGAAGAAGAAATCAACATGCAAATTCAATTCCATGGTTTTGGAAGTCCCATTGAGAACACGATTCATTTGCGCCGGCATAATGCTCTGACCGAGAAAGAATTGAAGGTGAGTTTGTAGTTTGGAAGATCGCAGCAATTTATGCATCAACTTGTTCATCAATAATGTTCCATTGCTTTCAAACTGCATTTTCCACTCTGCAAGATAATAACTGTTAGAACAAGCAACAGTATCGGTAGATGGTCTATGGGGAATGCAATGTTACAAAACCCAATCCATTCAACCACATATTTCAGATATGTCAACAAATTAAATATTCCAGCACAGGATAAAACAAGGAAGATGAGAGTGAGGAGGCAATAGCTCTGATGACAAAAGAACAGAAATTTACCTTTATCCATTCGAGCAAAAAAGCAGGCACACAAATAAATAATCATCTAACAATGCACGTGTGCAACGGAGGCTACAGGGGGACTAAGAATGCCGAATTGTTGTCATGCGTATTGCTGAAAGGATGATTGAAACAGAATCTGTGGTAAATTTGAAGAAATACAGATGATGCATCTCAGGATGTTGGAGAAAGAACATTTATGGACTAAGGCAAATTGTATTGCCCTTTACAGGAGTTGTTAGGTTCATAATGAATTGAAAGACTTCCTTCTGTGCTGAAAGCTTTAGTTCAGTTGCAGCTGGATGACAATTTCTGTTCCTGGTAGTATTTAGCAAACTGTTAAAAGTGAATGTCACTGCACAGAATTCCAAACATGACTCCAATCAGTAGAGAAAATATCCAAGGGGTATCATGAGTTGTATCCTCTCATGTTGAACAATGCAGCTACAGATACAATGGAGGCACTGATGATAATCTTCCAAGAATCCTTAGATTGTGGAAAATTCTCAGAGGATTGAAAGATTGTGAACATAACACCATTATTTCAAAGATACTTCGACAAAATAGCAAGCCAGTATTGCCAATTTAGGTCAACCTGGGTAGATGTTCATGCCGGCAATGAAAGATGAAATAACAGGGTACTTAGTGTGCTATAACATCCTACAGAGTTAACATCCTTTTATAAAGGGGAAATAATACTTGACAAACTTGCTACAGTGCTTTGAGAAGGAAACAAACATTACTGATGAAGGACCACCAGTTGATGTCGTACATTGAGATTTCAACAAAGCATTTGATAAGGTACAGCTCATAAGGTGTCTCAAATGAAAAGAGCCCATGTGTTCAAGGGTAGTTTGTTCGGATGGACAGAGGACTGCATCGTAAATAGAAGTAGAGTCGTAGCAGCAGGATGGTAACTGACAAGTCATGTACGGCCACAGAGCGAATGCCGCGGATGCCATACACCTCATGTTGACTGGGTTGATTTCGGAAATGGCGTAGGGGATTGCTATGCTTAGGAAAGTTGGGCAGGCTGGGACTACGTTCATTGGCGTTTATAAGATTGAAAAAATCTTGTTTTTTCAACATGTAAGATTCTAAAGAGGCTTGATAGTGTATATCCGTAGAGATTACTCCCATTTGTGAAAGATTTTACGACCAGAGGCCACATTTTCAAATTGGTTGCCTATTAATTCAGGGAAGAATTAGTTCTTTCAGGTTGTAGCACTCTATTGAACACTTTAGCCAAGAAGGTTTTAGAGGTAATGCCATTAATCATATGCTAGGCTGTAACGGCCAGGTTAATTTTTAAATCAAGAAACAATGATAATGAGAAAAGGGTCGAGGCCTGAAACGTCAGCTTTTGTGCTCCTGAGATGCTGCTTGGCCTGCTGTGTTCATCCAGCTTCACACTTTGTTATCTTGGATTCTCCAGCATCTGAGCTTCCCATTATCAGTGATAATGAGAAAGGGGTAGTCTTTACAGTGGAAGATACTTCAAGGATCCCCTTATTACTAAAGAATACAGGGAGGAATTAAACACATCACTACCACTCCATCACTACCATTAGAGAAGTAGCAGTAGACAATCTAATGGAGTGAAAGCAGATTAGACTCTTTGCCGTGATGGTTGACTTTCTAAGATTCTCAACAATGAGCTTCAGAGTCGGTGTCTGCGTTGATTGTAATTTCCCAAAAAGGTTTAGATTCCAGAGAAGCATCTGAGGGCTGGAAAACTGCCGATGTGACATACCTATTTAAAAAGGAGAGAGGCAAAAAGAAGATAACTACAACCGAAACAACGTAACATCAATTGTTGGAAATATGTGGCAATCAACTATGAAGAAAATAATAGCAGGGCATTTGGAAAATCAGAATCTCATCAAACAGAATCACCATAGATAATGGGAACTGCAGATGCTGGAGAATCCAAGATGACAAAATGTGAGGCTGGATGATCACAGCAGGCCAAGCAGCATCTCAGGAGCACAAAAGCTGACGTTTCGGGCCTAGACCCTTCATCAGAGAGGGGGATGGGGTGAGGGTTCTGGAATAAATAGGGAGAGAGGGGGAGGCGGACTGAAGATGGAGAGAAAAGAAGATAGGTGGAGAGAGTATAGGTGGGGAGGTAGGGAGGGGATAGGTCAGTCCAGGGAAGACGGACAGGTCAAGGAGGTGGGATGAGGTTAGTAGGTAGATGGGGGTGCGGCTAGGGGTGGGAGAAGGGATGGGTGAGAGGAAGAACAGATTAGAGAGGCAGAGACAGGTTGGACTGGTTTTGGGATGCAGTGGGTGAAGGGGAAGAGCTGGGCTGGTTGTGTGGTGCAGTCGGGGGAGGGGACGAATTGGGCTGGTTTAGGGATGTGGTGGGAGAGATTTTGAAACTGGTGAAGTCCACGTTGATACCATTATGCTGCAGGGTTCCCAGGCGGAATATGAGTTGCTGTTCCTGCAACCCTGGGGTGGCATCATTGTGGCACTGCAGGAGGCCCATGATGGCCATGTCATCTAAAGAATGGGAGGGGGAGTGGAAATGGTTTGCGACTGGGAGGTGCAGTTGTTTGTTGCGAACTGAGCGGAGGTGTTCTGCAAAGCGGTCCCCAAGCCTCCGCTTGGTTTCCCCAATGTTGAGGAAACCACACCGGGTACAGTGGATGCAGTATACCACATTGGCAGATGTGCAGATGAACCTCTGCTTAATGTGGAATGTCATCTTGGGGCCTGGGATAGGGGTGAGGGAGGTGGTGTGGGGGCAAGTGTAGCATTTCCTGCGGTTGCAGGGGAAAGTGTCGGGTGTGGTGGGGTTGGAGGGCAGTGTGGAGCGAACAAGGGAGTCACGGAGAGAGTGGTCTCTCCGGAAAGCAGACAGGGGTGGGGATGGAAAAATGTCTTGGGTGGTGAGGTCGGATTGTAGATGGCGGAAGTGTCAGAGGATGATGCGTTGTATCCGGAGGTTGGTGGGGTGGTGTGTGAGAACGAGGGGGATCCTCTTGGGGCGGTTGTGGTGGGGGCGGGGTGTGAGGGATGTGTTGCGGGAAATATGGGAGATGCGGTCAAGGGCGTTCTCGATCACTGTGGGGGGCAAGTTGCGGTCCTTGAAGAACTTGGACATCTGGGATGTGCGGGAGTGGAATGTCTTATCGTGGGAGCAGAAGCGGCGGAGGCGGAGGAATTGGGAATAGGGGATGGAATTTTTGCAGGATGGTGGGTGGGAGGAGGTGTATTCTGGGTAGCTGTGGGAGTCGGTGGGCTTGAAATGGACATCAGTTACAAGCTGGTTGCCTGAAATGGAGACTGAGAGGCCCAGGAAGGTGAGGGATGTGCTGGAGATGGCCCAGGTGAACTGAAGGTTGGGGTGGAAGGTGTTGGTGAAGTGGATGAACTGTTTGAGCTCCTCTGGGGAGCAAGAGGCGGCACCGATACAGTCATCAATGTACCGGAGGAAGAGGTGGGGTTTGGGGCCTCCAGTGACAGTGCAGCACTCCCTTAATATTGTGAAAGATTTTACGACCAGAGGCCACATTTTCAAATTGGTTGCCAATTAATTTAGGGGAAGAATTACTTCTTTCAGGTTGTAGCAATCTATTCAACACTTTAGCAGAGAAGGTTTTAGAGGTAATGCCATTAATTATATGCTCGGCTGAGATGGCCAGGTTAATTTTTAAATCAAGGAACAACGACAATGAGAAAAGGGTAGCCTTTACAGTGGAAGATACTTCAAGGATCCCCTTATTACTAAAGAATACAGGGAGGATTTAAACACATCACTACCACACCATTACTACCATGAGAGAAGTTGGAGTAGACAATCTAATGGAGTGAAAGCAGATTGGACTCTTCGCCGTGATGGTTGACTTTCTAAGATTCTAAACAATGAGCTTCAGAGTCGGTATATGCATTGACTGTAATTTCCCAAAAAGGTTCAGATTCTCGAGAAGCATCTGAGGGCTGGAAAAATGCGGATGTGATGTCCCTATTTAAAAAGGAGAGAGGCAAAAAGAAGATAACTACAACCGAACCAGTCTAATATTGTTGGAAACGTGTGGCAATCAACTATGAAGAAAATAATAGCAGGACATTTGGAAAATCATAATCTAATCAAACAGAATCACCATAGCCTGATGAAAGAGAAATTATGTCTGGCTAATTTGTTTGGGTTTTTGGAGGAAGTTTTGGGAGGAGAATTAACAGAGGAAAACCAGTAAATGTGTTGTGTTTGGACTTGGAGAAAGCATTGAGAATGTACACAAAAGTAATAAGCTAAGAGCTGAGGTTTTGAAGGTAGTATATTGCTATGGATCAGTATGCTTTGCATGTTCTGGAAGAAGAGATCACATCTCGAGTGAAATGCACCAAGTGAATATATATTTTGGGGAACTTGGTGGCAATGCGGTAAGTCAGTGCAGAGTGTAAGAGGTGCCATTTGCTTGCTTTTTTTGCCTGACAGTTCATAAGCATTTTTTTTTGAGACAGGGTGAATTGAAGCCAGAATCAGGGACTGAGAGGGTGAACCAGGTTCATTGGTTGGTGATCGCTACTGGTTTAAGAATCTATTATCGGTAGCTTTCAGATTGAAAGTAAATCGGAGAAATATTTACAGGCTACAAACTAAAAGACCAGAATGTTTTCAAATCAAATTAAGATCGAAGTAATTGAAATGGAGATGCCAGGCCAGATGATGATTTGTACCTACATGACGGGCGAGTGGTCAGGCCCCATACTCCAGCTTACGTCTGATGAACTGGAATCTCAGTTTTGACCAATCAACAAATCATGTGGGGCAGAGTTACCAGGGAATGCTGTGCTTCAGGAGGCAGTCACACACCTCAGATTAACTAGCTGAAACTCGGTCAGTGGCCAATGACAAAGAACAGGGCAGGTGGAAGGATCCAGGATGTAGTGCAGAAGGAACCTTGGCCTTTGATCTTATCGAACAGGTTTGAGATTCTTTCTTCCTGTGTGGATGAGAGTGCAGGGTATAGGGAAGATGAGTAAACTGACTGTAGCACTGTGGTATAGGTGGGACATTCAGGAGGGGATAAAAAGTGAAATGTAGTTATAATCAGAGGTAGTATAGTTAGGGGAATGAACACTGTTCGTTGTGACCAGGATCGAGAGTCTCGAAAGTAGTGTTGCCTGCCTGGTGCCCAGGTTCAGGAGATTCCATCTCGGCTACAAAGGAACTTGAAGTGGGAGGAGTAGAAATCCAGCTATCGTGGTCCACACAGGTACCATTGATATGGAAGAAAGGGGAAAGAGGTTCTCCTGAGGGATTATGAGCACCGAGGTGCTGAGGTGAGAAAGCAGAACCAGAATGGTAATAATCTCTGGATTATTATCTGAGCAATTTGGCACGGTGTGAACATAATTATCGATGTACATTGTTCAAATGATGGTGGCATGGCAGAAATGTGTTTGAATTCATGGGACATTGGCATCGGTACGGGGAAGGAGGGAGTCGTTCTGGTGTTATAGGCTCGACGAGAATCATATTGGGACAAGTATCCTCGCAAAATACAGAGCTAGGTCTGGGGCTAGGGCGTAAAAATAACAAGTGTGGAGTGGGTGAGCTCAGTTGCATGGAAAATTGTGGAAAAAGTTAGAAGCTGGTAAGTGCTCAGCAAAGTTTCCAGAGCAAGTAATAGGACAAAAAGTATGGAAATGGTCAGGAGTCTCACTTCAGCTGCAGCAGATAAGAAGGGTGGCTGTAAATGCCAGACTGAAGATCTTGTATTGAATTGCAGGGAGTGTATGAAACAAAGTGAATGAGTTTGTGGTGCAGATTGAAATTGACAGATACATCACTCTGGGTATCACAGAGAGGTGGTTGTTAGGGGATAAGTGTTGGGAACGAAATAGCCAATGATTCATGTCCGATAGAAAGAACAGGCAAATGGGCAGAGATAACAAAGTGTGGAGCTGGATGAGCACAGCAGGCCAAGCAGCATCTCAGGAGCGTAAAAGCTGACGTTTTGTGCCGAGACCCTTCTACTTCTGTGTGTTCATCCTGATCCACACTTTGTTATCTTGGATTCTGAAGCATCTGCAGTTCCCATTATCTCCGATACAAATGGACAGAGATGCCAGGGTTGGCTTGTCAGTAAGAAATGAGGTCGCGCTGAAGGAACCACAGCTCTTGTGCTTGTTTATTAATGACTTGGAGGAAAGAGGTGCATGTGCTGTGGCTAAATTTGCAGATGACTGAAAAAATATTTAGAAAGACAAGGCATGGCCCAGAAACAGAGATTTACCGGGATGTTACTTGGATCGGAATGTATTAGCTATAAGGAGGGTTTGGTGGAAGTGCTGTGTCATGATAAATGTAATGAGATCAACCATGATCTCACCGAATGATGGAGGAATATTCAATGGGCCAAATGGCTTTTTTTGTGAGTCTTCTTGTTTGACAATGCATTCATGAAGGTGTTTTTTTTTTCTCTCTTGGATAAGATGTGAAAATGAAATGTATACGAGATAATGGGAACTGCAGATGCTGGAGAATCCAAGACAACAAAATGTGAGGCTGGATGAACACAGCAGGCCAAGCAGCATCTCAGGAGGACAAAAGTGCTCCTGAGATGCTGCTTGGCCTGCTGTGTTCATCCAGCCTCACATTTTGTTGTCATGAAATGTATACACTTCCTTTTCATCTGGGAATAAATAATTGTTCTGAACGATTTCCATTGACTAATAGCAATCTGTCAAGCTTCGCAATGTAAAGAGATTTTTAGCTTCTTTTTAATTGTAAAGGTATTCTTTGGAATTAATTTGGCATATATTATTTGCATCTCAGGAAGTATGTTCATCACTGCATCTCAAAAAGTGCTCTGTTGTATAACAACAGCTTTTTTAAGATCACTTCAATGGTTGTGATTTTCAGTTGCCATAACACACATTAAATTACACTGTTGGCCAATCTGTCCATGATTATTTCATTATCTTATGTTTCAAACAGACAAGGAAATATTGGTGATGCAATGAAGAGTTTGATTCTCAAATATAATTGCTGTTATAGTTTCCACTTGGAAGAAAGATTCACATCAAATTGACTGGTCAAGGAAATGGGACACTGACTGTGAGTACTTTGAATGTTCGAGTTATTCCTAAAATGAAAGTTATGACCTTGATGATTTCTCTTTCATGCAGCTATGAAGAGACTCTTTTAAAATATCCTCGAGGTTAGTGGTTCAGGCATAAAAGTGTGATATGTATATTTATGTATATACATGTACATGTGTAATCTGAAAAGATAATGAGTATAAATCACTTGTTACAAGGTGAGAATGAGTTATCCAGATAGTAAGAACTGCCAATGTTGGTGTCTGAGATAACACATTGTGGAGCTGGAGGAACACAGCAGGGCAGGCAGCATCAGAGGCTCAAGAAAGTTGACGTTTTGGGTCAGGACCCTTCCTGAGAAATGGAGGGTGGAAGGGAGCTCAGAAACAAATAGCGTGGAGGGGGAGGAGGTGCTGGGGAAGGTAGGTGGGATGGTAATAAGTGAGTACTATCCAGATTGGAACAGATTTTCCCCAGTGGGTATTGAATACGAATTCCAAATCACTCTCAAAATCTTAGTGACTGTTAACGTTGATGTTTTTTGTCTGTGTGTTTCAGTAATTGCATGACAGTTGAATGGTTCGTTGAGAGTGAGGAACCTATGGACTCTCACACACCAAGATGGAATTTAGTTCGAAGAGTGACTTCAAAATAGTTGCTTGCTTTTAAAATCTTGACCGTTTTTGCTGTCCAGTTGAATGAATTTAGCTCATACTGCTTCAATAGGAATTAGTGTTTAATAGGAACATATTTGTGAAACTTACAGTTTCGCAAGTTTTAGCTTAAACTGGTGGAGACTTTCGGTGCTTGCAAAAAGGCTCATCTCTCCATTAATACCGAAGGAAAATTGGAGTTTAAAAGTAAGTTCACCCGCTGTCAGGGAATGAAATGTTAATGTTGACTCGAACATAATTTTTAAAAAAGTCATATATTTGTGTAACACTGAACTCAAATTAAAATTTGGATATGCTAGTTTTACAGATGGTTGGATATTGAATTCATTTTAAATGAGTGTGAAGATCACTTTAAATCCAGCATATTTGTGAAGAAAATAAATAGCATGTCAAATAAAATTAACTGCATGACTCTTCATAGCCCTATATGTAGAATTTCATTCTGAACTATGAGACAGTTGTGACCCCATACTACCTCAGTGCTCATGGCAACAGTAAGACTCCTGTTTGACGTGCTGTGCACTGCATGGAATGGCGGCAACATCAGATTCATTGATGCTTGAGAATCAAAAGAATATGACAATAAGATTTAAAATCAAAATCTCATTGAACACTTCAAGGAATGTATTACAGGAAGAGGGGGAAAGCATGTATGACTAATAGAAGGTGGTGGCGCAGATCACATAGACCTGTGTGCTAAAACTTAGCACAAATTTTACATTGAATGGAACAGTTTAAACAGGCTGGAGGAAGCAGACATGCCAGCCCAAACTTTTTGAATTTGAGCGTTCTGTTCGTAAACATCAGCAAAATTGTGGGAAACATGTTTATTCTTTCTCTTTTATTGCACAGAACCATACGATTAGACTGTTTTGATGAGGAATTTAAAGATTATGTGTCCCATCCGTTTGACTCACAGTTTGGTCCCATAGGTTGGTACGATCTTCGTTGGAGAAGGAAAAGGGATGTTCCAGATACAGAAAATCGTCAAACCATTTACTACAAAGTCCGTTTCTGGTTAGTATTAATTAATGCAATTAACATTTTTAGATTGACATGATTGCACAATGGAGTCAATAAGAAAATTCCATCTGATATTCCACATAAATTTTAAGTGGATATTAAAGCAGCTCATTTCTTTTTCACGCTGTATGCTGCTTTCAAGAATGGTTGTCTTATTGTCGAAATGTTTAGCATTGACTCCATGGCTTCTTCCATTAGCTCACATTGAAACACATGTTTCTTCAGCCAAAAATGCACGTTTACTCGGTGTAGCTTGACTAACATAGAACATAGAACATAGAACAGTACAGCACAGAACAGGCCCTTCAGCCCACAATGTTGTGCCGACCATTGATCCTCATGGATGCACCCTCAAATTTCTGTGACCATATGCATGTCCAGCAGTCTCTTAAATGACCCCAATGACCTTGCTTCCACAACTGCTGCTGGCAACGCATTCCATGCTCTCACAACTCTCTGCGTAAAGAACCTGCCTCTGACATCCCCTCTATACTTTCCACCAACCAGCTTAAAACTATGACCCCTCGTGCTAGCCATTTCTGCCCTGGGAAATAGTCTCTGGCTATCGACTCTATCTATGCCTCTCATTATCTTGTATACCTCAATTAGGTCCCCTCTCCTCCTCCTTTTCTCCAATGAAAAGAGACCGAGCTCAGTCAACCTCTCTTCATAAGATAAGCCCTCCAGTCCAGGCAGCATCCTGGTAAACCTCCTCTGAACCCTCTCCAAAGCATCCACATCTTTCCTATAATAGGGCGCCCAGAACTGGACGCAGTATTCCAAGTGCGGTCTAACCAAAGTTTTATAGAGCTGCAACAAGATCTCACGACTCTGAAACTCAATCCTCCTGTTAATGAAAGCCAAAACCTTCCCCTGTGGTCGTTCCCCTGAAATCCCCTGCAGTAGCTCCCCTGAAAAACAACTATACCATTTTGGATACTGTTCCGGGGGATGACTTAGCAGGGGTATGCAGTAGGGTGCAGGTCTCTGGCACAGAGTCTGTCCCTCTTGCACAGAAGGGAAGCGGGGATAGGAAGAGAGTGATAGTCATTGGGGACTCAATAGTTAGAGGCACTGATAGAAGATTTGCCGGGAACGAAAGAGACTCACGATTGGTGTGTTGCCTACCAGGTGCCAGGGTCTGTGATGTCACGAATATCCTGGGTGGGAAATTGGCTCGTGCCATTCGGTTGGATTTAAACGAGCTCAGAAGGGGAATGGGAAACTGAGGTGTAGTCCTAGTACACAGGAGGATGAGCATAGGGAGGACATGGTCAGGACCTCACTGTCACAGGAGTGTGCTGGCAGACAGCAAGCTGGATTGAAGTGTGACGACTTTAATGCCGGGAGTATCCGGAATAATGTAGGTGAGCTTGCAGCTTGGATAGGTACCTGGGACTTCGATGTTGTGGCCATTTCGGAGGCATGGACAGAGCAGGGCCAGGAATGGATGTTGCAGGTTCTCGGGTTTAGATCTTTCATTAAGGTCTGGGAAGGTGGTAAAAGAGGGGGAGGTGTGGCTTTGTTGGTCAAGGACAGTATAACGGCGGCTGAAAGAACCTTTGAGGACTCGTCTACTGCGGTTGTATGGGCTGAGGTTGCCAAGGAAGGTTTGTCGACTGAGTCAGTGTGGGTGGATGTTCGGAACAGCAAGGCAGCAGTCACTTCACTGGGGGTTTTCTACAGACCCCAAATAGCAGTTGGGAGATCGAAGAACTCATTGGCCGGCAGATTGTTGAAAAGTGCAAACGTATCAGGGTTGTTGTTGTGGGTGACTTCAACTTTCCCAATATAGATCGAAACCTCCTTAGTGCAGATGGTTTGGATGGAGCCGTTTTTGTCAGGTGTGTTCAGGAGGGTTTCCTGACTCAGTATGTGGACAGGCCGACGAGGCAGGAGGCCATTTTGGATTTGGTGCTGGGGATGAGCCAGGACACGTGTCAGATCTCGTGGTGGGAGAACACTTTGGCGACAGTGACCGCAAGAGCCTCCCATTTACCATCGCCATGGAAAGGGAAAGGAGCAGTTACCAGGGGAAGATATTTCACTGGGGTCAAGGAAACTATGATGCTGTCAGACAGGAGTTGGGAAGTACAGATTGGGAGCAATTGTTCCACAGAAAGGGCGCAGCAGACATGTGGAGGCTGTTCAAGGAGCAGTTGTTGCGAGTGATGTATAAATTTGTTCCTCTGAGACAGGGTAGAAGGGGTAAGATTAAGGAGCCTTGGATGACGGGTACAGAGGTGCTTCTTGTCAAAAAGAAAAGGCAGCGTACGTAAGGTGGAGGAAGTGAGGGTCTAGCACAGCTTTAGAGTATTACAGGCCTGCTGGGAAGGAGCTCAAAAGATATTGCCTGTCCAATTGTTACCTGTTACAACCTTTGCGTCCACGCTTGCTCATTCAATGGTGTCAAGATGCCAGCAGTGCATGTACCTTCTCCATCCCCTAATGCCATCAGCTCACACAAGACATAGCCCATACTTAAAATCTTCTGATCAACCAAAGTTCATTGTAATGGACATTTTAGTTATCTGTCATGAAACAAAAACTGATTCTGACTGGCATGACCTGCAGTGCAAATGAATATAATCTGCGAAACGAGATTCCTTATGGGCTTGCAGCTGCTACAAATAATTGCTTTTCAAAGACGTTGCATACATACATTTTTTTCTCCTATCACCTTAGATTTTTTTTTGCTTATGCATGTTGTGTGGGTTTCCAGTCAGGCGCATAAACACAGGTTGATGCAGTCACTGTTAAAACACGGTATTGAAGGAGAATTTGTGATCTTTGGAGTTTCATTCCAGTGAATGAAGGAGTGCACCATCAAGCCACTTCAGAGCACTACTGGCGACAAATTGTTGCAAGTTTTCAAGTGTTACCGATCGTCACATAAAATATGGCCTTTTTGTTGTTGTGCTATTCATCTTAACTGCAACATATCTAGTATTTAGGCTTGGAAACTATTTCAAGTTTTTTGATTTACTTGTTCAAAATCATTTATGATTGTTGTCATGATATCTACAATATGTTATTTTGATTGGACATAGAGGATTGGATCTGTCTTAATGGAAATAATGTATGCGCTTATAAAACCCCTTCTGGGCAAGGTAGTTGCTCAGTGGTCAGAGCTGCTCATGCACTGGGGAGCCAATTGAAATTCCAGTCTTGGGTAACTATCTGTGTGGAATTGACATGTCCTCCCCGCGTCTGCGAGGGGCTTCCGCCAGGTGCTGCAGTTTTGCTCCCATTGTTCAAAGATGTGCAGGTCCTTATATGTGATTTGTGAAGCATTTCTTAAATGTTTCAATCCTGCCAGCATCCAGTGCCTTGGACAAAATAACTGGAGATGAATAAAAGATACTGTGCCTTTTGACACCATTTCCTGCTGGATTTTCATCAATCCTGCTTTATATCAGTGACAACTTCCATGACCTTTTTTGATGCTCTGTCTGAATTGACAGTCTAGTTCCAAATATTTGTTGTGCAGTATTTCAAGGTCTCTGTTATAGCACACCCACGAATGTCCACTTCAAAAGATACTTCCATATCATAGAATCCCTACGGTGTGGAAACAAGCCCCTTTTGACCCAAGAAGTCCACGGTCACCCTCCAAAGAGCGTCTCACCCTGACTCATCCCTCGACCCTTTCCTCAGTAACCCTACATTTCCCATGACTAACACACCTAATCTACACATCCCTAAACACAATGGGCAAGTTTGGCATGGCCCATACATTGAGCCTGCGCATCTTTGGACTGTGGGAGGAAACCAGAGCACCCAGCAGGAACCCATGCAGGCATGGGCAGAATGTACAAACTCCGCACAGAAGATCGTCCAACGGTGGGATCGAACCTGGGTCCCTGGCGCTGTGAGTCAGCAGTGCTAACCACTGAGCCACCGTGCTGCCCCTGGAGTTAGACAGAGCTTGCTTGTTCCTGGGTGGCCTCAAACTGCCAACCTCCACTTAGTGGCAAAAGTGCTGACCAACTGCCCTCATCTTCACTGGTTTTTGCTTTGTATCATTGAATTCAATCCTTAAAACTCTATGATAAATATTTAAATTTCCATTGATATGTGAGCGTTGTTTTTAGTACGCAATATTGGTTTATTATGTTTCATTGGTACATAAGGAATATTTTATGTATATGCAAATAGGCAAGTTGGTAACGATGCAGTCCACAGACCTAATAACACTGTCCTTCAATCGCCCACGATGCCCTCTGCAAATTGGTAGAAAACAAAAATTTCTATAAAATTCATCTCTCCTCCCGTCAGTCGATCAAAATTAATTCAGGATTTTGTACAGGCCAATAACCGTAAGATTACACGAGCCTAAACAAAACTACTGGCTCATATTAGTTCAGTAAAGTGAAAGGGCAACAATAGAGGTAGTAGGAACTGCAGATGCTGGAGAATCTGAGATAAGAAGGTGTAAAGCTGGATGAACACAGCAGGCCAAGCAGTATCATCCGGCTCTACACCTTGTTATCTCAGATTCTCCAGCGCCAATTTTCTGAAGTCGGGTCTCGTCCCGAAATATCAGCTTTCTTGCTTCTCTGATGCTGCTTGACCTGCTGTGTTCATCCAGCTCTCCACCTTGGGCAACAACAGAGTATGCTTTAAGTCACTAGATATGTTACATGGGTTTGTCTTCCTTAGGGTGGAGTTAGTGGAACCGAAAAAGATGTCTCCCTCACAGCGTTTGTGACAAAAGAATTGCATCGTTCCTTGGTGGCCTTTCAACAGAAGAATATTCAGAGATTTCCCGAGTGGTAAGAATGTAACTTCTTTTACTTCTCTTTATCTCACTTTTTCCAACAATTGGAAAATAGATTTTAGAAATAACGTCGAGCTGATGAAGTGTGAAAAGAAGAATAATTCCAAGCAGTGGTGGGAGTTGGTCAGTGAGGTGGGAGGAGTGGATAGGTGGGAGAGAAGGCGGACAGGTCATGGAGGCGGGGATGAGGGGAGGAACTAGTCTTGGGATGAGGCTGGCGGGTGGGGAGATTTTGAGGGTGGCCAAGTCCACATTGAGGCTATTGAGTTGGAAGCTCCCGAGGCGGAATGTGAGGTGCTGCTCCTCCAGTTTCTGGGTGGTCTGGTTGTGACACTGGAAGAGGCCCAGGATGGACATGTCATTCAGGGAGTGGGAGGGGGAGTTGAAGTGATGCAATGATTTGGATATGAAAATAGAAGGTGTGGTTAGTAAGTTTCCCAATGATTGAGGGTGTAGTAGCCAGCCAAGAAGGTCACCTCAGAATACAATGGGACATTGACAAGGGCCAATAAACTGAGGAATGGCAGATGGTGTTGAGGTTAGACAAATGTGAGGTGCTACATTTTGGAAAGGCAAATCAGGGCAGCACGTATACACTGAAGGTTGTGGGGAGTGTTGCTTCATAAAGAGACACTGGAGTGCAGTTTCATAGTTCCATCAAAGTACAGCCACCGGTAGAAAGGATATGAAGGAGACATTTGGTGTGCTCGCCTTTATCAGTCAGTGCATTGAGAATAGGAGTTGGGAGATCACTTAGCAGCCATATAGGACGTTGGTTCGGCTGCTTTTGGAATACCGCAATCGATTTTGGTCTCCTTGCGAGAGGAAGGATGTCGGCGCAACATTGAGGGCCGAAGGGCCTGTTCTGCGCTGTATTCTTGTATGTTGTAAACTTGAAAGGGTTCAGAGAAGATCTACAAGGATGTTATGAGCATCGGAGGTTGAAGGTATACCGTGGGCTTGAACAGGCAGCTATTTCTTGGAACTTTGGAGTTCAGGGCTGACCATATCGAAGTTTATACAATTACGAGGGATGTGGATAGAGCGAACAGCCAAGATCTTTTCCCCGGGTTGCTGGAATCCAAAACTGGAGGGAATAGGTTAAAAATGAGAGAGGGAAGATTTAAAATGGACCGGATTTTTTTCATAGTGGTGCATGTATGGAGTGAGCTGCCAGAGGAAGTGGTGGAGGCTTGTACGTTTAAAAGGCATGTGGATGGGTATATGAATAGGATGGGTTGAGAGGAATATGGGCCAAATGCTGGCAAATGGGACTAAATTAATTTAGGATATCTGGTCAACATAGACAAATTGGGCCAAAGGATCTGTTTCCCGACTGTACATCTCTCTGATTCTAAGTGTCTTTTTTCTTAACCACGTGGCCCATAATTAGAAAAACTTGAATCAGGATTTGGGAATGTGACAATTCTAATTGGATCTGTTTGATGAAATTAACTCTGTCGGTAATGGTGGTTGAATTATGATTCGTCAAATTTGAGTTTATTGCAGCATCTTATAGAATAGAGGAGACACATGTAATCAAAATTGAAAATCAAAACTTGGTAAAATTTTGCATTGGAAATACATGACAAGCCATTGGAGGAGATTCATGACCATTGCATTCAAGTGAGAACAACAAATGCGATTCAGTGACTCAGTGAAACGGGATGCAGTGACTCAGTGAAATTGGATGCAGTGACTGTGTGAACTGGGATGCAGTGACTGAGGGTAATGGGATGCAGTGACTGAGGGTAATTAGATGCAGTGACTGAGGGTAATTAGATGCAGTGACTGAGTGAAATAGGATACAGTGACTGCGGGAAATGGGTTGTAGTGACTGCGGGAAATGGGTTGTAGTCACTGAGGGAAATGGGATACAGTGACTGATGGAAATCGGATGCGTTGACTGATGGAAAGGAGATGCAGTGACTGTGGGAAATGGCATGCTGTGTCTGAGGGTAATGGGATGCAGTGACTGAGGGGAATGGGATGCCGAGACTGATTGAACTGGGTTGCAGTGACTGAGTAAACTGGGATGCTGTGACTATGTCTAATGGGATGCAGTGACTGAGGGAAATGGGATGCAGTGACTGAGGGAAATGGGATGCAGTGACTGAGGGAAATGAGATGCAGTGACTGAGGGAAATGGGATGCAGTGACTGAGGGAAATGGGATGCAGTGACTGAGGGAAATGGGATGCAGTGACTGAGGGAAATGAGATGCAGTGACTGAGGGAAATGAGATGCAGTGACTGAGGGAAATGAGATGCAGTGACTGAGGGAAATGGGATACAGTGGCTGAGAGAAATGGGATGCACTGTCTTAGTGAAATAGGATGCAGAGGCTGAGTGAAATGGGATGCAGTAACTGGTGGAAATGGAATGCAGTGACTGATCGAAATGGGATGCGGTGACTGACAGTAATTGGATGGAGTGACGGACGGTAATGGGATGCAGTGACTGGGGGAAACGGGACGCAGTGTCAGAGTGAAATAGGATGCAGTCAATGAGTGAAATGTCCTGCAGTGATTGAGTGAAGTGGGATGCAGTGACTGAGGGAAATGGGATGCAGTGGCTGAGTGAAATGGGAAGCACTGACTCTTGGAAATGGGATGCAGTGACTGTTGGAAATGGATTGCAGTGACTGTTGGCAATGGGATGCAGTCACTGTTGGAAATGGGATGCAGTGACTATGGGAAATGGGATGCAGTGACTGAGGGAAAGGAGATGCAGTGACTGTGGGAAATGGCATACTGTGACTCAGGGTAATGGGATGCAGTGACTGAGGGGAATAGGATGCAGTGACTGAGGAAAGGAGATGCAGTGACTATGGGAAATGGCATGCAGTGACTGAGTGAAATGGGATGCAGTGACTGATGGAAATGGGATGCAGTGACTGATGGAAATGGGATGCAGTGACTGATGGGAATGTGATGCAGTGTCTGAGGGAAATGGGATGCAGTGACTGAGCGTACTGTGATGCAGTGACTGAGGGTAATGGGATGTAGTGACTGATGGTAATGGGATGCAGTGACTGGGAAATGGGATGCAGTGACTGTGGAAATGGGATGCAGTGACTGTTAAATGGGCCGCAGTGACTGAGTGAAATGGGCAGCAGTGACTTGGTGAAATGGGATGCAGTGACTGAGGAAAGGAGATGCAGTGACTGTCTGAAATGGGACGCAGTGACTGAGTGACCTGGGATGCAGTAACTGAGTGAAATGGGATGCAGTGACTGAGCTAAATGGGATGCATGACTGATGGAAATGGGATGCAGTGACTGAGGGGAATGCGATGTAGTGACTGAGGGGAATGCGATGCAGTGACTCATGGAACGGAGATGCAGTGACTGAGTGAAATGGGCTGCAGTGTCTGAGGGAAATGGATGCTCTGACTGAGGGTAATGGGATGCAGTGACTGTGTGAAATGGGATGCAGTGACTGTGTGAAATGGGCTGCAGTGTCTGTGCGAACTGTAATGCAGTCACTGTGTGATCTAGGATGCGGTGGCCAAGTGAAATGGGGTGCAGTGGCCGAGTGAAATGGGATGCAGTGGCTGAGTGAAATGGGATGCAGTGGCTGAGTGAAATGGGATGCAGTAATTGGTGGAAATGGGATGCAGTGACTGTGGGAAATGGGATGCGGTGACTGACAGTAATTGGATGGAGTGACGGACGGTAATGGGATGCAGTGACTGAGGGAAACGGGACGCAGTGTCAGAGTGAAATAGGATGCAGTCAATGAGTGAAATGTCCTGCAGTGATTGAGTGAAGTGGGATGCAGTGACTGAGGGAAATGGGATGCAGTGGCTGAGTGAAATGGGATACACTGACTCTTGGAAATGGGATGCAGTGACTGTTGGAAATGGGATGCAGTGACTGTTGGAAATGGGATGCAGTGACTGTTGGAAATGGGATGCAGTGACTATGGGAAATGGGATGCAGTGACTGAGGGAAAGGAGATGCAGTGACTGTGGGAAATGGCATACTGTGACTCAGGGTAATGGGATGCAGTGACTGAGGGGAATAGGATGCAGTGACTGAGTGAAATGGGATACTGTGACTGAGGAAAGGAGATGCAGTGACTATGGGAAATGGCATGCAGTGACTGAGTGAAATGGGATGCAGTGACTGATGGAAATGGGATGCAGTGACTGATGGGAATGTGATGCAGTGTCTGAGGGAAATGGGATGCTGTGACTGAGCGTACTGTGATGCAGTGACTGAGGGTAATGGGATGTAGTGACTAATGGTAATGGGATGCAGTGACTGGGAAATGGGATGCAGTGATTGATGGAAATGGGACGCAGTGACGAAGTGAAATGGGACGCAGTGACTGATGGAAAGGAGATGCAGTGACTCTGTGAAATGGGATGCAGTGACTGAGTGAAATGGGATGCACTGACTCTTGGAAATGGGATGCAGTGACTGAGTGAAATGAGATGCAGTGTCTGATGGAAATGGTATGCAGTGACTGAGGGAAATGGGATGCAGTGACTGACGGAGATGGGATGCAGTGTCTGTTTGAAATGGGATGCAGTGAATGAGAGAAATGAGATGCAGTGACTGAGGGAAATGCGCGCAGTGACTGATAGAAATCGGATACAGTGATTGATGGAACTGGGATGCAGTGACTGACGGAAGTGGGATGCGGTGACTGTGTGAACTGGGATGTGGTGACTGTGTGAACTGGGATGCGGTGACTCTGTGAACTGGGATGCAGTGGCTGAGTGAAATGGGATGCAGTGGCTGAGTGAACTGGGATGCAGTGCGGAGTGAAATGGGATGCAGTGACTGGTGGAAATGAGATGCAGTGACGAAGGGAAAGGAAATGCAGTGTCTGTGGGAAATGGGATGCTGCGACTGAGGGTAATGGGATGCAGTGACTGATGGAAATGGATGCAGTGACTGAGTGAAATGGGATGCAGTGACTGAGTGAAATGCGATGCAGTGACTGAGGTACTGGGAAGGAGTGACTGAGTTAATAGGGATGCAGTGACTGACGGAAATGGGATGCAGTGACTGAGTGAAATGAGATGCAGTGTCTGATGGAAATGGTATGCAGTGACTGAGGGAAATGGGATGCAGTGACTGACGGAGATGGGATGCAGTGTCTGTTTGAAATGGGATCCTGCGACTGAAGTTAATTTGATGCAGTGACTGAGGGTAATGGGATGCAGTGACTGAGTGGAATGGGAAGCAGTGACTGCGTGAAATGGGATGCAGTGAATGAGAGAAATGAGATGCAGTGACTGAGGGAAATGCGCGCAGTGACTGATAGAAATCGGATACAGTGATTGATGGAACTGGGATGCAGTGACTGAAGGAAATGGGATGCGGTGACTTTGTGTACTGGGATGTGGTGACTGTGTGAACTGGGATGCGGTGACTATGTGAACTGGGATGCAGTGGCTAAGTGAAATGGGATGCAGTGGCTGAGTGAAATGGGATGCAGTGGCTGAGTGAAATGGGATGCAGTGGCTGAGTGAAATGGGATGCAGTGACTGAGTGAAATGGGATGCCGTGACTGAGGACAATGGGATGCAGTGACTGAGGACAATGGGATGCAGTGACTGAGGGCAATGGGATGCAGTGACTGCGTGAAATGGGATGCAGTGAATGAGTGAAATGAGATGCAGTGACTGAGGGAAATGCGCGCAGTGACTGATAGAAATCGGATACAGTGATTGACAAATTAAAATGATGAGACATTTTTATTCTCTTAATGATAAAACTCAAAATTCCAACTGCACCTATGTCAACTCCTGTGCTGTGACATGTCTTTACAGATTGAAAGGTGCATTTTATTTCAGTTGGGATGATTCTTGGATTTCTGCCAGACTTCAGCAGTTTGAGGTTTGCTGTGACAATTCCATGCCTTTTGACCTTCAACACAATCACAATGAAAATGACGCGGAAATTACAATATGGATACTGTGTGTGTGTGTGTGTGTATATACCTTGTGATATTTGATATAATCATTTGATATAATCAGTGGCGTTACTTTGGAGAGGTTTTGATCTCCCCTTTGAATTTTGAAGTAGATGTAAAGCTCTTCCAGAAGTTCACTCATGACATAGAACATCAGTCTGATGAAAACCTCCCTCTTCCCCTTGCTACTATCTACTTGTTATTGCAGTATCAGTTTCTGAGACATGCCTTAGAATCCATTAAAGACGTGAATAAAGGCAAACAGTTGCCACTCACTCTAACCAACGTTTTTGTATAAAGATTTTACCCTCTACGTGGACATGAGTCTTAATCCCATGTGCCCACTCTGTTCCAGTGAATGCTTTATTCATCCTTACTTTGACCACTTGCTTAACCTATTCCTAAATATTGACTTGGCTGCCTGTTCAGTCATTAATTCTGGTTGCACGTTTTGAACTCTATGTGTTTGATGCAGCAGTTGGAAACAAGGGCTTGTGCTGCTTTAGTTATACCATCAATAGAGACTTTAAATAGTCATTAAAGAAAGGAAGAACTGGCACTGAATAAATTACCTGGGGTTTTTTTGTATTCATTCTTAGAATGGAGCTGCTGCTGGCTGGCCAGTATTTATTGCCCACTCATAGCTGCCCTTGACAAGGTGTTGGTGAGCTGCCTTCTTGAACCATGGCTTGGAGGGCAACTTGCAGGTGGTGGTATTCCCACAAATTTGCTGCCCTTATCCTTCTAGATGGTAGTATTTATGAAAGTGTTGGTTTCTAAAGAGCCTTGGTGAATTTATGCAGGGGATTTTGTAGATGATGTGCACAGCTGCTACTTCCCATCACTGGTGGAGGGAATGAATTTTTCTCGCTGTTGCTTTGTTAACTGTAGCAGCTTGCTGTGCCTAAATTGACTGCTGCATTTCCTGACATTGCAATAGTGACTACACTTCCAAAATATGAATACTGCTGAGAAAAGGCATATATTGCTCCAGTTTTTCAACTTGCACTTAACAGGACAATTCACATCAAATACAATGTAAAAGGATCAACTATTATAGTAAATAAGAAGTGAGTCCTGGTGTTTTCCCTGTGGAAACACCTCAGAGTCCACTGTAATTGCTTTATTCATCTTTACTTCAACCATTTGCTGTACCTGTTCCTAAATATTGATGTGGTTCCACTTCCAAATGAATCAGCACTCTCTTTGTGTACAGCTTTTCCCTTCACTTCTTGCAAATTGCCCCAATAAGTGCAAGATGAAAAGGATAAACAAAATGTATATTTTTCAAGTTCTGGATTACCAACTGATTACTGCCAAAATACTTCATTGGCTGTAAAGTGCTTTGGAATGTCCTGAGGTCATGAAAGGGAAGAAAGAGAAGGCTTTCTTTCTTAACATTGTGCATTTCACAGCTTTAGGATATCCCAAACAACTTCTGACCAAGAGAATAGTTGAGAATTGGAGTCACTGTCGTAATGTGGAAACATGGCAGTCCATTTGTACACAGTGAGATCTCACAAACGGCAACATCACAGTGACCAGAAAACCCCTTCAGTAATATCAGTTCAGAGCTTAGTATTGACCAAAACACCAGGATAACTCTGCTTGACAACAGAGGCATTACATTACCTGAGAGGGAATACGAGTATTTAACAACTAGACACCTGAAGCCACAATTTCCAAGGGTAGAGTGTTGGTTCGAATGGTATCATCCAAAGGTCAGCACCTCCAACAATGGAGCACTGGGTATGTTAGCCGAGATTTTCTTCTCGGGTCTATAGATCCTGACTTGAACAATGACATTCTGTCTTAACGGTTGGAGTGAAACCCACTGAGCTGCAGCTAATATCCAATGATTGATCTGTATAGTGAGTGAAAGGAAAATGGTGTAAACACCACACTGTGCAGCCTGCTCTCATTCACTCACTCGGAGCAAATTTTCAGAAACTTGCCAGTAGATTGTGAGTGCACCTTCTTATTAAGCTGCTGCTTGTAGCCGCTCCTGCCAGGAGACCTGCTGTCATGGTGTGCCAATTCTGTCTGTCTTATGCCACCCTCATACATCGGTTGTGGTTTGTTGGCAGCCATTCTGTGACACCACTCTGTGACCTGTTCCTGGGAAGATAGGGTTCTCCTGTGAGGAATGATCGGATCTGTACCGGTTGGAACTTAGAAGAATGAGAATTGACCCTATGGCAATATATAAAATCCTGAGGGGACTTGATACATTGTGTACAGGGAAAATGTTTCCTCTTGTGAGGGAATCTCAAAAAAGCGGGTACAATTTAAGAACAGGAGGTCTTCTTTCTATGATGGAGACGAGGAGGATTTCCATCAGAGGGGTATGGGTCTGTGGAATTCTCTTCCCCAAAAAGTATTGGCGGCTGTACCATTGACTTTATTCTAGGTTGAGTTAGATGGTTTTTTGATAGATGTGGGAGACGAAGGCTTGGGGAAAAGGGACAGAGGGGCTTGAGTCCACAAGCAGATCAGCCACTGAATGGTGGAGCAGAGTTAAAGGGCTGAATGGCTTTCTGTTGCTCTCAAATGACATGTTCCTATATTCCGTTCTAACATCCATCATCCAACTGCACATAGGTTGACCCCTCTTCCTGCTGCTGTCCAGAATCTCTTAGCTTGGAAGCTCAGATCAAATAGCCAAAGTTGTGACTCTTTTTTTCTGGGTGTCACTTATTAAACTTGGAGAGAGGAAAAAGGAGTATATGAGTACCTTTTGTTCTTCTCATTTTAGATTCAATCTTTTTATAATATTTCTGAGAACTGCTTGAGAAACAGAGTCATAGAATCATACAGCATGGAAACAGACTCTTCAGTCAAACCAGCCCGTGCCAAACATATTTTCGAGCTAAACTAGTCCCACCTGCCTGCTCCTGGTCCATAACTCTCCAAATCTTTCCTGTTCATGTACGATTCTAAGTGTCTTTTAAGTGTTATAGCATCTAACTCAGGAAATGAATAGTTTTTTTGTGGGTGCATGTGGAATGTACTGTATCATGGTGAGGGAAAGTAAAAGGTGTATTCAGATTGAGGAAATGAATGCTGGCCTGAACAGAATTGGTTGCTTTGTATGGCCTTATTGATTTTGCTTGCCTCTCGTACCTTGTCGTAAAACTGCTTATAACTTCAAGGAAGGCGAATAGCAATTGCTGTGGGTTTTGCAGAACACATTGTAAGTACATACAGATTTATTTTTTAAAAAAGCTATTAAACCAAAGAAATGGAATTGCACAATAAATCAGAAAGTCATGTGGCAGCCTAGCTGCTTGTTGAAGCACTTAGACTTTGTATAGATGGCTTTGTGCTTTGCCATCCACTTCCCACAATGGTTAAAATCATTAAATTGTACAGCACAGAATGAGTCCATTCAATCCATTATGCCTGGGTTGACTGGCGGAAAGAGATTTCTGATCTGCCCCACTTCCCAGTCTTTTCTCTGCACCACTGCAAATATTTCCCATTTTAAACTACTTCATTCCTCCTGCCTCAGAGCATCTTGCTTTCATTGTGCTGCTTGGGTTGCCCTAGAAACACAATTGGCAAAGTAGGTGGCAAGAGAGGTGATTCATTCTGAATGCCTCTTTTTAAAATATTATTTATTTATTGAATGTGGGCATCATTAATTGCTCATGAGCAGATGCTCCTGAGCTGCCTTCCAAAACCACAGTATTCCCAAAGCGATGATAAGGAGGGAGCTGCAGAATTCTCAATCAGTAAAGATGATGGAATGGCAACATTTTCATGTCAGGATTGTGTGTACATCCGAAGATTGGAGGGAAACTGAGAAGTTATGCCCCCATGTGCCTGCTGTCCTTGCCCTGCTGGTTGGTAGATGTTGTGGGTTCTGGAGAAACCTTTGAAGAAATGTTGTTGCGTTACTGCACTGTATCTTGTAGATTCCAGTTGGAGCATCCACTTTAAGGCATCTACTTGCATCCTCATTCGAGATTCTCTATTCTGAGTGTAGGGAGCCACTTACTATGCTAGTATTGCATGGTGCTGACTTTTACAAGCTGCCAATCAAGATGAAGTCACGGAGAAAAGAAATAGCTGTGATGTGAAGGTACATGACAGATTCCATTGTTACTGTATTGGCTTAGTAGAAATATCACCATTGAGTCAAAAGGTTGTGGATTCAGTCACTTTCTAGAGATATGAGCACGTTTCACTGCAGTATTGAAGGAGTGCTGCAATGTCAGAGGTACTTTTTATTGGGTGAGAAATTAAGTTAAGGTTTGGCCTTCACCAAATATTGTACTTATTTGGCTGAAAAAAATGCTTTGGAGATGTCCTGAAGCTCAGAGAGAGACTATATAAAGGCAAGTTATTTGTGGATTTCTGTCGGAGAGTTGGCTCCAGTTATATTTTCTCAACAGCTCATTCTTCTGTGTGATTTGAAGCTAATATTCGTAACTTTCAAATTTTACAATCTATTCCTGAAATGTTTGATGCACTATAAGGCACTATGTATTGTTCATCTTTTTAAAAACGAAAGAAGAGGAATTCTGTTGCATGAGGATTCTCCAGTGGCTTCTATAATATTGGACATAGTATAATTTCATTTAGAAAAATGATGAGATTACAACCATATTTAATAACTAAACACCATGCTTCACTTTGCAGAAGTCATGATAATACAAATTCGGTGCTTTTTAATAATGTGGGGTACATCGAGCAGTTAAGTGTAATTTGGATGAGTAGGTGCAGCTTTACAGAGTCCTCCTATGATCTAAAATACAGAGATGCTCATTGTATTTGGAGTGGCGATTGGATGGGAGGAGGAGGCTGGCCTTATTTTATCTGTATTTATTATTATTTCCAGAAGCCTGGAGCTTATCAAACCAGAGTAGTGCTTGATATTTCATTGTGTTGACCTATCTACCAGTGGAAAGAAAAGTTATGAAAGTTCCAGATGCTGTAATAAAATGAGTGAATTACATGTAATTTCTACCCCACACTCTCACAATCCTGATGGTTAATGTGGGTTATAGTTCAGTGAAGAATTTCTGGCAAAGAAAACAAAGTGCTTTATTCTATTGAACTATCAGACAAACATCAGATGAGTTTGTATCATTGAGTGACATGTTTTATTGGTGTTTGAAGAGTGAATGATCCTCCCTGACAGAAGCAAGAGACTCCTGCCCATTGATGCTTGATGACTGGCTGTAGCCAATTACTTGTGAGTGAATTTGAATGACTGTGACATCCAATAGTCAGAGCTGGTGGATGTTTCTTTTTAATATCGCAATTGCATTTCATAACCATATTGGAACACATGTATGAAGGCACAAAACCAATCCTTTTCCCTGACTGAAGACACTGGCATTTACCAGAGCTGTGGTTCATGATGAACCAATCACTATCAAATGACAGAGAAATAATACCATTTCAAAGCGAAGTTCACCCAGCTTTCAGCTGCATTGAAGATCCTTTCTTGTGGAGTGAAATAGAAGTTCTATGTTAAGAAACGATGATTAGTCAAAACGTAGCCTTTTACAATTAAATTACAAACTAAAATGAGGCAGTACTGCAAAGTATGAGCAATGTATTTTTTCACGAGTAAAGCTGAGTCTGCAGTCTTAAATACTAATGTGCATCATTGCATTATCCCTTTGTATAAGTTATTCAAGATTAAGGTTAAGAGGCATGGTATTTGAATGTAGCAGAATGCACAATCATCCAGCAAACATCGGAGGGCTCACATATCTTTCACACATCTTATATGAGGCCAACATTTGAGAAAGAACACCAGCTGCCAGGATTTGGTTCTCCAATTGAGCACCCACTATTTGCAGGAGTGTCATGAGACCAAGAATTGACTTGTTCTCAGTGGGAGCATCACAGGGCACAGAATAGTGACCATACATTCTATCAGGGCTGTAAATCTGAAACGTCAATTTTTCTGCTCCTCTTATGCTGCCCGACCTGTCATGTTCCTCCAGCTCCACACTGTGTTGACTCTGACTCCAACATCTGCAGCTCTTGATATCTCCGAGTGACTGTGCATAGCAACCTTTTGAAAAGAGATATCACTTATGAGCAGCGGTTGTGGGTAGCTCTGATTCCCATTCCTTCCTTTAATCTGGCATGCAGAGATTACTAGTAATGTCTTCTTCATCACTTAGATCAGATAACATATCACAGACTGGTCTGTGTCATTCAATTCCAAACCAGACAGTGTTTGTACTGCCTGAGCCTTTGGTGGATATAAAATAAAGATGGTACTGGGGAAGGATCACCATAGCCATTTAGCTATTCTACCCTAGTGGCCAAAACGACAT
This sequence comes from Stegostoma tigrinum, assembly GCF_030684315.1. Taxonomy (NCBI): domain Eukaryota; kingdom Metazoa; phylum Chordata; class Chondrichthyes; order Orectolobiformes; family Stegostomatidae; genus Stegostoma; species Stegostoma tigrinum. Next base: position 367,184 of record NW_026728136.1, read on the forward strand.
AGATTCCCGAAGGTTGTACGTTTGGCATGGTATGTATGCAGTAAATACTAATAGTACGGAAATTGCTCTCTGAGATGCCTCAGAGCGGAATATGTTGTAAGGAGGAAAGTTGAATTCTAATGCACTTTCCATAACATTCAACTTGAAATATTTCAGCATATACTTGGTTGGTTAGCTGAGTTGGCTGGATTGCTGGTTTGGGATGCAAAATGATACCAATAGTGTGAGTCCGATTCTTGTACCGGCTGAGTTTACCGTGAAGGACTGTATGCCAGGGAGAAGTTGTAATTTCAATAATATTTGAAAAAACAAAGCTGTCAATAGGAAATTCTGCATTTTCACCGAGTGATCTCTTCAAAAGTCAGGAGGATACAGCGCAGAAACAAAAAGAAGGGGAATGGGTCAAAGCATCGCAATGTGGGCAAGTCTGAGGCCGATCTCCTTAATGATGAGACCAGGAGCTTTAAAAGATTGGTGTGTCAAGACAAACAGACCATTACAGGATAGATTTCAAGTAGAAAAGATTGCTTTTATCTCAAGGCAGTTCAAATTCATGAAGCTTGGCCAGACTGCATCTGGAATTCAATGTTCAGTTTTGGTCAGCATGCCTCAGAGAAGGCCTTTTGAGGAGGTAAATTGTAGATTCACCAGAATGATAGCAGGGCTTAAAGAGTTAAGTTATGGAGACCGGTTGTCTGGACATAGCTTATCTCTTCAGTTTAGATGGTCCACATTGATCGCAACAAAATATTTAACATGATGAATAGATTCATTAGGATAAATATAGAGGAACTGTTTCCTCTTGGGGTGAATCCAGAACAAAAGATTAATACTTAATATTGGAACCCAAGCTGAGCAGGAGCAGCTGTCTATACAGAAGACAGGGGAAATCTGAAATTCTCTCCAGAAGGCTGTGTTTGTGCATCATTTTAAATTTTCTGATAACATGGTGTGAAGCTGAATGAACACAGCAGATTCTCCAGCATCGGCAGTTCCTACTATCTCTGTATAAATTTTCTGAGAGTTTTCTTTTGTTCAGTGAGGTTTTGAAGGAATTTAGAGCAAAGCGTGGGAAGATGAAGTTGAGCTGGGATCATCAATAATCCAATTGAATGATGGAGCCGGCCTATTTGAATGTTTTAATGAACATTATTTGTGAAGCGTGTACATCACATAGAGGTTTCAAGGTGATGATGTCTTGCTTTAATCTCTTCAAACTGAGAAAGACAGAACTTTAAAATAAAGCAATGTAACCAAATTAACTCAGTATGTACTCGGGCTCAGATACAATAGTATTTTCAATTGGCAACATCAATGTGATATGAAACCCACGATAATCTCAACGGACATAAGATGAACTGACGACTCTGACACATATCAGTTATGGTCAATAAAACTTGTGATCAACAGTCAACCCACAATTGAAACTGATTCATGTCATTTGGTGCCTTTGTTTCCGATTAGTAGGAAACCAAAGGACATCTACATGCTACTGTAAATGTCAGCAAAGAAATCACTGGTGAGGAGTGAAAAAGTTGACTATGTGAAGACTAAATGCAAGGGTGCCCGTTATAATACCTTAAATTACAGGAAGAATAAAGTATTTGTTTTTTAATGATATAAGATGCACCAACAATGTGTGTACGATACAGAGGTCAGGGTGTTTTCTCTTGCATGCAAATACCATCGACTTTTGCCTTTATTCAGAAAAGATAAAAATAAAGGTGTGCATTAGTATTTCAGTGGGAGGACTCTGCTTTGCTCCTGGAAAACATAGTATTCATACACCACTGTAGAATATTGCCAAATTGTCCCTGTAGAACATAGAACATAGAACATAGAACAGTACAGCACAGAACAGGCCCTTCAGCCCACAATGTTGTGCCGACCATTGATCCTCATGTATGCACCCTCAAATTTCTGTGACCATATACATGTCCAGCAGTCTCTTAAATGACCCCAATGACCTTGCTTCCACAACTGCTGCTGGCAACGCATTCCATGCTCTCACAACTCTCTGCGTAAAGAACCTGCCTCTGACATCCCCTCTATACTTTCCACCAACCAGCTTAAAACTATGACCCCTCGTGCTAGCCATTTCTGCCCTGGGAAATAGTCTCTGGCTTTCAACTCTATCTATGCCTCTCATTATCTTGTATACCTCAATTAGGTCCCCTCTCCTCCTCCTTTTCTCCAATGAAAAGAGACCGAGCTCAGTCAACCTCTCAAAGCTGTAGCTCGAGGTTAATTTCAAAGACTATGTTTTGACAACTTAATATGATGCTTTTCGTTATATTAATTTTTTAAATTATATTGGGCCAAATTTTTACAGTAGAACTAAAATAGGTGAACCTGGATTTTAGATGTTATTTTCTCTCTATTTGATTGCTTTATAATTCTGATGGAATTACTGTGTGCCCTGTGTCTGCTTCATATGCTCTTCAGGCTCCAAATGCCTCAAGTATCATATTTTATTAATAGGAATAGGACAATCTAACTGTTGTTCAGTATGATATTTATATAGATTGAAGGAATTACTCATGGATGATGATTAAGTACTATTGATGGAACGCCCCCCTCATTTGTAATGACTGTCAGGCTCCATCTCCTTATCACTATGAATTCTCACATTATTTTACTGTTCTCTGTTCATTTAAACCCCAGTGGATCACTGAATCAATTGAACAGGTAATGGCAGGAACGCAAACTGCTCAGCCACACACAAACTGGTGTTTCTGTATCATGGGAGGCCTTACAGCTCCTTAAGCTTATTCTACCTTTAACTTAGATAACGGACAAACTGAATCCGAACTCCATTGACCTGCCCTGATTCCATATTGCTTCATTTTGCCAAATGAAAATCTACCAGTCTCTCAGTTCTGAAACTTTCAATTGAAATTTAACCTTTTTGGATGTCAGAGTTCCAGATTTCCATCACACTGTGTACAACGCTGCTTCCTGATGGTGCCCAAGATCGGCCTAGCCCTGATGTTACGTTTATGCTGTGTTGTTCAGAATTCCCAAACCAAATGAAACAGCCGGAACATTGGAACAGGAAGAGGCCATTTAGTCTCTCAAGCCTGTTCTGCCACTTTGTGAGATCATAGCCAATATGTGACCCAACTCTGTATAGCCACCTTTGCTCTATGTTCTTTGATACCCTCAGCTAACAAAAATAAATCAATCATTTTTTAAAAAAAATTGACAGTTGTGAAGTAAGGTCTAAATGCAGCCACCCTTTGTATAAAACAATTATTCCTGAAAGGCCTGACTCAAATTTTTTGAAGACGCTCGCCGCCGTAGACTTTCAAATGAGCAGAAACATCTTTTTACGACTTTTCCCCTTATTATTTGAAAATCTTCAATCAATTTATGCCTTAATATTTTTGAATTATAGCAGGTACAGCCCTTGTTTGTGTAATCTCTCTTCATTATTTCACCCTCGTCGGTTTTTAGAAGTATTATTCTGATAAACCTACATTTACAAGGTTAGAATATCCTTTCTAAGACATGGTGTCCAAAACTCCTCTTGAGATGTGGTCTGTCTGGAGCTTCATATCACTGAAGCATGATTTCTATCCTGTTGCATTCTAGTAAGGCCATTAGCCTATTCAATTATTTCATTTTCCCCTGTCTACCCAATAGAGTGCTTTAATCACCATACATACCAGGAATCAATGGGAGATCTGTTGATTCCCCTCAGCAAAATGTCTTGCCTCAAGTTGGTACCTTGGGGTAGAAGGTATTCGAAACTGAGGCAGATATTGAACCTGTAATGTTATGTCCATTACATGGACTTACCTGTGGAATAATTTGCCTCTTTTTGAAATTAAAGTTCAAAACACATTCTCTCAGCTAATTCACTCCCTCTTCAATGCAATGAAATTGTCTTTAGCTTTCCCAGTTTTCTATTTCTTTCACAAGTTGAAAACCCAAGTCAGCCTCCTGCTGCTTATGGCCTGGGCCGTATCATGCAGTACATGCTGTGGTTGCTGATTGGTTTGTGGAATTGTGACTAGTTGTGGATGCTACAGGTCATCAGCCTGACGACAGCTCTCTGGTTCCTGGGAAAGTGAACAGCTTGTGGGTGTGAATGATACCGTGGAAGCCTTCAGGCCTCAGAAATGGAAGGTAGAGTCTCTCTTTGTCTCTGCAGTAAATAATACTTGGAACTAAAAGAAAACCAGTTGTTTCGCTCAACACTTGTTGTAAGCTGTTGCTTTTAACCGATAAGCCAAAGACTTTGTAATTTGTGAACTGGTCACTCTGTGCCTCCTATGAAGCAGTGAAGGAAACACAAAGAAAGATCAGAGAACTGAAGGATTCGGGAAACAAAATTTTTATTTATTCATTCACAGGGTGGGGGCGTTGCTGGTTAAGCCAGTATTTATTGCCCTTCCCTATTTGCCCAGAGGCCAGTTAAGAGTCAACCATGTTGCTGTGGGTCTGAAGTCACGTGTAGGCCAGACCAGGTAAGGAAAGCAGTTTCCTTCCCTAAATGACATTTGTGAACCAGACGGCTTTTTCCGACAATCAACGATGGTTTCGTGGTCATTGTTTAGACTCTTAATTCCAGATTTTTAAATTACATTCAAATTCCACCGTCTGTCACGGCAGGATATGAATCCAGGTGCCCAGAATATTACTCGGGTCTTTGGCTACACAGTCCAAGGCCCTCCTTGGCCCCATTCCTCCTTATCTTGGTCAATCCCTCCAAATCTAAAACTCTCTGTGATTCTTTCATTCCTTCAAATCTGGCTTCTTCCACATCCTTAATTTCATAGAATATAACATAGAACATTACAGCACAGTAGAGGCCCTTCGGCCCTTGATGTTGTGCCGACCAGCCAGACCAATCTGAAGCCCATCTAACCTACACTATTCCATATGCTTGTCCAATGACGTCTTAAATGTACTTAACTTTGCTTTGTCTTCACTGTTCCAGCAGTTTTAGCTTCAGGTTCCTACTGCCTTACCATTGTAATTCCCTCACAAACCTCTCTCTGAATCTCCACTATCTGTTTCTGCTCACTTAAAGTGCTCACCTTTTGGTCACTTGTCCTAATATATCACGATGTAGCTCAATGTAAAAAATTACCCAATGACTTCTCGTGAAGCAACTTGGGACTCTAAAAACACTACATATTAACAAGTTATTCTTGAGTGATAATGGGAACTGCAGATGCTGGAGAATCCAAGATAATAAAATGTGAGACTGGATGAACACAGCAGGCCCAGCAGCATCTCAGGAGGGTCTAGGCCCGAAACATCAGCTTTTGTGCTCCTGAGATGCTGCTGGGCCTGCTGTGTTCATCCAGTCTCACATTTTATTAACAAGTTATTCTTGTTGTATTTAACAGCATTTACATCCAGTATGGACTGGCTTTATTGAAGTTCTTGTCTCCCGTCCCATATTAAAATAGAATGTTCATGTGTTAAAACACTTCCAGCTGGAAACCATTGTGTTAATTATATGCAGCATCAATCTGAGAAAAAATTGACTTATTTTGATCGGGTAACATTCTGTGAAATATGTGCCCATTGTAAAGGAGTGTGTTATGATCCCGTGACCCTGTCACACATGCAACACAAATTTAATTGGCTCCATGATTCTTGTGTGTTTCACCTTATTGCTTGATGACCTAGCCATTCATTTTAATCAATGCATCAATGTGGCTTCTCGTAGTCAGAACCTTTTGTAGTTAAGTTAATTTGAGCTTGCCTCTACTCTTACTTTTATCATGGTTTTAGCCTTATACAAAAAGATGAAAAAATGACAATTCTTGCATTTATTTGGCATATTTCATTATTTTGGGATGTGTTACAACCTAAGAGACACTTCTGAAGTGTAGGTGCGGTTGTGATGGAGGAAATGTAGGTTGACAGGGCTGCACACAGCAAGATCCCAGTAATAGCAAGGATACCAGGAAAAACTTGACAACAGCAGCCATGGGATCCTTTATGCCAAGCATCATCATACAGAAGTGCTGAGAAAATGGGGAGGCGGCAAGGCGAAGACAGTCTTACTGTCTGAGGAGTCCCGAGGACGAGGGCGATGTACTGAGGTCGTTGGTTCAAACCCTGCCATGGCAGTAACTGAAATGGAATTAGTGGCAACCACGTTGAATGTTGTGAAAACTCATTTGGTTCACTAGTACCCTTTAACTGCTATTCTTAGCTGGTCACTTGCCCCCTGCTTGTGACTTGATACCCACAGCGATGGGTGCCTGCTCTCTGGGATGGCTTAGCAAGGCACCCAGTTACATCAAAATTTGACAAAACCTAAAGAAAAGAATAGACCACTGTATGGTCAAAACAACGAACCCTGGACTGTTTCTGGGTCTCCCTATCTGGATCAAAACCATTCTGCCTATACTTGCAGAGGGCCGAGCAGGACTTGATTTGTTCTTTCAACACGTCAGAGCAAAGCATTAATGTCTGTGATTGGTACTGAGGTAAAATGGGGCTGGTCTTCTGGCAGTTCCTTGAAAATAGAAAGGCACAAAATTTCAGTCCCTTGTCCAACTCAAGATAGCTACTGTACTTAACCCCTTAGAAGTGTAAGTTTTGTAATTGATACCACAGAATCCCTGCAGTACTGATAGAGGCTATTCAGCCCATCAGGTCAGCACCAACTCTTTGCAGAGTATCGCACCTGCCTTATCCCTGTAACCCAGCATTTACGAAGCCTGCTCATCTCTGGACACGACAGTCAATTTGGCCCCCACACCTCAGGAAGGACATACTAGCCCTGGAGCGTGTCCAGCGGAGATTCACACGGATCATCCCTGGAGTGGTAGGTTTAACATATGGTGAACGGCTAAGGATCCTGGGATTGTGCTCATTAGAGTTTAGAAGGTTGAGGGGAGATCTGATAGAAACTTACAAGATAATGTGTGGTTTAGAAGGGGTGGACGCTAGGAAGTTGTTTCCGTTAGGTGGGGAGACTAGGACCGGTGGGCACAGCCTTAAACTTAGAGGGGGTAAAATTAAAACTGAAATGAGACGACATTTCTTCAGCCAGAGAGTGGTGGGCTTGTGGAATTCATTGCCACGGAGTGCAGTGGAGGCCAGGACGTTGGATGCCTTCAAGGCAGAGATCGACAAATTCTTGATCTCAGAAGGAATCAAGGGCTACGGGGAAAGTGCAGGGAAGTGGAGGTGAAATGCCCATCAGCCATGATTTAAATGGCGGAGTGGACTTGATGGGTCGAATGGCCTTACTTCCACTCCTATGTCTTATGGTCTTACGGTCTTAATTTACCATGGCCAATCCACCCGACCTGCACATCTTTGGACTGTGGGAGGAAGCTGGGGCACCTAGAGGAAGCCCACGCAGACAAAGGGCAGAATGTGCAAACTCCACACAGACATTTGCCAGAGGTTAGAATTGAACTGGGTCCCTGGTGCTGTGAGGCAGCAGTGCGAACCACTGAGCCACTGTGCCATATTAATAGTGATGTCAGATAGCCACATTTGTCTAAAACTGGAGTCTGTGGCTGGTGTACACACTGGGAACTGAGTTAGGATCCAATGAGCCAGTGCTCCTTAAACATCTTGCCACTGTGACCCATTTTGAGGCCTAAAACATCTTGCATCCCCTCTGTGAGGCACGTATGGGTGCGGGTCATTGGGGGAAGTTGTGAGTTGTTGGGTGGCCTGTGAGAACAGGAAACTGTTAGAATAGGCACACAGTTGATAGAACATGGTCAGAACTTTGTGAATATCATTCCTACCTCAGAACTTGTGGCGTCAACATTTCAGATCATTTTGGGAAAGATCACATGGAGTGCTGTGCTAAAGCTGCAGCACTGAGTTTCTGCCACTAGTTGTCCTCAGTGAGCAACGGGAAGTCAGAAATCTTTTACAATGATGGAAGCCAATGAATATGTTCCAATGTCTTCCATCGAGCCAGCCAGTTTCGAAAGAAAAAAAAACATGCCTAGCCCTCAGAAATCCTTCAAAGTAACTCTTAGAGTAGATCATCTTACAGTACAATGACAATTCGTAGACAAAGCTGGTGGCTACCCATGCACAGAAAGATCCCACAAATAGGGAATGGAGTGATTTAACATTTACATAGATTTTTACAGCATAGAAACTAACTATTCAGCTGATGTGGTCCATTTTGGTGCATTTGGTTGATGCTTATTTCAGATGGGGAGGATAGGATGCTAGTTGAAAAAGAACAGTGGTGAAAACCACCAAATATATGCAATTAGATTATTCATTGGTCCACATAAAGTAAACCATTGCTGCTGTAATTCTGATTTGGAATTACTTGGCACGGCATTGGCAGTCTTAGAATCTCTGAAACAATAGTTCATGTGATGGATAATGTCATACATTTTCAGTATGGGACCAATTCCCTACTATCAACCCATATTCTACCTGACCTAGGAGTGCTTGATATTGGTACAAGATGCAAGGTCTGGAAAGCCTTTCCTTTTCTCAGCTGAGACATCCTGGCATATAGAAAACATAATAATTTCTGAGAAATGTTGCCAAGTACACTGTCAATTTGAAACTTCCCTCCTGAAGAAATACATTCTTAAGCAATACTTATGCAAGTTTGCTATTAGTTTTAATTGTTCTATTCAGAAATAAGCTTCATGCTGGCAGAAAGGCTATTTCATTTTAAAGGGTGACTTCTCTTGCAGCCATATTTGCTGACAACAACATCATTGTCCTTGACTTCAGATCAACCACAACTTCACTTTTGTTGGAATTTCCTAGAATCATAGAATCCCTACAAGATTCTGCCGAGTGAATCTGCACCGACTTTCCAAAGAGCATCCCACCCAATTCATCCTATCCCTATAACCCTGCATTTCCCATGGCTAGCCCACACACCCCTGGACACTATGGGCAACGTAGAATAGCCAGTCCACCTAACCTGCACATCTTGTGGAAGGAAATTGGAGCACCTGGAGGAAATCCACACAGACATTTCATTTCAAATAAAGCAGCATTATATTTTTAAATAAACAAAAATGTACCTACTGCAGGGTTTGGGATGACACTCTAATACATGACAACTCCCACGAACTAAAGTTGCCTGAAAAAAAATCATCTGTCCATGTTTGCCATTGTTCCTTTAAGAGGTGAGTCCACTCTTCTCTGGCAGGCTATTAAAATTCTGTCTTTTTTTTAATGAAGCAGCTTTTTATCACTCTTTCTCCCCAGCACTCGATTGGAAAAGAGCTCTCTACAGCTAATTGACTTGAGGAGTTGTTGATAAGAATGGTCATATTTGCGACTGCTGTCACTGAATCTAATTACAAATTGAAGCTTCTCCTTTCATGACAAATCAGATGTGCAGCTCTCCCTCTTTCTCCCCCCCGTCCCCCCACCTTTCTAAACACCACTCTTTTCTTCCGGCTTTTAAATGCCAAGAATAATTATAGTTTTGCAGACGTAGTGGGGAGGACAGATTTGGGAAGAAACATAGAATTATGTGTACCCAACCTTGGAGCCTGATGTTTTTCGACTCGGCTCACTCGTGACCTTAAACAGATGTATGAATAAATGCTCTCTGATGAAGGGTCTAGGCCCGAAACGTCAGCTTTTGTGCTCCTGAGATGCTGCTTGGCCTGCTGTGTTCATCCAGCCTCACATTTTATTATCTTGGATTCTCCAGCATCTGCAGTTCCCATTATCACTATGAATAAATGCTGATCTCCCACCTCAGCAGTTCTTTTAAAGAGTGTTGCAGAATTGGTGTTTTGTAGTAATGGGGATAATTTTAACAACCAGGTTTGACTGATGGTCTGCAAACAAATTCTTGCACTTGAAAGGACACCATCTGATGGAAATTAAATACTTTGCAGTGGTGCCTGTAAGCTCTACCAGCCTGTTAAAGACTTTGTGGGATACTGGAGTGCAACACTGCTTTTGTATAATGGCTGTGCCTACACTGCACTGCTAGATGCATATTGACTAAAAAACCTCAAATCATGGCTAACTTGCTGCCTTTCCTTGTCTGACATATGAACTGGTGTAGGCTAATCAGCTTTTCTGTTTGTTATTACAGAGATTCCAGCGCAGACAGGCAGTGTACCTTTAAAACAGTTACTTGACATCATGTGTAACACTCTTGCATAAAGATACCCACCTCACCTTCAGTCAAGCTCTCAGACAATTAGGTCAGTCTGGCATGTTCAGTCAGCTACGTGCATGTAATTTGTAGTAACATCAATAAGCACTGAAACCAGACTATGAGTACGAGATGCTATAGCAGTGTAAATAGTTAGTGTTGTTAATGAACTTCAAGACATCTGTCTCAAGGAGTACCCAGTCTTTGTGGTATATGTTATGTGAGCTAACATATAGGACAGCACTCAGACCATATCATATCTAGAAGACACATCATTCTAAAGCTGGTGCTATTATGCAGTTAGATTAAGGTTGATTGGCCTTAAATCCCAAGGCAGCAGATGGTGAAATTTTAATTCAATAAAATCTGGAGATAAAAAAGAGACTAATGGCAGCAATCAAATTATTGCTAATTGTCATGAAAATTCAGCTGGTTTGCCAGTGTCCTTTAGGATACGACATCTGCTGTCTTTACCTGGACTGGCTTACATGTGACTCCAGACCCATTGCAATATGGTTCACACTTGACTGCCCCCTGAAATGGCTCGGCAAGCCAGTCAAACTACTACAAAGCCCATACAAAGGGACTAAAGTAGATTGACTGGTCAGCGTCAAACCAATGGTAAACCTAACCCCCCCTGACGCTGCAAAGCCTTCCTTATTAACATCTGCACCAAAATAGGGAGAGCTGTTCCACAAACAAGGCAATCAACAACCTGTCATTCTCATGCTCACTGAGTCATAGCGGACAGACAATAACCCAGACACCACCATTACCACCCTGGGTGTGCCCGGTCCAACAGGACAGACCTGACAGAGATGGTAGCACAGAAACTACAGCCAAGAAGCAATTACCCTGCGAGTCCCTGGTTTTGATTCTAGCCCATATGAAGTCTCATGGCGTCAAATCAAACATGAGCAAGGAAACATCCCACTGATTACTCCCTACAACCACTCCTCACCCTTTCTCCACAGCTGCTCCATGTTGAACATCACTTGGAGGTGGCATTGAGGGTGTTAAAGGCACACAGGGCTCTCTGGGTGAGGGACTTCACTACTAACTCTGCTCTGGACTGTTTCATTAAGTACCCTACTGATCGAATTGGTCAAGTCTGAAAGGATGAGCCTGCTTGACTGGATCTGCGGCAGGTGCTGAAAGAACCAACAAGAGGGAAAAATCTATTTGATCTTGTTCTCACCAAGAGGTGTCTGTCCCTGATTGTATTGGTGAGAGAGACCACTGCACAGTCTTTGCGGAGACAAAGTCTTGTTTTGGCTTTGAGTGTACCCTCCATTTTGTCATGTGGCACTAACACCATGGTAGATGGGACAGGCTTCAAACACATCTAGCAGCTCAAGACTGGGCATTCCAAAAGGGCATCAGCTTAAGACTGGGCATTCAGAAGGGGCATCAGCTCAAGATTGGGCATTCAGAAGGGGCATCAACAGCAGCGGAATTTTACTCTTACATAATCACATCCAGACATATCCCCCACTCTACCCTTACCATCAAACTAGGGCAACAACCCTTCTTCCATGAAAAGGGCAGGAGGACATGCTAGAAGCAATGCCAGACATAGCTAAAAATGAGGTGTCAACCTGGTGAAGCCACAACATGGGACTACTTGCATGCCATTCAGTGATAGACAGAGCTAAGGTCAGCCCAGAAACAAATCAGCTCTAAGCTCTGCTTTCCCAGCACATCCAAGCAGCTGACAGCAAACTGGGGCCACTGTCTTGATTAGTATAACCCCAACAATACTTGAGCAGTGTGACTCCAGCCCAGCTAAAACAACCCACTTGATTGATACCCCATCCACCAACTTCAACAGTCATGCCCTCCAACCACAGGATGGACAGTGACAGCTACCATGTGGAAAAAGCAGTGAAATACTCTCTATAGCTCCTTTGACAGTACCTTCCAAATCTGCGACCTCTCCCAGCTCGAAGGATTGGGCCAGTAGATACATAGGATCACCACCACCTGCAGGTTCCCCTCCGAGTCACACATGATCCTGACTCAGAAATATTTATCATTATTCCTTCACTGTCAACTGGGGCAAAATCCTGGAAATACCTTTCATGTGGTGTTTCTACATTTCAGAACATGCAGTGATTCAAAAAATGCTTCTCACTACCTTCGCTGGTAGTCAAAGGTGATTATCGATGAAGAATCAATGTTAATGTAGCCAGAGATTCCCAGGTCCCGTGAATGAATTTTAAAAAAATAGATTTCCTAACTTGATTCTGTATTCCTTACTACCCTTACCTAAATAAATAAACTCAGATTTGAGATTTTCAGTTGATCCTCACATTTAACAGCTTTTTGAGGGGGTTTGAGTTGGTGGGGATGAGGTCCCAATTTCAGGATTCAACTCTGCAGTGGGTGAAGAAATGCTTTCTGACATCAGCCTGAACAGCCTAGCTCTAAGTTTAACATTATATTCCCTTATTTCAGACTGTATGACCAGAAAAAAATAGTTTCTCTTCATATACCTCATCAAATCATTTTAAGCAGATCAATTTGTAAACTCCCTAATCTTCTAAATTTGGGAATTAAGCCAAGTTTTTGCAGCCTGCCCCACACTTTAACTCTTGTAGCCCCAATATCATTGTGCAGACAAAAACATCCCAAATACCTTCTGATAATCTGGAATTGTTAAGCAAAGCTGAGAGAAAAATATTGACCTACACTGTATTCAAACTTGGGCACTGCTACTGAATTTCTTGAAATAATACCATGAAATATTCAATCCAATGTTGAGGTTGAAATTGACTGATTCCTGGGATGGCAGGATTGTTGTATGAAGAGAGTCAAGATCAATTAGAACTGTATTCAGTGCTGTTCAGCAGATTGGGGGTGGGGGGGGGAGGGGTGCGTCCGAAACACCTGTAAAATTCTAACTGGAATAGGCAGAGTAAACCCAAGAAAGGATATTTCTGAGGAGTGGGGAGTTCAGAACCAGGAATGATAATGTAAAGATATGGGTAGGCCATTTAGGACTGAGATGAGGAGAGATTGCTTCACGCAGAGAGTGGTGAGCCTGTGGAATTCACTGCCAAAGAAATCAGCTGGGGCCAATACATTGAATATTTTCAAGAAGGAGACAAGCATAGTTCCTGCAGTGAAAGGGATGAGACAGTATAGTTAAAAGAGGGAACAGGGTACTTGAGTTGGATGACCAGCACGATCATAATGGCAGAGCTGGCTCAAAGGGCTGAATGGCCTACTCCTATTCCTATTTTTTTGTGTTTCTATCCAGAAAGGGTATAATAGAACAAAAACAAAGATGCTGGAAAAGCTCAGCAGGTCTGGCAGCATGTGCAAAGGGAAAAACAGAGTTAATGTTTCGGGTCCAGTGACCATTCCTCAGAACTCTTCAGGTTTTTTTAATATGGGAGTATGATAGAATTGGTTTTTGCCAGCTCAGTCTCATCATGGCCTTCTCAATGTTTCATCGTATAGGATATATTTCCTGACTCCTGTGTAGAATTATGTTGAATTTACAGCACAGAAACAGGCCATTCTGCTCAACTAGGGTAAGCTGCTATTTATACTTCGTATGAGTCCTCATACCTTCCTCATCTTCACTTTATCAGCACGTCCTTCTGCTCCTTTTTTATTCATGTACTTGTCTAACTTCCATTGTAAGCCCACCATTGTTAGTCACCATCATCAGCTATCCCTGCATTTGAGGATGATGTCTACTCAGGATTGCAAATTTCTGCTGTGGATCTTCATGTGGCTGAACTGTAATCAACATGGCTTAGAGTAGGATTTCCAACCTTCTCGGATTTCTCTGGAATTCCTTGAGGATTGAAAATTGTGAGAGAAAAATTCAGGGACGTTGAAAATGGTGTTTCTTTAAATACTTCAATTTCTTAATTAAACAAATTTTGGAAATAGAGGAAAACAGTCCAGTACTTGGACATCTTGTGTGATTATAGTGCAAGAATATGTTCAGTGGCAATTCCGGTTGACAGTCATGCGGTAAAAGATCTTTATCTTGGTAAAAGAAATTTCAATGTTTTGCAATGTGTTTTTGTAAAAAAATAACTCATGGGATGTTGGTGACAAAGTCGACATTTGCTGATCATTGTTTATTGAACTTGCGAAAGGGGCTGCCTTGCTGAATTGCTGGCAGTTTGTGCAGTGAAAGTGCTCTCAGTGATGCTGATAGATGGGGTGGTTTCCGAACTCATTGCAAAACATGCATTTACAATGCAATTTCTACACATGGAGCTCTGAAACCAGCTGGAACTCACTGATGTCAGGCCCAGCGAGCTCAGGACCCTCAATGTCAGTTTCATCCTATTGCAGCTCAAGGAGCGTGTAACCTTGAAATCAGAGCTAGGCTGTTGCAGACGTACTTCTTGAACAAAGGTTGCTGAAAGCATTGGAAAGCTCTTCCCCTCAAAACCTATCGAGGTGGGAGATCAATCCTTTTTGTCTGTTTGAGTTTGGAATGCATATTTATTGTTCATCCCTATCTGCGCTTGAGAAAAAGGTCATGAACTGCCTTCTTGAACGTCTGCTTTTGATGTGGTGTAGGACATCACAGTGTTGTCAGGGAGGGAGTTTGAAGGATCTGACTCAGCAGCAAAGAAGCAGCGATATAGTTCCAAGTACGTATAGTGAGTGATTTTAAGGTGGTGCTCCCATGAGTCAGTTCTCCTTGTTTATCTAAATAGTAGTGATCACCAGTTTGGAAGGTGATTGAGATTTTATAAGAGTCTTATTGAAGCAAGTTGGGCTTTTGGAGTTAAATCAGAGAACAGTCATGATGTAATTGAACAGTGGAAGAAGTTCAAGGACTGAATGGCCTCCTGTTCTTATTTTCTGGACAGATAAAACAGAGCACGTGCACACACAACTCAACTTTCCTGGATATGACTGACCGCCTCAGTCAAAAGGTTGAAAATTAAGTGTGAAGTAAAAGTGCCATTATAATTCACACAAAACCAAAGCAATCAATTTGTACGATTAAGCACCAACTTCCCTGTTTGAGTGCAAGTGTTCCTTCTCTTCATTGTTGAACTTTGATTGCATTTTTAAATTTTTTAAAATGACCTTTGTTTTGCTTAGTTCTTTAACTAAATGAGACATTAGATTTTCATCCCAAGTACAGAAAAACCTCATGCATAGATTGTTATGTGGCCTATTTTCAACCAGCTATTGTTTCAAATCTGGCCTTGCTACTGTTCCAGGCTGTCAGAAATCTAATGACTTTGATATAGTATTTTATTCAGGAAAGCTGCTGCTGTTTCTAAGACACAAGGAGCCTAAAGGTTTACGGTGACTTAAATAGACCTGGCAACAGCAACACAGCAATGTCACATGCCGACTATCAGTTGTCACCCTTCTATTGACAAGTGTTTTTGTTTCCCATTGTAATTAGTTCCGTTCAATGCAATGTGTTTTCCTAGCTAGCTCAATGACGAGGTGAAGATCTCTGCCCTTAGTGTCCTGGATGATTGTCAAATAAACAGATATTCTGATCTGTCTTTATGAGAGCAGATTTTTCTTTAACTCTTGATTTATTTCTGTTTTGTTAAATCAACAAACTTCTGGTTTGGCAACTTTTTTTGTTTCTCTCCGAGTGTGAATGTTATTGATAAGTGGACCAAAATGATGCTTTCCAGGATTAAGTAAATGCAGTCAAGTGTCTGGATGATCCTAAGGAACCTATCTTGAGAAACCTATCAGCAGAGCTGCTAAAACTGGCACGAACTAACAGATTCTGTACACTTCACATTCACTTGTCATCTGTAATCAAAGTTGCATTTGTATAGTGCCTTTGCCATAGCTACCAAGCCCCAAGGCATGTCAGAGGAGCAGAATCAAACAGGGAGCCATACTGAGTGAAAGAAAGTGTTTGAGAAGTATCTTATAGGAGGAGACAGGGATAAAGATGTCTCTGGAATGAATTCCAAACCTCAGGTTGGAAATGGTTAAATGCTTGACCAGCAATGGGTCAAAGGAGTAAGGCTTGCACACAAGGCCTGAGTTGTAGGAGATCAGAGATCTGCTTGTTTAAGAGGAGGTTGTAGAAGTAGTGTCCTCATCAACTGACCAAATGCAGCTTTGCAGAATACCACACTGCCTACATGAAAATCTGTTGGATGTACTACTTCTACATATCTAAAGCCAGTAATCAACAGTAACAATGCATTTAGCTGTAGCTGCTCTTGTATGCTAAATGCTGATTTCTAATATGTGCTCATTTATCAGAGTGTGGCTGGAAGATATTTTGATTTATCTCATGTAAAGTTTGAAGATCAGGTCCTCCTCACTGATAATTCAGTTCGTGGAATCCCCACAGAATGGAAGCAGACCATGCGACCCATTGAGCTCACACTGACCTTCCAAAGAGTATCCCACCCAAACCCAACCCCCTATCACCGTCACCCTGCATTTCCCATGGTTAACCCACCCAGCTTGCGCATCCCTGGACACTATGGACAATTTAGCATGGCCAATCCACCTAACCTGCACTTGTTTGAACTGTGGAGAAAACCAAAGCACCTGGAGGAAACCTACACAGACAGAGGGAGAACGTGCAAACTGCACACAGACACTCATCTGCGAACCTGGGTCTCTGGCACTTGAGGCCTAACCACTGAGTCACCATACTGCCCCTTCCGCTGTATATCAGAAACCCAATTTTTCTCCTTTATCTCATTGGTTCTACATTGCTACAGGCCAAGAAGCATTCTCATTTCCTTTGCCATTTTCACAAGTTTCTTCCAGAGAGGTGGAAGGACTGTTCACACACAACAGCCAATGGCCTCAATCCAGTTTTTAGACGGCCCACTGGTCAGTGTTGAATCTTTTCAGAATGCCGTCTTTGCATCTGTATATTCTGTTGGTGCAGAACCAATTTTGACAACAGAAAATGGGGTCTTGTTTGCTTCCAAATGTTTTGTGGCTATTTTGTGCTGGAGAATTGTGATAATAGCTGTATATTTGTCTTGGACTTCACCTCAATCCAAGCTGACCCAAAGCCCTGTTTGAGATTCTGTCAAATTCCAGCACTGACAGATTTAATGCAAAGAACGGCACAGATCCATAACCATCGGCTTAACGGAGCTTTCATCAACTTAAGTTCAGAAGACTATTTTTAACTTCTCTCTAATCTGTCTATATTGCAGTATAATTTTTTTTCTCATGTTTCTACTGTAAAAATGCACTTGTATCCAAACAATGCAACATTGTTTTCCATGACCACTTAATGAATATATGGCAGAGATCCTGAAAGCTTGCAATCACGTCATTGTTATGAGATTTTCGTTATATGAGGAATCCGATATTGTGCTCGATTTTTCATCTCCCTTTTGTCGTGATTCTATTCTGTATTGCAAACCATTATCTTCAAACCCAAAACAAACTACGCTTCCTGGCCACAGATTCCTTTTCCTGGCATCTGTCAGAGGCTGGAGCCTGTTTGCGCACTCGGTGGTGTCATATGTGACTCTGAGATGAGCTTCCAATCACTTATCCACAACGTAGAGTCAGACCTGCCCAATTCCCCCTTTGTAACATCATTTGATTTTGCCCCTCTGAGCTCTTTCCTACCACCAACGTCACCTCCAACCCACTCCTTTTTTGTGTCTCTGTTTGATTAAAACCTGTATAATTTTTTTTTAGTTCCCCACCGCATCCCAAAACCAGTTCAGTTCGTCCCCTCCCCCCACTGCACGACACAACCAGCCCAGCTCTTCCCCTCCACCCACTGCATCCCAAAACCAGTCCAGCCCGTCTCTGCCTCCCTAAACTTTTGGGATGCAGTGGGTGAAGGGGAAGAGCTGGGCTGGTTGTGTGGTGCAGTGGGGGGAGGGGACGAACTGGGCCCAGTTCGTCCCCTCCACCGACTGCACCACACCCATCCCTTCCTCCCACCCCAAGCCACACCTCCATCTCCTACCTACTTACCTCATCCCACTTCCTTGACCTGTCTGTCTTCCCTGGACTGACCTATGCCCTCCCTACCTCCCCACCTATACTCTCCTCTCCACTTATTTTCTTTTCTCTCCATCTTCGGTGTGCCTCCCCCTCTCTCCCTATTTATTCCAGAACCCTCACCCCATCCCCCTCTCTGATGAAGGGTCTAGGCCCAAAGCGTCAGCTTTTGTGCTCCTGAGATGTTGCTGGGCCTGCTGTGTTCATCCAGTCTCACATTTTATGATCTTGGATTCTCCAACATCTGCAGTTCCCATTATCACTTGACTTTGTGAACTGGCTGTGGTATGAGACCAACTCTAGTTGAAGAGATGCATTTCATAGGCATAGAGATATAAAGATTGCAGGAGATTTGTCTTGACATGGTCGGGGAAGAAAATCCATTGAGATAGACTTTACTACTCCTGGTGGATTAGGAAACTATAAAAATTGAGGGAAGTACCTGGAGAGGGCCACTTGAAGCTGCTAGAATGTAAAACATGGAAATACAAATCCATTGTAGGGTTGGAGCTACTGCATATGGTTTACAATGTGCATGGAATGTGCAATGTGTGGGTAAGTTTAAAAGGCAAATGATCCTTTTTGTAGTTCAAAATCTAAGTTGTCTTTCATAATAATGCTTAATCAATGGTGTTTTGGTCATCTGTTGCAGTACAGGTTTTAAAATATAAGTTTCAGTAGTGTTACTGTTTTTAACTATTAAATGGAATTCTGGCTTTCTTTTTGAATGTCATTGAGCTCAACAGTTATCATAATACAATCAAAATTTGTGTTTTCATGGCCAAAACATGGTTACATTGTTGCTTGCAGTAGTTTGCTGTTTTCTACTTTACAGTGGTGACTACAATTCAGAAAGTATTTCATTGGCTTTGATTGCTTTGAGATGCCCTGAACTTGTGAAAAGCATTGCACTAATGCAGTTTTTCTTTAAGACTGTTCCAATTAGTCTCTCAGGATGGTTGGATGACAAAAGGTTGTTGAATACTGATTCAAGGCAGTGGAACTCTAAGTCTGGGAGTGGGAAATAGTGGAATCATAACTGCCGAGATTTTTTCCCCTTTTTGCTTTCTTTCTTCTCATGGGGAAATAAAGCACCCTATCCCCTGCAGTGCCCACTCTTTCGGTCCATTTTTTAAATAGAAATTATGATTGACCTACTTTTCTAATCAAACTGTTCAGAACTGCCTAACTTTCTAATGCTAGAGATAAACAGCTGACAATGATACACAAAGTATGCTTTTCTTTTCCCATATTCAAAGTTCTTCACCTTGCTCAGATTTAAAGAAGCTGGATGATCTGCAGTTCTGAATAAAGTTGCTGTGATAGGTACATTAGTATGATATAAGGCCCATAAATGCAAAATTAGTAGAGGGTTAGCGCAGAGCAGTCAAATCTCTGCAATGCCAACAGAGGCATTCATGACCAGCAACAGAAGCATCCACTGGAAACCTATTTAAACACAGAGAGCAGGATTCACCTTTTTAAGAGCTGCAAAGATCCAAATGGGTGATGTGAACGAGTAAATATCATTCTTAACAATTCTCATGTGTTGGCTTTTACAGGATGTTTTAATCTTTCAGATCTGGGTCAGATTGTTTTGCAACAATGCTTGTTATGAGAGCAAATTGGCCAATTAAAGCTGAATTAATGCAAAAATGTTTACGCATTCTGAATTGATGTTTGAAATAATTTGTGTATTAAAAATGAACTGTACTCATTAGAGCGCACTCCAAACGTGAAATAATAAGCAGGAACCGTCCATTGTGCAGTGAGAGGTGCTGATTGTGGCTGCGTGTTGGAGCTTTTAAGGTTGAAAACTGCCCTTTGCTTCACCTTAATAATAAAATGTGAGGCTGGATGAACACAGCAGACCCAGCAGCATCTCAGGATGCTGCTTGGGCCTGCTGTGTTCATCCTGCCTCACATTTTATGATCTTGGATTCTCCAGCATCTGCAGTTCCCATTATCACTTTGCTTCACCTGCTGGTCTATTTTAGACATGACTGGCAGAACACTCCAAAGACATGAGCCTCTGGCATTGCCTTCAATGTTCCAAGTGTCTTTCATGGAAACCCGTGGCTCCTTCATGATTGAAAATCAGTAAGTAAGTGGTCTCTCAGTGCATGCTGGAAACAACAGACTGGCATCAGGAAATGACGACAAAAGCTTTTGGTTTGTCGCAAACTCCTAAATGGCATCCTGATATCTGTCAGGCAAGCCACCACGCTAGTCTGCATTTGTTGTATTTTCTGCAGTGAACAACATTTCCACACAAGATGGTTGACATAAGCAGTAGGAACTGCAGATGGTGGAGAATCTGAGATAACAAGGTGTAGAGCTGGATGAACACTGCAGGCCAAGCAGCATCATAGGAGCAGGAGACCTGATGTTTCGGGCCTAGGCCCTTCTTCATAAATTTCTGAAGAAGGGCCTAGGCCCAAAACGTCAGCTTCCCTGCTCCTATGATGCTGCTTGGCCTGCTGTGTTCATCCAACTCTACACCTTGTTATCTCTGGCTGAGATAGGAACAGGAACTGGACCTCAGCCTGTTACTCAAACTCTTCAAGTGCCTGAAACCACTGCACTGCTTGTAGGAGGGAGTAGCAGGGTTGTGTCTGGGCTCTTGCCTGGGGCTCACCCACTCCCATCTGTTTTCTTTCACTTTTTATTCTTTTTATTTCTGCTTTTTTTTCCTGGATTATCTTTTTGGCGTGTGAGTCACCCGGATTGACGTTGCAGTGAGCACGGGCCACGTGAAGACTGGCAGCTGCTTCCTGGCAGTCAGAAACCATGGCAATGGCATCAGGGACGTCCTCACGTGGGGCCAGCAGCTGCTGTGCACGCTTCAAGATGGCGGCACCGGCAAGAGAACACCTTGGGTGAAGGCAGCCAGAGCGAGGCTCTTGGCGAGGTGGTCGCCAGCAGAGCCAGGGACTCCTGGATGTGGTGGGCCTAGAGTGGGAACTCCTGGCATCATCAAGGTGGCAGTGCGGGCAGGCACCGCTGATTGCAGGCCTGGAGCAGGGACCCCTGGTTATTGGCAAGGTGGCGACGGATTGCAATCGGGAATTCCCGTATGTGGGGCGATTATGTGTTGAGCACGGGACTTGGTGACAGTGATGTGAGCCCCGTGGCAAGGCTCCTGAAGAGTGGCGACACCTATGTTGGTGGACCTGGCACAGATGGTGCAAGACGGCGCAAGAGGGCTGGCAGTGCAGATGTCTTTGGTGAGCCGGCTCAGAGTCATCCTGGAGGCAGTGGAACAAAAACTTTCTTTTTACTCTTTTTATTCTCAGACCGTCCATAATGGCACTGTATTGCGGAAACAGGTGGAGCTTTTCACTGTATCTTACCGTATTATTCACTGCAAGTGACAATAAATAATTCAATACAATTCACTGCGGGCAGCTAGAGGTGGGCTTTAAATATGGGTATAGCTACCATCACTGAAAACCCACCAATTAATAATGGACCAGGAGCTGTATGAAAATCTATCATGCTAGTACAGCTATAAAATACAAGACACAAACCGTTCAGTGTTGTTTTTTTTCTTCGCCTAATGTCCATCACTTCCATTAAATTCAGCGTTCAGTATAATACTGCAATTGTGCTTTCTGTGTTTGAATTTTCATTTGGAACGTTTTTGCATTTCTCACTGAAATTTCTTCGCATGGCGCTTTCATCTTTTGGTGCGCTCTCTCTCTCTCTCTCTCTCTCTCTCTCTCTCTCTCTCTCTCTGAGTCTCTCCAGCAGTGTTAGCTGTTGCTTGTCCTTTGAATGCAGAAACTTGGTCATTTCTGCACAAACATGATGAAACGGTTCTGTGTCTAAGGGGAAATCCATTGATACATCAGGATAGTTTCTGCAAGTTATTATCTCCTACCCTCAGAAGTGAAATTTATGAGATATATTGCCTGGTAGTTCAGGGGTTCAAATCCCACAGCAGGGGACGACATATAGAGTGCTACACTGCCTGAGGTATTGTAATTAAGATGAAACATTAACCCTCTCAGCTCGATGCAAAAAATCCCACATGTAATCATGGACATTCTTCTTGCTAATCTGGCTGGGATTTATTCCCACAATAAGTATCATGAAAGCAAACAAAAAAAAACAGATTTTCTAGTCGTTGTCATGTTACTCTGTGTGTGTTCTTATGTTTATTTTTATTCAGTTGTGGGACGTGGGCCATCACTATCTGGGTCAGCATTATTGCCCGTCCCTGGTTGCCCTTGGGAAGGTGGTGGTGAGCTGCCTTCTTGAACCACTGCAATCCGCATGCTGTAGGTTGACCCACAATGCTGTTAGGGAGGGAATTCCATGCTTTTGACCTTGCAACAGTGGAAAAAAAACAGTGATATATTTCCAAGTCAGGATGCTGAGTGGCTCGGAGGGGAACAGGCATGTGGTGGTGTTCCCATGTATTTGCTGTGCTTGTCCTAGATGGAATTGGTAGTGGATTTGGAAGGTGCTGTCTGAGAGTCTTTGGTGAATTTCTGCAGTGCATCTTGTAGATAGTACAGAGTGCTGCTACTGAGTGTCAGTAGTCGTGGGAAAGGATATGGGACCAATCAAGCATGCCGCTTTGTCCTGGAAGGTGTCAAGTTTCTTGAATGTTGGAGCTGCACCTGTCCAGGCGAGAAGGGTGTATTCCATCATATTCCTGACTTGTGTCTTGTCGACGATGCACAGGCTTTAGGGAGTCAAGAGGTAAATTATTCACCACAGTATTCCTCGCCTCTGATGTGCTCTTGTAGCCAATCTATTTGTGTGCCAAGCCTAGTTGAGTTTCTAGTCAATGGTAACCCCCAGGAGATAATGGGAACTGCAGATGCTGGAGAATTCAAGATAATAAAGTGTGAAGCTGGATGAACACAGCAGGCCGAGCAGCATCTCGGGAGCACAAAAACTGACGTTTCAGGTGTAGACCCTTCATCAGAGAGGGGGATGGGGAGAGGGTTCGGGAATGAATAGGGGGAGAGGGGGAGGCGGACCGAAGATGGAGAGAAAAGAAGATAGGTGGAGAGGAGAGTATAGGTGGGGAGGTAGGGAGGGGATAGGTCAGTCCAGGGAAGACGGACAGGTCAAGGAGGCGGGATGAGGTAGTAGGTAGGAAATGGAGGTGCGGCTTGAGGTAGGAGGAAGGGATGGGTGAGAGGAAGAACAGGCTAGGGAAGCGGAGACTGGCTGGACTGGTTTTGGGTTGCAGTGGGGGGAGGGGATGAGCTGGGCTGGTTTTGGGATGCGGTGGGGGAAGAGGAGATTTTGAAGCTGGTGAAGTCCACGTTGATTCCATTGGGCTGCAGGGTTCCCAAGCGGAATATGAGTTGCTGTTACTACAACCTTGGGGTGGCATTATTGTGGCACTGCAGGAGGCCCATGATGGACATGTCATCTAAAGAATGGGAGGGGGAGTTAAATTGGTTCGCGACTGGGAGGTGCAGTTGGTATACTGTATCCATTGTACCCTGTGTGGCTTCCTCTACATTGGGGAAACCAAGGGGAGGCTTGGGGACCGCTTTGCAGAACACCTCCGCTCGGTTCACAATAAACAACTGCAACTCCCAGTCGCGAACCATTTTAACTCCTCCTCCCGTTCCTCAGACGACATGTCCATCCTTGGGCTCCTGCAATGCCACAATGATACCACCCGAAGGTTGCAGGAACAGCAACTCGTATTCCGCTTGGGAACCCTGAAGCCCAATGGTATCAATGTGGACTTCACCAGCTTCAAAATCTCCCCTTCCCCCACCGCATCCCAAAACCAGCCCAGTTCGTCCCCTACCCCGACTGCATCACACAACCAGCCCAGCCTGTCTCTGCCTCCCTAACCTGTTCTTCCTCTCACCCATCCCTTCCTCCCACCTCAAGCCGCACCTCCATTTTCTGCCTCTGAACCTCATCCCACCTCCTTGACCTGTCCGTCTTCCCTGGACTGACCTATCACCTCCCTACCTCCCCACCTATACTCTCCTCTCCACCTATATTATTTTCTCTCCATCTTCGGTCCGCCTCCCCCTCTCTCCCTATGTATTCCAGAACCCTCTCCCCATCCCCCTCTCTGATGAAGGGTCTAGGCCCGAAACATCAGCTTTTGTGCTCCTGAGATGCTGCTGGGCCTGCTGTGTTCATCCAGCCCCACATTTTGTTGTCTTCCTTTAGTTTGTTGTTTGATTACGAAATATACATGGTGAAAGGATTACCACATAGCACATTTTGCAGCATACCACATTAGTGGCGCCGATACGGTCATCAATGTAACGGAGGAAGAGATGGGGTTTCGGACCAGTGTAGGTACGGAAGAGGGATCGTTCCATGTAACCTGCAAAGAGGCAGGCATAGCTTGGGCCCATGTGGATACCCTGGCCACCCACTTTGCCTGTAGGAGGTGGGAGGATTTGAAAGAGAAGTTTTAGTTTTCAAGGACCGCAACTACCCCCCACCCCCCCGCAGTGGTCGAAAACACCCTCGACCGGGTCACCCACATTTCCCACAACTCACCCCTCACACCCGCTCCCCGTAACAACAACCAAAACAGAGTCCTCCTCGCCCTCACGTACCACCCCACCAACCTTCGGATTCAATGCATCATCGCCGACACTTCTGCCATCTGCACTCTGACCCTACCACCGAAGACATTTTTTCCCTCGCCGCCCTGAGGTGACTCCCTTATGCGCTCCACACTCCCCTCCAGCACCCCGTACACGCGGCACTTTTCCCTGCAACTGCAGGAAGTGCTTCACCTGTCTCGATACCTCCCCCCTCACCCCCATCCCAGGCGCCAAGAAGAAATTTCCACATCAAGCAGATGTTCACCTGCACATCTGCTCATGTGATATACTGTATTCGCTGTTCCCATTGTAGCCGCCTCTACATCGGGGAAACCAAGCGGAGGCTTCGGGACCTTTGCAAGTCACTAATGCACGAAAGAACTGCACCTACCAGTTGCGAACCGTTTCAACTCTCCCTCCCAATCCTCAGATTATATGTCCATCCTGGGTCTCCTGCAGTGCCACCAGAAGATTGCAGGAGCAGCACCTCATATTCCGCTTGGGAACCCTGCAGCTCAGTGGTATCAATGTGGACTTCACAAGCTTCAAAATCTCCCCTCCTGCTCCCGCAACCCAAAACCAACCCACCTATTCCATCCTGCCACCTCAAGCCCCACCTCCACCTCCTACCTACTAGCCTCTTCCCGCCCCCTTGACCTGTTCGTCCTCTCTGGACTGCCCTGTCTGCTCCCTAACTTCCCACCTGCACTCCATCCATGCTTCTTTGACCTGCCTGTCTCCTGTCCACCTATCTTTTCCTTTATCCAACTTCTATCCGCCTCCCGCTCTCTCCCTATTTATTTCAGAACCCCCTCTCCCTCCTCCATTTCTGAAGAAGTGTCTAGGCCTGAAACGTCACCCTTCCTGTTGCTCTGATGCTGCTTGGCCGACTGTTTTCGTCCAGCTGTACACCTTGTTACCTCAAAGAAAATCTCAGTGGCCCTGACCAGTTTTTCAAGTCCTCTCACAAGGGAAGTACCAGAGGGCTGGAGAACAGAATGTGGTTTCACTTATCAAGATAAATGCAAAACTATTCAATTCCAGTGGAGGTTTGAGATGCAGTGTTGATGTTTGTTCTATGTAGTAGCCTGGCCTTAACTTGTCCTGTGGTGAGATGTAATTTGAAGGGGATGCTGTGCTTTTTTTAACTCGTTTTGGTACGGTATGTGTTACTTGACCTTGTCAGCCTATTTTATAGAGTCATAGTCGTACAGCGTGGAAATGGGCCCTTAGGTCCAACATAATCCCAAACTAAACTAGTCCCAACTGCCTCTTCGTGGCCCATATCCATTCAGCCTTGTCCTATTTATAAACCTCGATCAGGTCACCTTTTATCCCCCTTTGCTCCAGTGAAAAAAGTTCCAGCTGACCCAACCTTCCTTTATCACTGAAACCTTCCATGCTCAGCAACAATCTGGTAAATTTCTTCTGTGCCCACTCTTGCTTAATAATATCCTTCTAAAATAGGGCAACTGTAAATTTGTACTGTCGAAATCTTCAAGACTAGAAAAACATTAAAAGCAAACAAAGCAGGAAATGAAGGGATCAAATTGTAGTTCAGGAAGTGGAAAAATGGAAGTGGCTTGAGTGCAGCAGGTTCTGGACTAACGTGCACTGTAGTTCTGAAAGGGCATTTTACCGGTGTGAGTGGAAAGTTGTAGATGAAATAGTGACTTGAATCTTCAAGTACGCTCTCTCTCCAATTGATGTTGGAAACTCCTTCATGTTTCTAATGACGAATCCCAGGTTTCGCTGCTGTTGTCTAGCTGATAGCCAGCCTTCAAACTGTTTCAAAGAGGAAAAGAGCAAAGAAAATTACAGCACAGGAACAGGCCCTTTGGCCCTCCAAGCATGCGCCGTTCCAGATCCTTTATGTAAACCTGTCGCCTGTTTTCCAAGGATCTGTTCCCTTTGCTCCCTGCCCATTCATGTTTCTGTCTAGATACATCTTAAATGACGCTATTGTGCCCGCCTCGAACGCCTGCGTTGACAAAGGTTTCAGGCACCTACGACTCTCTGCATAAAGAACTTTCCACTCATATACCTTAAACTTTTCCCCTCTCACCTTGAAATTGTGACGTCTAGTAATCCCCCCACTCTGAGATGGAAAGCTTCTTGCTATCCACCCTGCCTATACCTCTCATGATTTTGTCGACATCAATCAGGTCCCCCCCTTCAACCTCCGTGTTTCTCATGTAAATAATCCCAATCTACTCAACCTCTGTTCATAGCTAGTGCCCTCCATACCAGGTAACATCCTGGTGAACCTCCTCTGCACCATCTCCAAAGTATTCACGTCCTATTGGTAATGTGGCGACCAGAACTGTACGCCGTATTCCAAATGTGAATCAAAGTCCTATAAAACTGCAACATGACATGCCAACTCTTATACTTGATACCCCGTCTGATGAATGAAAGCATGCCGTATGCCTTCTTGACCACTCTATTGACCTGCGTTGCCACCGTCTGGGTGCAATGGACCTGAACACCCAGATCTCTCTGTGCATCAATTTTCCCCAGGGCTTTTCCATTTCCCGTACAGTTCGCTCTTGAATTGGATCTTCCAAAATGCATCACCTCGCATTTGCCCGGATTGAACTCCATCTGCCATTTCTCCACCTAACTCTCCAATCTGTCTATATTGTGCATTCTCCAACAGTCCCCTTCGCTATCCGCTACTATCTGATTTGCATCGGTTTTGCACAAAACCAGATTTCTGTTCTATTTTTGCAAGTGAATTGTTTCAAATTAGTTGCTGTTCTTTGTAAATCACAATCATGAATGCACATCCAAGCAGTGGGGAGAGGGTGAGAATGGACTTGAGACGTCATGAAGTCTGAGATTTGTTATAATCCGCAAATATTGTCATGATAATTTTTAAAATTCACGAGCATGTCATTGATGTTGCTTTCTTGGGCTGCATTTGCTATCCATCCAGAATTGCTGTTGAGAAGGTTGTGGAGAATCGGCCTGTTGAATAGCTGCAATGCACGTGGTATGAATATATTAATGAAATACTGAGGACAGGAGATGAATTGCTTTTACTCAGTGGAAATGAAGTAACAGTCATACAGTTCCAGATCAGGATTCTGCTGATTTTGACAGGGAACATGCAGATTCTGGAGCTGCTGTTTAAATATTTTTGGGTGGTAGGGTTCACACAATTATCAGGTACTGTGGAAGGAGTTTGATGAATTGGTGCATTGTCTCATTGTAACTCCCCATCTCAAACAACAGTTCATTCTCGATCCATTGTTAATTGTAAATTTTCAGTTCGACCGAAAGGAAAAACAGTATTGAGGGATATGGACCAAAGGCAATATGGAGGTAGGCCACAATTAAGTTATAACCTCATTGGATGGGAGAAAGTGTTTGAAGGGTTGAATGGCTGACTTGTTTTCCTATATCCTTACGTAAGAAGGGGGATCAATCAATGGGATGATTTGACTGCATTGCTGTCGTTTATCGATAGTGTTGTCGGAGTCGCACTCGTTCAGCTGAGTGAAGAGTATTTCATTGACACCCGGATTTGGAGTTTATCGGCAGTGGACAGATGTTGAGAAGTCTACTTGCTGTAGAATCTATTGTCTCTGATCTACGGTTCCAGTCACATTGATGAACATAGATCCAAGAACACTTCAGCAGAGGAACAGGCCCTTTGGCATGCAATGTTGTGCTAAACATGATGCCAAATTTAGCTAAAGCCTTCTGAATGTCCTTGATTCATATCCCTACATTCCTTGCATATTCAAGTACGTATATAAAAGTGTCTTAAACGGCCCTATTGTATCTGCTTCCACAGCCACCCCGGCAGTGCTTTTCAGACTCCTACCACTCTCTGTATATAAGAATTGTCTCTGACATCTCCTTTGAACTTTCCTGCTCTCACCTTAAATACATGCCCCCAGTTTTAGACATTTCAAATCTGGGAGAAGGGTTACAGTCAGAATCTGTCGATGCATGTCATAAATTTGTAAACCTCTATCAAGTCTTCCCTCAACCTCTGCCACTGCAGAGAAAACAGCCTGAGTCTTTCCAGCCTCTCCTTTCTAGCTCAAGCCCTCAAATCCAGGCAACCTCTTTTGCACCGTATTCAAAACCTCCACGTCCTTCCTGTAACATGACGACCAGAATTGGATACAATTCTTAAGAGTGCAATACTTAAGGCCGAACCAAAGTGTTCTAAAGCTGGAACATGACATCCTGATTCTTGTGCTCGATTCCCGAACTAATAAAGGCAAGCATGCCATGCGTCTTCTTTGCCACTCTATCAACTTGTGTGGCCCCTTTCGGGGAGCTATGAACTGAATCCCAAGATCCCTGTGTACACAAATGCTGCTCAGGGTCCTGCCATTAACTGTATATTTTTCCTTAACATTTAATTTCTCAAAGTGGAGCACTTCACACTTAATGGATCAAAAATTCACTTGCCATTTCTGCAATGGATCTGTATCCTTCTGTATCCTTTTATGACTTTCTACCCTAACTACCACTCTACCAATCATTCTATCGTCTAAAAACTTACTAACCCATCCATCTATCTTGTCACCTCAGTCATTTTATATATATACCACAACAGCAGAGGTCCCAGTACAGATCCCTGCAGAACACAATAGTCCTGGATCTGCAGCCTAAAAAGCACGTTTCCACCACCACCCTCTGCCTTCTCTGGGCAAGCCAGTTGTGAATCCAAGCAGCTAAGTGACCACGGACCCCATGGATCTTAATCTTCTGGATGATCCTACGGTGAAGCGCCTTGTTTTAAGCCTTGCTAACATCCATGTCAACAATATCCACCACTCTATCTTCAATGATCACATTAGTTACCTCTTCAAAAAATTCAATCAATTTAGTAAGACATGACCTGCCCTGCACAAAGCCATGCTGACTGTCCCTAATTGGGCCATGCTGTTCCAAATACAGACAAATACAATCCAGAAGAATTCTGTCCAATAGCTTCCCAATGAACGATGAGAGACTCTCTAGTCTATAGTTTCCTGGATTGACCCGATTTACCTTCTTCAACAGAAGAAGAACATTTAGCAACTTGCTCGTCCTCAGTACATGTCCAGTGGTTACCAAGGATACAAAGATATTGCTGAATGCCCCGACAATCTCCTCTCTCAACTCGCTCAAAATCCTTGAGGAGATACCATTGGGTCCTGAGGACTTATCCACCTTAATGCTCTTTCTTGATCTCAAAATGCTGTTATCATATGAGCATGCTCCACACAGATCCCACTATCCTCCACACCCTTCGCCTGAGTGAATAGTGATGCACAGTACTCATTTCGGATCTTGCCCATATCCTCTGCTTCCGTACACAAGTTCCCTCCTTTATCCTGAATGATCCTACTTTCTCACTATTTATCCCCTTGTTTTTGATGAATGCACAGAATGCCTTGGGATTTCCTTCAACCCTCCTTGCCAAGGTCATTTCATCGCCCTTTCTTTTTCTGCTTTTTCTAATGTCGACCCTGTTCGATTTTAGTTTCCTAAACCTGACATATTTCTGTTTTTGTCCCTTTTGACTAACTTCACAACCTCCCCAATTATCCAAGGGTCTTTACCTTGCCATCCTTGTCCTTCCTCCTTCCTGATCCTAAACTCATAAGCAGGCCTTTAAACAATTCCCATATGGCAAATGTGACAGCTCCCCCCAATTAACACTCCCCAGCTCCTACCTAAAATTGATATAATTTACTCTCCCCCAAGGTCCTGACTTATCCTTCTTCATAGCAATCTTAAAATTGAAGGAGTTGTGATCACTATTTCCAAAATGCTTTCCCACACTTCTCACCAGTTACCTGACCAGGACAAAGTCCAGCATGGCCCATCTTCTATCCATATACTGTGTCAAGAAACTCTCTTGGATAGACTTAATTAAATTCTTAAGCTCACGGATTCTGTGACAGTCAAAGAGAAGCAGTGAATTTTTCTAACCTCATTTCCAACACCTGGCGCATAGCCTTGCGTGGCTTGGATAGCACTTGTACATTTAAAACAAAAATGTAAGGATGATGTTCAGGTAAGGACATGGAATTTTGTCATGTGGTCATATTCTCTCTTGTTGGAGCTGATTGCTGCTTAGCACTTGTGTGGTGCAAATGTTACTTATCGTTTATCAGGCCAAGCCTGATCGTTGTGCAAGTCTCACTGTATTTTCTCATCGTTGATTTCACTGTTGGAAAAGTCATGAATTCTGCTGGACACCTGGACAATATTCAATGAACATTCATGTCTTCACTTTGGTTCAAATGAAGACATGACTTCAGCCAGTGCAGGTATCTAGTGAATGCCACTGACTCAATTTTCTATTCCTCTGCTTAACACCACATTCAATCAGAAGTTGGCTTGGTGGAAATGACAGATTGCAGTTTCCTTCCTTTTCAAGCTCAGGATCTCTGATCGTATTTGTGGTAAATCCTGAATGAGGTTATGAGAAGTGTGAGCCTGACGAAAAGTAAACTGAGCCTTAGTGTGCAACTGTTTGACAGCACTGTCATCCAGATGTTGCATTACTTTGCTGATGATTGAGAATACATTGAGGCCATAATTGGTCAGCACAATTTGTCTGACTATTACATGATAGGTCATCTTTCTCTGAAATGTGAGTGTCGCAAGTGTTTAAAAATGTACTGGAAAACATTTACTGTTGGTGTGGCGACCTTGGGGCACATTGTTCCAGTACAGTTTGTGGGATGCTGCCAGGTGCCATGGCATTTGCAGTATCCAGAACATTCAGTCTTGTCATTGCGTGAAATAACTTGAATTGCGTGTAAGTTAAGATCTGTGATGCCTCCTCAGGATGAGGGCAAGAAGATCATCCAGACTGATGCTCTGAATGGTTTCATCTGCTCCTTCACCTTTTGTTCGTAACATCTTGTAATAACTGCCATGTAGCCTGATGAGAAACTAAAGCTCATCTTGATTCATTTGCATTCGAAGGTGCCTATTTTTCACAAACAAAAGGACCCATCACTGAGCGGGAAGTATGGAGCATGTTATAGACATCAGTGGTGAGACAATGGTGGATCTTGACCAGAAAACCATTGTTATGTTGGTGAAATGCAAACAAAAATCTATATGATGTAAACTTTATTCTCAGCTAATCCCTTTCTCAAATGACAGATTCTGATGTCGGTTCCTGGAAAGCCTCCATTGTTGGAGGACGAGAAGCCGTATCCAATTGAAGCAGCACAGGCTTCTGCGATGACTGTGGAAACCACTGCTTATGCCTTGCTTCAAGCATTGTCAAGGAATGATATTGACTATGCAACACCGATTGCGAGGTGGCCAACGATGCAACAGAACTATGGTGGTGGATTTCACTCGACGCAGGTAAATGCTTGAGATCACAACAACAGGCATTCAGATATTTCCATTGATCATGTTACTAACTGGTGGTTGTTGCAGTTTGCAATCAAACTGGACACTGCATTTTCATCTGCAGGTTTGGTGCATTGGCACAAATACCAGTTCTTCAATGGTGTTAATCCTTGGTTAAATTCTTACATGCACTTTGCCTGTGCATCACTTT
Organism: Stegostoma tigrinum; assembly: GCF_030684315.1. Taxonomy (NCBI): domain Eukaryota; kingdom Metazoa; phylum Chordata; class Chondrichthyes; order Orectolobiformes; family Stegostomatidae; genus Stegostoma; species Stegostoma tigrinum. The sequence goes on from NW_026728136.1 coordinate 399,330, forward strand.
TCCTCTTGGCATTGTCCTTGAAAACTATCTGTTTCTGTAAACCTTCACTTACTTGTCGTAGGATCATTGAGGGACAGCATAATAGAGTGCTATGGCAATGGAACAGACCCTTCAGCAAATTGTATGTGCCCTCACAAGATGCAAGTCCCGAACTATTCTCATCACATTTCCCAGCACTCGACCCAGAGCCTTGTATGCCTTGGCATCGCAAATACCCAATCAAAGACTTGTTAAATGTTATCATGCTTTCTGCCTCTACCACCCGCACAGTCGGTGCGTTCCACATTCTCACCACAGGTTGGGTGCAAAAACAAGTAAGTTTCCTCAAGAGATAGTAGGAACTTGCCAATGCTGGAGAATCTGAGAGAACAAGGTGTAGAACTGGATGAACACAGCGGGCCGAGCAGCATCAGAGAAGCAAGAAAGCTGACGTTTCGGGTCGAGACCCTTCTTCAAAAATGGGGGAGGAGAAGGGGATTCTGTAAAAAATAGTGAGAAGTGGGGAGGCAGACAGAAGATGGAGAAAGGAGAAGATAGGTGAACTGTCCCGTGCTGTTCACTCACTGTCCCCTGCTCCAGAATCATAGAATCAGAGAATTGTACAGAATTGAACAAGCACTTCATTCCATTGTGTCTGTAACCACTGAAGCCACACTAAGTTGACATTCGGCTCATGTTCTAGCAATAGGCCCATTGCCTTGAATGTTATTTCATTTTACGTGCTGTACCAACCCTTTTTCTTTAACGTGAAAAGATTATCCACCTCAACTGAAGTCCCAGACAATGAATTCCAAACCCCCAGCACCTTCTGGGTGTCTTTTCTTTCCTGAAATTCCTTCTGAGCTTTTAGCTTAAATGTATGTATCTCTTCTTCTACCACCACCGCCCCCCGACCGACCCCATTATGGACCTTCTTTTTACCTCGCCCCTACCCATATTAATCTAAACAATTTTTTCAGGACCTCCTTCAACCTTCTCTACTCGAAAGAAAACAATCCAACCTTATCCAGATAAAACAGTGATGCTTGAGACAATGGGAACTGCAGATGCTGGAGAATCCAAGAGAACAAAGTGTGGAGCTGGCTGGACACAGCAGGCCAAGCAGCATCTCGGGAGCACAAGAGCTGATGTTTCAGGCCTAGACCCTTAATCAGAGATCGGCAACAGTGATGCTGCCTGGCCTGCAGTGTTCCCCCAGCTCCACACTGTGTGATCTCAGACTCCAGCATTGCTAGTTATTGCTAACGCAAACTTATCCAGGCTCTCCAAAGAGTTAAAATGCTTCACCCCCTCAGAACATCCTGATGAATGTCCTCCACACATGCTCAAATGCAAACACCTCCTTTCTATAATGGAGAGACCAGAACTGCACTGAGCACTTCAGCTGGGGCCTAACAAAAGTCCTGTACAGCTCTTGAGCCATATGCTTTCTGAACTGTCCCTTTAAGCTGCCATTCCATGTTCAGGAATCTGTGGACAAGCACCCCAGGATCACACCACTCCTCTGATCTTCCTAGTGTCCTGGCATTTCTTTGAATGATTCCTTGCCTTGTTAGTTTGTCCAAATTGCCTTATTGATCAGGGTTAACATTCCATCTACCGTTGACCTGCCCATTTGACCAATCTGTGACTTTGGATTCAACTTGCTGTATTTTCCTGGACCCCCCGAGCTTTACCTTCTTTGCCACGCTCCCATTTGGGACCCTGTCCAAGTCTTTGCTGAAATCTATTTTCACTACATCAACTCCCATCTGCACACTCTGTCACCTCTTTGAAAGAATCATCTAAGTTTGTGAGGCGTGACCTCCCTCTGACAAAGCTATGCTGACGGTCGCTGATCAGACCCCACTTCTTGAAATGGAAATTACGTCTGCCGTTCAGAATTTTCTCCAATATTTTCCTATCTACTGATGTGATACTCACCAGTCTGTAATACTCTGCTTTATGTTTGTCACGCATTTTGATAAGTGGAACTATGTTACCTGTTCTCCAGTCCTTTGGTACTTTTGAAAGCTCTGTATGAGGGCGAGTGGAATTTTTTCTCTCATCTCCCTGGGCATCGTGGCATACACCTCATCCAAACCTGGGATTTGTCCAATTTTAAATTCACCAAAACACCTAACATCTCCCCAGTCTCCGTTAATTCTGTCCGAGAATTGTGTGCTCCTTCTCACATGTAAAAGCTGATGTGAAATTCTCGTTTAACACCTGACATTGCCCTCCAGTTCAAACCGTTCATTTGCCTCTTCATCCCTAATGAGACCTGGTTTTCCCTGGGTTTTCTCTTTCCCTCTGAGACACTTGTAGAAGATTGTGAGATTCTCCCTCATCCTAATCTTGGTCACCAGTGTTCTGTTGCCCTGTATTTGTTCTCTGATTTGCTGTGACGAGAGTGCCCCTGCACACTATACATCATCATCATCATGGTGGTTTCTCGCAGATATGGATGACACTCTCCCACTCTCAGGCTGAATTGACCGCCGGCTGCACAGACCGATGCAGCTACCGTCGGCTCTGTTGCACTCGGGGCAGAAGGCACTCGTGGGAAGGGGTGAGGGAGGTGTTGGTGTGGCTGCATGGCTTCCGCTGCTTCCAAAGGCAAGCCGCAAAGTGTTTGATGCCTTCCCAGGTGCTCTTCAGGCTTTGGGCCGTCTTAGGCCGGCGATTCCCGGGTGTCTGCGGGAATGTCGTACTTCACCATTGAGGACTTGAGTTTATCACCGAGTGCTTCCTCTGCACATCTGGGTCTCGCCTGCTTTTTTGAAGCTGGGATGAGAACTTGCGGAGAGTCTCGTGTCAGTCATACAGATGAAGTGTCCAGCCCATTGTAGCTGATCGAGGATGGTCAGTGCCTCAGTGCTGGGGATGTTGGCCTGGTTGACGTTAGTGCGTCCACAGGGACTCTTGTTCCCTTGATGACTGTTATACACCTCCCTTTTCCTTTTTATCTGGTCAAAGAACAAAGAAAATTACAGCACAGGAACAGGCGCTTCGGCCCTCCAAGCCTGCGCCAGATCCTATTGAAAGTAGCGTGTTGATGCATTTGTGTAATGATTGTGTTTTGTTTGAGCCCTAACATTGAAAGCAGTGTAAGAATGTCTTTGTGCAGCAGGCAAGGTGTCATGAGATTGAGCCTTCATACACTTGCAAGATGTTGAAAATTTGCCATTATTTATTAAAACACTGATAAATTTCCATGATCAACATTTCTGTTACACTGCAATGATTATCCCGTGGCATGTAAAATCAGAAAGATTCGATAAAATGAGACTGGGTCATGCCCTAGCCTTGCGGACTTGGGTCAGCATGCAGGGAGAATGTTTGCATTTCATGTATGTGGAAGTACTGAAATATTTCCATGAATCTAAAAGTCACTTTTCCCTTCATTGAAGGACACAATCATTGCCTTGGAAGCTTCATCATGATACGACATTGCATTTCTGAAGAGGGAAGAAGAAATCAACATGCAAATTCAATTCCATGGTTTTGTAAGTCCCATTGAGAACATGATTCATGTGCGCTGGCATAATGCTCTGACCGAGAAAGAATCGAAGGTGAGTTTGTAGTTTGGAAGATCGCAGCAATTTATGCATCAACTTCTTCATCAATCATGTTCCATTGCTTTCAAACTGCATTTTCCACTCTGCAAGATAATAACTGTTAGAACAAGCAACAGGATGGGTAGATGGGCTATGGGGAATGCAATGGCACAAAACCCAATCCATTCGACAACATACTTCAGATATGTCGACAAATTAAATATTCCAGCAGAGGGACAAAACAAGGAAGATGAGAGTGAGGAGACAAGAGTTCTGATGACAAAAGAACACGAACTTAACTTGATCCATTTGAGCAAAAAAGCAGGCACACAAACAAATAATCAGCTAACAATGCACATGTGCAACGGAGGCTACAGGGGGACTAAGAATGCCGAATTGTTGTCATGCGTATTGCTGAAAGGGTGATTGAAACAGATTCTGGGGTAAATTTGAAGAAATACAGATAATGCATCTCAGGATGTTGGAGAAAGAACATTTATGGACTGAGGCAAATTGTATTGCCCTTTTCAGGAGTTATTTGGGTCATAATGAATTCAAAGACTTTCTTCTGTGCTGAAAGCTTTAGCTTAGTTGCAGCTGGATCACAATTTCTGTTCCTGGTAGTATTTAGCAAACTGTTAAAAGTGAATGTCACTGCACAGAATTCCAAACATGACTCCAATCAGTAGAGAAAATATCCAAGGGGTATGATGAGTTGTTTCCTCTCATGTTGAACAATGCAGCTACAGATACAATGGAGGCACTGATGATAATCTTAAGAATCCTTAGATTGTGGAAAATTCTCAGAGGATTGAAAGATTGTGAACATAACACCTTTATTACAAAGATACTTCAATAAAATAGTGAGCAAGTATTGCCAATTTAGGTCAACCTGGGAAGATGTTCATGCCGGCAATGAAAGTTGAAACAACAGGGTACTTAGTGTGCTATAACATCCAACAGAGTTAACATCCTTTCATAAAGGGGAAATAATACTTGACAAACTTGCTACAGTGCTTTGAGAAGGAAACAAACATTACTGACGAAGGACCACCAGTTGATGTCGTACATTGAGATTTCAACAAAGCATTTGATAAGGTACAGCTCATAAGGTGTCTCAAAAGAAAAGAGCCCACGTGTTCAAGCGTAGTATGTTAGGATGGACAGAGGACTGCATCGTACATAGAAGTAGAGTCGTAGCAGCAAGATGGTAACTTATAAGTCATGTACGGCCACATAGTGAATGCTGCGGAGGCCGTACACCTCATGTTGACTGGGTTGATTTCGGAAATGGCGTAGGGGATTGCCATCCTTAGGAAAGTTGGGCGGGCTGGGACGACATTCATTGGAGTTTATAAGATTGAAACAAATCTTATTTTTTCAACATTTAAGATGCTTAAGAGGCTTGATAGTGTATATCCGTAGAGATTACTCCCATTGTGAAAGATTTTATGACCAGAGGCCACATTTTCAAATTGGTTGCCTATTAATTTAGGGGAAGAATTACTTCTTTCAGGTTGTAGCAATCTATTGAACACTTTGGCAGAGAAGGTTTTAGAGGTAATGCCATTAATTATATGCTCGGCTGAGATGGCCAGGTTAATTTTTAAATCAAGGAATAACGACAATGAAAAAAGGGTAGTCTTTCCAGCGGAAGATACTTCAAGGATCCCCTTATTACTAAAGAATACAGGGAGGAATTAAACACATCACTACCACACCATCACTACCATGAGAGAAGTTGTAGTAGACAATCTAATGGAGTAAAAGCAGATTAGACTCTTTGCCGTGATGGTTTACTTTCTAAGATTCTGAACAATGAGCTTCAGAGTCGGTGTATGCATTGATTGTAATTTCCCAAAAAGTTTTAGATTCGAGAGTAGCATCTGAGGGCTGGAAAAATGCTGATCTGACATTCCTATTTAAAAAGGAGAGAGGCAAAAAGAAGATAACTACAACCGAACCAGCCTAACATCTATTGTTGAAATATGTGGTGATCAACTGTGAAGAAAATAATAGCAGGACATTTGGAAAATCAGAATCTAATCAAACAGAATCACCACAGCCTGCTGAAAGAGAAATTATGTCTGGCTAATTTGTTTTGGTTTTTGGAGGAAGTTTTGGAAGGAGAATTAATAGAGGAAAACCAGTAAATGTGTTGTGTTTGGACTTGGAGAAAGCATTTGAGAATGTACTCAAAAGTAATAAGCTGAGAGCTGAGGTTTTGAAGGTAGTATATTGCGATGGTTCAGTATGCTTTGCATGTTCTGGAAGGAGAGATCACATCTCGAGTGAAATGCACCAAATGAATATATATTTTGGGGAACTTGGTGGCAACGTGGCAAGTCAGCGCAGAGGGTAAGAGGTGCCATTTGCTTGCTTTTTTTTGCCTGATAGTTCGTAAGCAGTTTTTGTTGAGACAGGGTGAATTGAAGCCAGAATCAGGGACCTAGAGGGTGAACCAGGTTCATTGGTTGGTGATCACTACTGGTTTAAGAATCTATTATCGGTAGCTTTCAGATTGAAAGTAAATCGGAGAAATATTTACAGGCTCCAAACTAAAAGACCAGAATGTTTTCAAATCACATTAAGATCCAAGTAATTGAAATGGAGATGCCAGGCCAGATGATGATTTATTCCTACATGACGGGGGAGTGGTCAGACCCCATACTCCAGCTCAGGGTTGATGAACTGGAATCTCAGTTTCGACCAATCAACAAATCATGTGGGGCAGAGTTACCAGGGAATGCTGTGCTTCAGGAGGCAGTCACACACCTTAGATTAACTAGCTGAAACTCGGTCAGTGGCCAGAGACGTGAGAGTGTGACAAAGAACAGGGCAGGTGGAAGGATCCAGGATGTAGTGCAGAAGGAACCTTGGCCTTTGATCTTATCTAACAGGTTTGAGATTCTTTCTTCCTGTGTGGATGAGAGTGCAGGGTATAGGGAAGATGAGTAAACTGACTGTAGCACTGTGGTACAGGGGGGACATTCAGGAGGGGATAAAAAGTGAAATGTAGTTATAATCAGAGGTAGTGTAGTTTGGGGAATGAACACTGTTCGTTGTGACTAGGATCGAGAGTCTCGAAAGTAGTGTTGCCTGCCTGGTGCCCAGGTTCAGGATATTCCATCTCAGCTACAAAGGAACTTGAAGTGGGAGGAGTAGAAATCCAGCTTTTGTGGTCCACACAGGTACCATTGATATGGAAGAAAGAGGAAAGAGGTTCTGCTGAGGGATTATGAGCACTGAGGTGCTGAATGAGAAAGCAGAACCAGAATGGTAATAATCTCTGGATTATTATCTGAGCAATTTGGCACGGTGTGAGCATAATTATAGATGCAAATGCATTGTTCAAATGGTGGCATGGCAGAAATGTGTTTGAATTCATGGGACATTGGCATCGGTATGGGGAAGGAGGGAGTCGTTCTGTTGTTATAGGCTCGACGAGAATCATTTTGGGACAAGTATCCTGGCAAAATACAGAGCTCGGTCTTGGGGTAGGGCGTTAAAATAACAAGTGTGGAGCGGGTGAGCTCAGTTGCATGGAAAATTGTGGAAAGAGTTAGAAGCTGCTAAGTGCTCAGCAAAGTTTCCAGAGCAAGTAATAGGACAAAAAGTATCGAAATGGTCAGGAATCTCACTTCAGCTGCAGCAGATAAGAAGGGTGGCTGTAAATGCCAGACTGAAGATCTTGTATTGAATTGCAGGGAGTGTATGAAACAAAGTGAATGAGTTTGTGGAGCAGATTGAAATTGACAGATACATCACTCTGGGTATCACAGAGAGGTGGTTGTTAGGGGATAAGTGTTGGGAACGAAATAGCCAATGATTCATGTCCGATAGAAAGAACAGGCAAGTGGACAGAGATAACAAAGCGTGGAGCTGGATGAGCACAACAGGCCAAGAAGCATCTCAGGAGCGTAAAAGCTGACGTTTTGTGCCGAGACCCTTCTACTTCTGTGTGTTCGTCCTGCTGTGTTCATCCAGCTCCACACTTTGTTATCTTGGATTCTGAAGCATCTGCAGTTCCCATTATCTCCGATACAAATGGACAGAGATGCCAGGGTTGGCTTGTCAGTAAGAAATGAGGTCGCGCTGAAGGAACCACAGCTCTTGTGCTTGTTTATTAATGACTTGGAGGAAAGAGGTGCATGTGCTGTGGCTAAATTTGTAGATGACTGAAAAAATATTTAGAAAGACAAGGCATGGCACAGAAACAGAGATTTACCAGGATGTGACTTGGATCGGAATGTATTAGCTGTAAGGTGGGTTTGGTGGAAATGTTGTGTCGTGATAAATGTAATGAGATCAACCATGTTCTCAGCGAATGATGGAGGAAATTCAATGGGCCAAATGACTTTTTTTGTGAGTCTTCTTGTTTGACAATGCATTCATGAAGGCGTTTTTTTTTCTCTCTTGGATAAGATTTGAAAATGAAATGTATACACTTCCTTTTCATCTGGGAATAAATAACTGTTCTGAACGATTTCCATTGACGAATAGCAATCTGACAAGCATCACAATGTGAAGAGATTTTTAGCTTCTTTTTAATTGTAAATGTATTCTTTGGAATTAATTCGGCATATATTATTTACGTCTCAGGAAGTATGTTCATCACTGCATCTCAAAAAGTGGTGTGTTGTGTAACAACAGCTTTTTAAAGATCACTTCAATGGTTGTAACACGCATTAAATGACACTGTTGGCCAATCTGTCCATGATTATTTCATTATCTTATGTTTCAAACAGACAAGGAAATATTGGTGATGCAATGAAGAGTTTGATTCTCAAATATAATTGTTGTTATAGCTTCCGCTTGGAAGAAAGATTCACATCAAGTTGACTGGTCAAGTAAATGGGACACTGACTGTGAGTACTTTGAATGTTCGAGTTATTCCTAAAATGAAAGTTATGACCTTGATGATTTCTCTTTCATGCAGATATGAAGAGACTATTTTAAAATATCCTCTAGGTTAGTGGTTCAGGCATAAAAGTGCAATATGTATATTTAAGTATATACATGTACATGCGTAATCTGAAAAGATAATGAGTATAAATCACTTGTTACAAGGTGAGAATGAGTTATCCAGATAGTAAGAACTGCCAATGTTGGTGTCTGAGATAACACATTGTGGAGCTGGAGGAACACAGCAGGGCAGGCAGCATCAGAGGCTCAAGAAAGGTGAGGTTTTGGGTCAGGACCCTTCCTCAGAAATGGAGGGTGGAAGGGAGCTCAGAAACAAACAGTGTGGAGGGGGAGGAGGTGCTGGGGAAGGTAGGTGGGATGGTGATAAGTGAGTACTATCCAGATTGGAACAGATTTCCCCCAGCGGGTATTGAATATGAATTCCAAATCACTCTCAAAATCTTAGTGACTGTTAACATTCATGTTTTTTGTCTGTGTGTTTCAGTAATTGCATGACAGTTTGAATGTTTCCTTGAGAGTGAGGAACCTATGGACTCTCACACACCAAGATGGAATTTAGTTCAAAGAGTGACTTCAAAATAGTTGCCTGCTTTTAAAATCTTGACCATTTTTGCTGTCCAGTTGAATGAATTTGGCTTCGTACTGCTTCAATAGGAATTAGTGTTTAATAGGAACATATTTGTGAAACTTACAGTTCCGTAAGTTTTAGCATAAACTGGTGCAGCCTTTCGGTGCTTGCAAAAAGGCTCACCTCTCCGTTAATACCGAAGGAAAATTGGAGTTTAAAAGTAAGTTCACCCGCTGTCAGGGAATGAAATGATAATGTTGACTCAAATATAATTTTTAAGAAAGTAATATATTTGTGAAACACTAAACTCCAATTAAAATTTGGATCTGCTTGTTTTACACATGGTTGGATATTGGATTCATTTTAAATGAGGGTGAAGATCACTTTAAATCCAGCATATTTGTGAAGAAAAGAAATAGCATGTCAAATAAAATTAACTGCATGACTCTACATAGCCCTATATGTAGAATTTCGTTCTGAACTATGAGACAGTTATGATCCCGTACTCCCTCAGTGCTCATGGCAAGAGTAAGACTCCTGTTTGACGTGCTATGCACTGCATGGAATGGTGGCGACATCAGATTCATTGATGCTTGAGAATCAAAAGAATATGACGATAAGATTTAAAATCAAAATCTCATTGAACACTTCAAGGAATGTATTACAGGAAGGTGGGGAAAGCATGTATGACTAATAGAAGGTGGTGGCACAGATCAAGTAGACCTGTGTGCTAAAACTTATGACAAATTTCACATTGAATGGAACAGTTCAAACAGGCTGGAGGAAGCAGACATGCCAGCTCAAACTTGTTGAATTTGTGCATTCTGTTCGCAAACATCAGCAAAATTGTGGGAAACATGTTTATTCTTTCTCTTTTATTACACAGAACCATACAATTAGACTGTTTTGATGAGGAACTTAAAGATTACGAGTCCCGTCCGTTTGACTCAGAGTTTGGTACCATAGGTTGGTACGATCTTCGTTGGAGAAGGAAAAGGGATGTTCCAGATACAGAAAATAGTCAAACCATTTACTACAAAGTCCGTTTCTGGTTAGTATTAATTAATGCAGTTAACATTTTTAGATCGATATGATTGCACAATGGAGTCAATAAGAAAATTCCATCTGATATTCCACAAATTTTAACTGGATATTAAAGCCGCTGATTTCTTTTTCATGCTGTCTGCTGCTTTTAAGAATGGTTGTCTTACTGTCGAAATGTTTAGCTTTGACTCCATGGCTTCTTCCATTAGCTCACATTGAAACACATGTTTCTTCAGCCAAAAATGTATGTTTACCCGGTGTAGCTCGACCAACCTTCCCCTGTGGTCGTTCCCCTGAAATCCCCTGCGGTCGCTCCCCTGAAAAACAAGTATACCGTTTTGGATACTGTTCCGGGGGACGACTTAGCAGGGGCATGCAGTAGGGTGCAGATCTCTGGCACAGAGTCTGTCCCTCTTGCACAGAAGGGAAGCGGGGATAGGAAGAGAGTGATAGTCATTGGGGACTCAATAGTTAGAGGGACTGATAGAAGATTTGCCGGGAACAAAAGAGACTGACGATTGGTGTGTTGCCGACCAGGAGCCAGGGTCCGTGATGTCTCGGATAGTGTGTTTAGGGTCCTGAGGGGAGAGGGTGACCAGCCCCAAGTCGTGGTCCACGTAGGCACCAGCGACGTAGGTAGAAAGAGGGAGAGGGATGCCAGGCAGGATTTGAGGGAGCTAGGGTGGAAGCTGAGAGCTGGAACAAAGAGCGTGGTCATCTCTGTTTGTCACCCGTACCACGTGATAGCGAGGCAAAGAACAGGGAGAGATTTCAGCTGAAGACGTGGCTGCAGGGATGGTGCAGGTGGGAGGGCTTCAGGTACATGGACAATTGGGGCTCATTCTGGGGAAGGTGGGACCTGTACAAACAGGACGGTCTCCACTTGAACCAGAGGGGCACGAATATCCTGGGTGGGAAATTGGCTAGTGCCATTCGGGTGGATTTAAACGAGCTCAGAAGGGGGATGGGAAACTGAGGTGTAGTCCTGGTACACAGGAGGATGAGCGTAGGGAGGACATGGTCAGGACCTCACTGTCACAGGAGTGTGCTGGCAGACAGCAAGCTGGATTGAAGTGTGACGACTTTAATGCCGGGAGTATCCGGAATAAGTCAGGTGAGGTTGCAGCTTGGATAGGTACCTGGGACTTCGATGTTGTGGCCATTTCGGAGACATGGATAGAGCAGAGTCAGGAATGGATGTTGCAGGTTCCAGGGTTTAGATCTTTGATTAAGGTCTGGGAAGGTGGTAAAAGATGGGGAGGTGTGGCTTTGTTGGTCAAGGACACTATAACGGCGGCTGAAAGAACCTTTGAGGACTCGTCTACTGAGGTGGTATGGGCTCAGGTTGCCAAGGAAGGTTTGTCGACTGAGTCAGTGTGGGTGGAAGTTCGGAACAGCAAGGCAGCAGTCACCTCACTGGGGGTTTCCTACGGCCCCCAAATAGCAGTTGAGAGATCAAAGAACTCATTGGCCGGCAGATAGTTGAAAAGTGCAAACGTAGCAGGGTTGTTGTTCAGGGTGACTTCAACTTTTCCAATATAGATTGAAACCTCCTGAGTGCAGATGGTTTGGATGGTGCCGTTTTTGTCAGGTGTGTTCAGGAGGGTTTCCTTACTCAGTATGTGGACAGGCCGAGGAGGGAGGCCGTTTTGGATTTGGTGCTCGGCAATGAGCCAGGACAGGTGTCGGATATCGTGGTGGGAGAGCACTTTGGCGACAGTGACTACAACAGACTCACATTTACCATAGCCATGGAAAGGGAAAGGAGCAGTTACCAGGGGAAGACATTGAACTGGGGAAAAGGAAACTCTGATGCTATCAGACAGGAGTTGGGAACTACAGATTGGGAGCAATTGTTCCACAGAAAGGGCACAGCAGACATGTGGAGCTGTTCAAGGAGCAGTTGTTGCGAGTGATGTATGAATTTGTTCCTCTGAGACAGATAAGAAGGGGTAAGATTAAGGAGCCTTGGATGACGGGTGCAGAGGTGCTTCTTGTCGAAAAGAAAAAGGCAGCGTACGTAAGGTGGAGTAAGTGAGGGTCTAGCACAGCTTTAGAGTATTACAGGCCTGCTCGGAAGGAGCTCAAAAGATATTGCCTGTACAATTGTTACCTGTTACAACCTTTGCGTCCACGCTTGCTCATTCAATGGTGTCAAGATGCCAGCAGTGAGTGTACCTTCTCCATCCCCTAATGCCGTCAGCTCACACAAGACATAGTCCTTACTTAAAATCTTCTGATCAAACAAAGTTCATTGTTTTGGACATTTTAGTTACCTGTCATGAAACGAAAACTGATTCTGACTGGCGTGAACTGCAGTGCAAATGAATATAATCTGCGAAACGAGATTCCTTATGGGCTTGCATCTGCTAGAAATGATTGCTTTTCAAAGACGTTGCATACATACATTTATTTCTCCTATCACCTTAGATTATATTTTTGTTTGTGCGTGTTGTGTGGGCTTCCAGTCAGGCCCATAAACACAGGTTGATGCAGTCACTGTTATAACACGGTATTGAAGGAGAATTTGTGATCTTTGGAGTTTCATTCCAGTGTATGAAGGAGTGCATCATCAAACCACTCCAGATCTCTACTGGTGACTATATTGTTGCAAGTTTTCAAGTGTTACCGATGGTCACATAAAATATGGCCTTTTTGTTGTTGCGCTATTCATCTTAACTGCACCATATCTAGTATTTAGGCTTGGGAACAATTTCTGTTTTTTTGATTTACTTATTCAAAATCATTTATGATTGTTGTCATGATATCTACGATATGTTATTTTGATTGGACATAGAGGATTGGATCTGTCTTACCCCAACTATTAATGGAAATAATGTATGCGCTTATAAAACCCCTTCTGGGCAAGGTAGTTGCTCAGTGGTTAGAGCTGCTCATGCACTGGGGAGCCAATTGAGATTCCAGTCTTGGGTAACGATCTGTGTGGAATTGACACGTCCTCCCCGCGTCTGCGAGGGGCTTCTGCCAGGTGCTGCAGTTTCCTCCCATTGTTCAAAGATGTGCAGGTCCTTATATGTGATTTGTGAAGCATTTCTTACATGTTTCAATCCTGCCAGCATCCAGTGCCTTGGACAAAATAACTGGAGGTGAATAAAAGATACAGTGCCTTTTGACACCATTTCCTGCTGGATTTTCATCAATCCTGCTTTATATCGGTGACAACTTCCATGACCTTTTTTGATGCTCTGTCTGAATTGACAGTCTAGTTCCAAATATTTGTTGTGCAGTATTTCAAGGTCCCTGTTACAGCATACCCATGAATGCCCACTTCAAAAGATACTTCCATATCATAGAATCCCTACAGTGTGGAAACAAGCCCCTTTTGACCCAACAAGTCCACAGCCACCCTCCAAAGAGCATCTCACCCTGACTCATTCCCCGACCCTTTCCTCAGTAACCCTACATTTCCCATGACTAACACACCTAATCTACACATCCCGAAACACAATGGGCAAGTTTGGCATGGCCCATACACCGAGCCTGCACATCTTTGGACAGTGGGAGGAAACCAGAGCACCCAGCAGGAACCCATGCAGGCATGGGCAGAATGTACAAACTCTGCACAGAAAATCACGCAACGGTGGGATCGAACCTGGGTCCCTGGCGCTGTGAGTCAGCAGTGCTAACCACTGAGCCACCGTGCTGCCCTTGGAGTTAGACAGAGCTTGCTTGTTCTTGGGTGGCCTCAAACTGCCAACCTCCACTTAGTGGCAAAAGTGCTGACCAACTGCACTCATCTTCACTGGTTTTTGCTTTGTATCATTGAATTCAATCCTTCAATCTCTATGATAAATATTTAACTTTCCATTGATATGTGAACGTTGTTTTTAGTACACAGTATTGGTTTATTATGTTTCATTGGTACATCATGAATACTGTATGTATATGCAAATGGGCAAGTTGGTAATGATGCAGTCCGCAGACCTGGAGGATAATAACACTGTCCTTCAATCGCCCACGATGCCCTCTGCAAATTGGTAGAAAACAAAAATTTCTATAAAATTAATCTCTCCTCCCGTCAGTCGATCAAAATTAATTCAGAATTTTGTACAGGCCAATAACTGTAAGATTACATGGGCCTAAACAAAACTACTGGCTCATATTAGTTCAGTAAAGTGAAAGGGCAACAATAGAGGCAGTAGGAACTGCAGATGCTGGAGAATCTGAGATAAGAAGGTGTAAAGCTGGATGAACACAGCAGGTCAAGCAGTATCATCCAGCTCTACACCTTGTTATCTCAGATTCTCCAGCGCCAATTTTCTGAAGTAGGGTCTCGTCCCGAAACATCAGCTTTCTTGCTCCTCTGATGCTGCTTGGCCTGCTATGTTCATCCAGCTCTCCACCTTGGGCAACAGTAGAGTATGCTTTAAGTCACTAGATATGTTACGTGGGTTTGTCTTCCTTCGGGTGGAGTTAATGGAACCGAAAAAGATGTCTCCCTCACAGCGTTTGTGACAAAAGAATTGCATTGTTCCTTGGCGGCCTTTCAACAGAAGAATATTCAGAGATTTCACGAGTGGTAAGAATGTAACTTCTTTTACTTCTCTTTATTTCACTTTTTCCAAAATTGGAAAATAGATTTTAGAAATAACATCGAGCTGATGAAGTGTGAAAAGAAGAATAATTCCAAGCAGTGTTGGGAGTTGGTCAGTGAGGTGGGAGGAGTGGATAGGTGGGAGAGAAGACGGACAGGTCATGGAGGCGGGGATGAGTGGAGGAACTAGTCTTGGGATGAGGCTGACGGGTGGGGAGATTTTGAGGGTGGCAAAGTCCATATTGAGGCCATTGAGTTGGAAGCTCCCGATGCGGAATATGAGGTGCTGCTCCTCTAGTTTCTGGGTGGTGTGATTGTGACACTGGAAGAGGCCCAGGATGGACATGTCGTCCAGGGAGTGGGAGGGGGAGTTGAAGTGATGCAATGATTTGGATATGTAAATAGAAGGTGTGGTTAGTAAGTTTCCCAATGATTGAAGGTGTAGTAGCCAGCCAAGAAGGTCACCTCAGAATGCAATGGGACATTGACAAGGGCCAATAAACTGAGGAGTGGCAGATGGAGTTGAGGTCAGATAAATGTGAGGAGCTCCCTTTTGGAAAGGCAAATCAGGGCAGCACGTATACACTGAAGGTTGTGGGGAGTGTTGCTAAATAAAGAGACGCTGGAGTGCAGTTTCGTAGTTCCATCAAAGTACAGCCACCGGTAGAAAGGATATGAAGGAGACATTTGGTGTGCTCGCCTTTATCGGTCAGTGCATTGAGTATAGGAGTTGGGAGATCACTTAGCAGCCATGTAGGACGTTGGTTCGGCTGCTTTTGGAATACTGCAATCGCTTTTGGTCTCCTTGCGAGAGGAAGGATGTTGGCGCAACATTGAGGGCCGAAGGGCCTGTTCTGCGCTGTATTGTTGTATGTTGTAAACTTGAAAGGGTTCAGAGAAGATCTACAAGGATGTTACCAGCATCGGAGGTTGAAGGTATACCGTGGGCTTGAACAGGCAGCGATTACTTGGAACTTTGGAGTTCAGGGCTGACCATATAGAAGTTTATACAATTATGAGGGACGTGGATAGAGCGAACAGCCAAGATCTTTTCCCCTGGTTGCTGGAATCCAAAACTGGAGGGAATAGGTTAAAAATGAGAGAGGGAAGATTTAAAATGGACCGGACTTTTTTCATAGTGGTGCATGTATGGAATGAGCTGCCAGAGGAAGTGGTGGAGGTTGAAACGTTTAAAAGGCATGTGGATGGGTATATGAATAGGATGGGTTGAGAGGAATATGGGCCAAATGCTGGCAAATGGGACTAAATTAATTTCGGATATCTGGTCAACATAGACAAATTGGGCCAAAGAATCTGTTTCCCTACTGTACATCTCTCTGACTCTAAGTGTCTTTTTTCTGAACCACGTGGCCCATAATTAGAAAAACTTGAATCAGGATTTGGGAATGTGACAATTCTAATTGGATCTGTTTGATGAAATTAACTCTGTAGGTAATGGTGGTTGAATTAAGATTCATAAAATTTGAGTTTATTGCAGCATCTTATAGATTAGAGGAGACACATGTAATCAAAATTGAAAATCAAAACTTGGTAAAATTTTGCATTGGAAATACATGACCAGCCATTGGAGGAGATTCATGACCATTGCATTCAAGTGAGAACAACAAATGCGATTCAGTGACTGAGATAAATGGGATGCAGTGACTGAGATAAATGGGATGCAGTGACTGAGGTAAATGGGATGCAGTGACTGAGTGAAATGGGATGCCGTGACTGAGATAAATGGGATGCAGTGGCTGAGGGTAATGGGATGCAGTGACAGATGGAAATTGAATGCAGTGAGAGAGTGAAATTGGATGCAATGATGGTGGGAAATGGGATGTAGTGACTGAGAGAAATGGGATACAGTGACTGAGGGAAATGGGATGCAGTGACTGAGGAAATGGGATGCAGTCCCTGACGGAACTTGAATGCAGCATCAGATGAGAAACGGGATGCAGTGACTGTGTGAAATGGGATGCAGTGACTGGGTGAAATAGGATGCAGTGAATGAGTGAAGTGAGATGCAGTGACTGAGTGAAATGGGATGCAGTGACTGAGTGAAATGGGATGCAGTGACTGAGTGAAATGGGATGCAGTGGCTGAGTGAAATGAGCTGCAATGACTGTGTGAAGTGGGATGCAGTGAATGAGTGAAGTGAGGTGCAGTGACTGATGGAAATTGAATGCAGTGTCTGATGCAAATGGGATGCACTGACTGAGGGAAATGGGATGCAGTGACTGAGGGAAATGGGATGCAGTGACTGAGGGAAATGGGATGCAGTGACTGAGGGAAATGAGATGCAGTTAGTGATGGAAATGGGAGGCAGTGATTGAATGAAATGCGTGCAAGTGACCGTGGAGATAGGATGCAGTGACTTGGGGAAAGGAGATGCAGTGACTGTGGAGACGGGATGCTGTGACTGAGGGTAACGGGTTGCAGTGGCGAAGTGAAATGGGACGCCGTGTCTCTGTGAAATGTGATGCGGAGACTGTGGGGAAATGGATGCAGTGACTGAATGAAATGGGATGCAGTGACTGAGTGAAATGTGATGCGTTGACTGATGGAAAGGAGATGCCGACACTGTTGGAAATGGCATGCTGTGACTGAGTGAAATGGGAAGCTGTGAATGAGTGAAATGGGAAGCTGTGAATGAGTGAAATGGGCTGCAGTGGCTGAGTGAAATGGGATGCAGTGGCTGAGTGAAATGGGATGCATTACCTGACGGAACTTGAATGAAGCGTCAGATGAGAAACGGGATGCAGTGACTGTGTGAAATGGGATGCAGTGACGGCGTGAAATAGGATGCAGTGACAGAGTGAAATGTGATGCAGTGACAGAGTGAAATGTGATGCAGTGACAGAGTGAAATGTGATGCCGTGACTGCGTGAAGTGTGATGCAGTGACTGCGTGAAATGTGATGCAGTGACTGCGTGAAATGGGATGCAGTGACTGCGTGAAATGGGATGCAGTGTCTGCGTGAAATGGGATGCAGTGTCTGCGTGAAATTGGATGCAGTGTCTGCGTGAAATGGGATGCAGTGACTGTGGGAAACGGGACGCAGTGACTGTGGGAAACGAGATGAAGTGACTGTGTGAAATGTGATGCTGTGACTGTGTGAAATGGGATGCAGTGACTGAGTGAAATGGGATGCAGTGACTGAGTGAAATGGGATGCAGTGACTGAGTGAAATGGGATGCAGTGACTGTGGGAAATGGGATGCAGTGAATGAGTGAAGTGAAATGCAGTGACTGAGTGAAATGGGATGCAGTGACTGAGTGAAATGGGATGCAGTGACTGAGTGAAATGGGATGCAGTGGCTGAGTGAAATGAGCTGCAATGACTGTGTGAAGTGGGATGCAGTGAATGAGTGAAGTGAGGTGCAGTGACTGATGGAGATTGAATGCAGTGTCTGATGCAAATGGGATGCACTGACTGAGGGAAATGGGATGCACTGACTGAGGGAAATGGGATGCAGTGACTGAGGGAAATGGGATGCAGTGACTGAGGGAAATGGGATGCAGTGACTGCGTGAAATGGGATGCAGTGAATGAGTGAAGTGAGATGCAGTGACTGATGGAAAGGAGATGCAGTGACTGATGGAAAGGAGATGCAGTGACTGAGTGAAATGTGATGCAGTGACTGCGTGAAATGTGATGCAGTGACTGCGTGAAATGTGATGCAGTGACTTCATGAAATGTGATGCAGTGACTGCGTGAAATGGGATGCAGTGACTGCGTGAAATGGGATGCAGTGACTGCGGGAAATGGGATGCAGTGACTGTGGGAAATGGGATGCAGTGACTGTGGGAAATGGGATGCAGTGAATGAGTGAAATGGGATGCCGTGACTGATGGAAATGGGATGCAGTGACTGAATGAAATGAGATGCAGTGACTGAGGGAAATGAGATGCACTGATGAAGGGAAATTGGATGCACTGGGTGAGTGAAATGTGATGCAGTCACTGAGTGAAATAGGATGCACTGGCTGAGAGAAATGGGATGCAGTCACTGAAGGAATTGGGATGCAGTGACTGAGGGAAATGGGAAGCTGTGAATGAGTGAAATGGGAAGCTGTGAATGAGTGAAATGGGAAGCTGTGACTGAGTGACATGGGGTGCAGTGACTCTGTGAAATGGGATGCAGTGACTGAGGGAAATGGGTTGCAGTGACTGAGTGAAATGGGAAGCTGTGAATGAGTGAAATGGGATGCTGTGAATGAGTGAAATGGGAAGCTGTGAATGAGTGAAAGGGGATTTTGTGACTGAGTTAAAGGAGATGCTGTGACTGAGGGAAATGGGATGCACTGTCTCAGTTCAATGAGATTCACTGTCTCAGTTAAATGGGATGCAGTGACTGAGTGAAATGCGATGCAGTGACTGTGGGAAATGGGTTGCAGTGACTGAGGGTAATGGGATGCAGTCACTGAGTGAAATGGAATGCAGTGACTGAGTGAAATGGAATGCAGTGACTGAGTGAAATGGGATGCAATGGCTGAGGTAAATGTGATGCAGTGACTGAGTGAAATGTGATGCAGTGACTGAGGGAAAGGAGATGCAGTGACTGAGTGAAATGGGAGGTAGTGACTGACTGAAATGGGAGGGAGTGACTGATTGAATTTGGGAGGCAGTGACTGAGTGAAGTGGGAGGCAGTGACTGAGTGAAATGGGCGGGAGTGACTGACTGAAATGGGAGGGAGTGCCTGAGTGAAATGGGATGCAGTGACTGAGGGTAATGGGACACAGTGACTGAGTGAAATAGGATGTAGTGACCACGTGTAATGTGATGCCGTGACTGTGGGGAATAGGGTGTGGTGACTGATGGAAATTGATTCACTGTCTCAGTTGAATAGGATTCACTGTCTCCGTGAAATGGGATGCAGTGACTGAGTGAAATGGGATGCAGTGACTGAGTGATAATGGGATGCAGTTACTGAGGGAAATGAGATGCAGTGACTGAGGGAAATGAGATGCAGTGACTGAGGGAAATGAGATGCAGTGACTGAGGGTAATGGGATGCCCTGACTGAGTGAAATGGAATGCTCTGACTGAGTGAAATGTGATGCAGTGACTGAGGGTAATGAATGCGCTGGCTGAGTGAAATGGAATGCAGTGACTGAGTGTAATGGGATGCCGTGACTGAGGAATTGAGATCCAGTGACTATGGGAAATGGGATGCAGTGACTGAGTGAAATGGAGCGCAGAGACTGAATGACATGTGATGCACTGACTGCATGAAATGGGATGTAGTGTCTGAGAGAAATGGGACGCAGTGACTGAGCGAAATGGGACGCAATGACTGAGCGAAATGGGACGCAATGACTGAGGGAAATGGGAGGGAGTCACTGAAATGGGAGTGAGTGACTGAGTGAAATGGGAGGCAGTGACTGAGTGAATGGGATGCAGTGACTGATTGAAATGGGATGCAGTGACTGATTGAAATGGGATGCAGTGACTGAGGGAAATGAGATGCAGTGACTGAGGGAAATGAGATGCAGTGACTGAGGGTAATGAATGCGCTGGCTGAGTGAAATGGAATGCAGTGACTGAGTGTAATGGGATGCCGTGACTGAGGAATTGAGATCCAGTGACTATGGGAAATGGGATGCAGTGACTGAGTGAAATGGAGCGCAGAGACTGAATGACATGTGATGCACTGACTGCATGAAATGGGATGCAGTGACTGAGGGTAATGGGATGCAGTGACTGAGTGAAATGGGATGCAGTGACTGAGGGTCATGGGATGCAGTGACTGATGGAAATGGGATGCAGTGGCTGAGTGAAATGGGATGCAGTGACTGAGGGAAATGGGATGCGCTGACTGAGTGAAATGGTATGCTGTGACTGAGGGAAAGGAGACGCAGTGACTGTGGGAAATGGGTTGCAGTGACTGAGGAAAATGGGAGGCAGTGATTGAGTGAAATGGGATGCAGTCACTGAGTGAAATGTGATGCAGTGACTGAGGGAAATGGGATGCAGTGACTGAGGGAAATGGGATGCAGTGACTGAGTGAAATGGGATGCAGTGACTGATGGAAATGGGATGCGGTGACTGAGTGAAATGGGATGCCGTGACTGAGTGAAATGGGATGCGGTGACTGAGGGGAATAGGGTGCGGTGACTGAGGGAAATGGATGCACTGTCGCAGTTGAAGAGGATTCACTGTCTCCGTTAAATAGCATGTAGTGACTCTGTCAAATGGAATGCTGTGACTGAGTGAAATGGGATGCAATGACTGAGTGAATATGACGGAGTGGCTGAGTGAAATGGGATGCAGTGGCTGATTGAAATGTGATGCAGTGACTGAGGGAAATGGGATGCAGTGACTGTGGGAAATGGGTTGCAGTGACTGTGGGAAATGGGTTGCACTGAGTGAGGAAATGAGGCGCAGTAACTGAGGGAAAGGAGATGCAGTGACTGTGGGAAATGGTATGCAGTGACTGTGGAAAACGAGATGAAGTGACTGTGTGAAATGTGATGCTGTGACTGTGTGAAATGGGATGTAGTGACTGAGTGAAATGGGATGCAGTGACTGGGTGAAATGGGATGCAGTGACTGAGTGAAATGGGATGCAGTGACTGAGTGAAATGGGATGCAGTGACTGTGGGAAATGATATGCAGTGAATGAGTGAAGTGAGATGCAGTGACTGATGCAAATGGGATGCAGTGACTGAGTGAAATGGGATGCAGTGACTGAGTGAAATGGGATGCCATGACTGAGTGAAATGGGATGCCATGACTGAGTGAAATGGGATGCCATGACTGAGTGAAATGGGATGCAGTGACTGAGTGAAATGGGATGCAGTGACTGAGTGAAATGGGATGCAGTGAATGAGTGAAATGAGCTGCAACGACTGTGTGAAGTGGGATGCAGTGACTGATGGAGATTAAATGCAGTGTCTGATGCAAATGGGATGCACGGACTGAGTGAAATGGGATGCACTGACTGAGGGAAATGGGATGCAGTGACTGCGTGAAATGGGATGCAGTGAATGAGTGAAGTGAGATGCAGTGACTGATGGAAAGGAGATGCAGTGACTGAGTGAAATGTGATGCAGTGACTGTGTGAAATGTGATGCAGTGACTGCATGAAATGTGATGCAGTGACTGCCTGAAATGGGATGCAGTGTCTGCGTGAAATGGGATGCAGTGACTTAGGTAAATGGGACACCGTGACTGAGTGAAATGGGATGCAGTAACAGAGTGAAATGCATTGCAGTGACTGCGTGAAATGGGATGCAGTGACTGCGTGAAATGGGATGCAGTGACTGCGGGAAATGGGATGCAGTGACTGTGGGAAACCAGATGAAGTGACTGTGTGAAACGTGATGCTGTGACTGTGTGAAACGTGATGCTGTGACTGTGTGAAACGTGATGCTGTGACTGTGTGAAATGGGATGCAGTGACTGTGTGAAATGGGATGCAGTGACTGTGGGAAATGGGATGCAGTGACTGAGTGAAATGGGATGCAGTGACTGTGGGAAATGGGATGCAGTGAATGAGTGAAGTGAGATGCAGTGACTGATGGAAATTGAATGCAGTGTGTGATGCAAATGGGATGCCGTGACTGAGTGAAATGGGATGCAGTGACTGAGTGAAATGGGATGCAGTGTCTGAGTGAAATGAGCTGCAATGACTGTGTGAAGTGGGATGCAGTGACTGTGGGAAATGGGATGCAGTTACTGATGGAAATAGGATGCAGTGACTTTTGGAAATGGGATGCAGTGAGTGATGGAAATGGGAGGCAGTGATTGAATGAAATGGGTGCAAGTGACCGTGGAGATGGGATGCAGTGACTTGGGGAAAGGAGACGCAGTGACTGTGGAAACGGGATGCTGTGACTGAGGGTAACGGGTTGAGGCGGCTGAGTGAAATGGGACGCCGTGTCTCTGTGAAATGTGATGCGGAGACTGTGGGGAATGGATGCAGTGACTGAATGAAATGGGATGCAGTGACTGAATGTAATGAGATGCAGTGACTGAGGGAAATGAGATGCACTGATGTAGGGAAATTGGATGCACTGGGTGAGTGAAATGTGATGCAGTCACTGAGTGAAATGGGATGCACTGGCTGAGAGAAATGGGATGCAGTGACTGAGGGAAATGGGATGCAGTCACTGAAGGAAATGGGATGCAGTCACTGAGGGAAATGGGATGCAGTGACTGAGTGAAATGGGAAGCTGTGACTGAGTGAATTGGGAAGCTGTGAATGAGTGAAATGGGAAGCTGTGAATGAGTGAAATGGGCTGCAGTGACTGAGTGACATGGGGTGCAGTGACTCTGTGAAATGGGTTGCAGTGACTGAGGGAAATGGGAAGCTGTGAATGAGTGAAAGGGGATTTTGTGACTGAGTTAAAGGAGATGCTGTGACTGAGGGAAATGGGATGCACTGTCTCAGTTCAATGAGATTCACTGTCTCAGTTAAATGGGATGCAGTGACTGAGTGAAATGCGATGCAGTGACTGTGGGAAATGGGTTGCAGTGACTGCAGGAAAGGATTGCAGTGACACTGGGAAAAGGGAGGCAGTGACTGAGGGAAATTGGATGCAGTGACTGTGGGAAATGGGTTGCAGTGACTGCAGGAAAGGATTGCAGTGACACTGGGAAAAGGGAGGCAGTGACTGAGGGAAATGGGATGCAGTCACTGAGTGAAATGGGATGCAGTGACTGAGTGAAAGGGGCTGCTGTGACTGAGTGAAATGGGATGCAATGACTGAGTGAAATGGGAGGTAGTGACTGACTGAATTTGGGAGGGAGTGCCTGAGTGAAATGGGATGCAGTGACTGAGGGTAATGGGACGCAGTGACTGAGTGAAATAGGATGCACTGTCTCAGTTGAATAGGATTCACTGTCTTCCTTAAATAGCATGTAGTGACTGAGTCAAATGGAATGCTGTGACTGAGTGAAATGGGATGCAGTGGTTGAGTGAAATGGGAAGCAGAGGCTGATTGAAATGGGATGCAGTGGCTGATTGAAATGGGATGCAGTGGCTGAGTGAAATGGGATGCAGTCACTGAGGGAAATGGGATGCGCTGACTGAGTGAAATGGGATGCTGTGACTGAGGGAAAGGAGACGCAGTGACTGTGGGAAATGGGTTGCAGTGACTGAGGAAAATGGGAGGCAGTGATTGAGTGAAATGGGATGCAGTCACTGAGTGAAATGTGATGCAGTGACTGAGTGAAATGTGATGCAGTGACTGAGTGAAATGGGACGCAGTGACTGAGTGAAATGGGATTCAGGGACTGACGGTCATGGGATGCAGTGACTGATGGAAATGGGATGCAGTGGCTGAGTGAAATGGGATGCAGTGACTGAGGGAAATGGGATGCAGTGACTGAGTGATATGGGATGCAGTGGCTGAGTGAAATGGGATGCAGTGGCTGAGTGAAATGGAATGCATTGACTGAGGGAAATGAGATGCATTGACTGAGGGAAATGAGATGCATTGACTGAGGGAAATGACATGCAGTGACTGAGGGAAAGGAGATGAAGTGACTGTGGGAAATGGAATGCTGTGACTGAGAGTAATGGGATGCACCGTCTCAGTTCAATGAGATTCACTGTCTCAGTTAAATGGGATTCAGTGACTGAGGGAAATGGGATGCGCTGACTGAGTGAAATGGGATGCGGTGACTGAGGGAAAGGAGACGCAGTGACTGTGGGAAATGGGTTGCAGTGACTGAGGAAAATGGGAGGCAGTGATTGAGTGAAATGGGATGCAGTGACTGAGTAATGTGGGATGCAGTGGCTGAGTGAAATGGGATGCAGTGGCTGAGTGAAATGGGATGCAGTACCTGACGGAACTTGAATGAAGCGTCAGATGAGAAACGGGATGCAGTGACTGTGTGAAATGGGATGCAGTGACTGCGTGAAATGTGATGCAGTGACAGAGTGAAATGTGATGCAGTGACAGAGTGAAATGTGATGCAGTGACAGAGTGAAATGTGATGCCGTGACTGCGTGAAGTGTGATGCCGTGACTGCGTGAAGTGTGATGCAGTGACTGCGTGAAATGTGATGCAGTGACTGCGTGAAATGTGATGCAGTGTCTGCGTGAAATGGGATGCAGTGACTGTGGGAAATGGGATGCAGTGACTGTGGGAAACGAGATGAAGTGACTGTGTGAAATGTGATGCAGTGACTGTGGGAAATGGGATGCAGTGACTGAGTGAAATGGGATGCAGTGACTGAGTGAAATGGGATGCAGTGACTGTGGGAAATGGGATGCAGTGACTGGGAAATGGGATGCAGTGACTGAGTGAAGTGAGATGCAGTGACTGAGTGAAATGGGATGCAGTGACTGAGTGATGTGGGATGCAGTGAATGAGTGAAGTGAGATGCAGTGAATGAGTGAAGTGAGATGCAGTGACTGAGTGAAATGGGATGCAGTGACTGAGTGAAATGGGATGCAATGACTGTGTGAAGTGGGATGCAGTGAATGAGTGAAGTGAGGTGCAGTGACTGATGGAGATTGAATGCAGTGTCTGATGCAAATGGGATGCACTGACTGAGTGAAATGGGATGCACTGACTGAGGGAAATGGGACGCAGTGACTGAGGGAAATGGGATGCAGTGACTGAGGGAAATGGGATGCAGTGACTTTTGGAAATGGGATGCAGTGAGTGATGGAAATGGGAGGCAGTGATTGAATGAAATGGGTGCAAGTGACCGTGGAGATGGGATGCAGTGACTTGGGGAAAGGAGATGCAGTAACTGTGGAAACGGGATGCTGTGACTGAGGGTAACGGGTTGCAGTGGCGAAGTGAAATGGGACGCCGTGTCTCTGTGAAATGTGATGCGGAGACTGTGGGGAAATGGATGCAGTGACTGAATGAAATGGGATGCAGTGACTGAGTGAAATGTGATGCGTTGACTGATGGAAAGGAGATGCCGACACTGTTGGAAATGGCATGCTGTGACTGACTGAATTGGGAAGCTGTGAATGAGTGAAATGTGAAGCTGTGAATGAGTGAAATGGGTTGCAGTGACTGAGTGAAATGGGTTGCAGTGACTGAGTTAAATGGGATGCAGTGACTGAGGGAAAGGAGATGCAGTGACTGAGGGGAATGGGATGCAGCGACTGAGTGAACTGGGACGCAGTGACTGAGTGAACTGGGACGCAGTGACTGAGTGAAATGGGATGCAGTGACTGGGTGAAATGGGATGCAGTGACTGAGTGAAATGGGATGCAGTGACTGAGTGAACTGGGATGCAGTGACTGCGTGAAATGGGATGCAGTGAATGAGTGAAGTGAGATGCAGTGACTGATGGAAAGGAGATGCAGTGACTGAGTGAAATGTGATGCAGTGACTGTGTGAAATGTGATGCAGTGACTGCATGAAATGTGATGCAGTGACTGCCTGAAATGGGATGCAGTGTCTGCGTGAAATGGGATGCAGTGACTTAGGTAAATGGGACACCGTGACTGAGTGAAATGGGATGCAGTAACAGAGTGAAATGCATTGCAGTGACTGCGTGAAATGCATTGCAGTGACTGCGTGAAATGGGATGCAGTGACTGCGTGAAATGGGATGCAGTGACTGCGGGAAATGGGATGCAGTGACTGTGGGAAACCAGATGAAGTGACTGTGTGAAACGTGATGCTGTGACTGTGTGAAACGTGATGCTGTGACTGTGTGAAACGTGATGCTGTGACTGTGTGAAATGGGATGCAGTGACTGTGTGAAATGGGATGCAGTGACTGTGGGAAATGGGATGCAGTGACTGAGTGAAATGGGATGCAGTGACTGTGGGAAATGGGATGCAGTGAATGAGTGAAGTGAGATGCAGTGACTGAAGGAAATTGAATGCAGTGTGTGATGCAAATGGGACGCCGTGACTGAGTGAAATGGGATGCAGTGACTGAGTGAAATGGGATGCAGTGTCTGAGTGAAATGAGCTGCAATGACTGTGTGAAGTGGGATGCAGTGACTGTGGGAAATGGGATGCAGTTACTGATGGAAATAGGATGCAGTGACTTTTGGAAATGGGATGCAGTGAGTGATGGAAATGGGAGGCAGTGATTGAATGAAATGGGTGCAAGTGACCGTGGAGATGGGATGCAGTGACTTGGGGAAAGGAGATGCAGTGACTGTGGAAACGGGATGCTGTGACTGAGGGTAACGGGTTGAGGCGGCTGAGTGAAATGGGACGCCGTGTCTCTGTGAAATGTGATGCGGAGACTGTGGGGAATGGATGCAGTGACTGAATGAAATGGGATGCAGTGACTGAATGAAATGAGATGCAGTGACTGAGGGAAATGAGATGCACTGATGTAGGGAAATTGGATGCACTGGGTGAGTGAAATGTGATGCAGTCACTGAGTGAAATGGGATGCACTGGCTGAGAGAAATGGGATGCAGTGACTGAGGGAAATGGGATGCAGTCACTGAAGGAAATGGGATGCAGTCACTGAGGGAAATGGGATGCAGTGACTGAGTGAAATGGGAAGCTGTGACTGAGTGAATTGGGAAGCTGTGAATGAGTGAAATGGGAAGCTGTGAATGAGTGAAATGGGCTGCAGTGACTGAGTGACATGGGGTGCAGTGACTCTGTGAAATGGGTTGCAGTGACTGAGGGAAATGGGAAGCTGTGAATGAGTGAAAGGGGATTTTGTGACTGAGTTAAAGGAGATGCTGTGACTGAGGGAAATGGGATGCACTGTCTCAGTTCAATGAGATTCACTGTCTCAGTTAAATGGGATGCAGTGACTGAGTGAAATGCGATGCAGTGACTGTGGGAAATGGGTTGCAGTGACTGCAGGAAAGGATTGCAGTGACACTGGGAAAAGGGAGGCAGTGACTGAGGGAAATTGGATGCAGTGACTGTGGGAAATGGGTTGCAGTGACTGCAGGAAAGGATTGCAGTGACACTGGGAAAAGGGAGGCAGTGACTGAGGGAAATGGGATGCAGTCACTGAGTGAAATGGGATGCAGTGACTGAGTGAAAGGGGCTGCTGTGACTGAGTGAAATGGGATGCAATGACTGAGTGAAATGGGAGGTAGTGACTGACTGAATTTGGGAGGGAGTGCCTGAGTGAAATGGGATGCAGTGACTGAGGGTAATGGGACGCAGTGACTGAGTGAAATAGGATGCACTGTCTCAGTTGAATAGGATTCACTGTCTTCCTTAAATAGCATGTAGTGACTGAGTCAAATGGAATGCTGTGACTGAGTGAAATGGGATGCAGTGGTTGAGTGAAATGGGAAGCAGAGGCTGATTGAAATGGGATGCAGTGGCTGATTGAAATGGGATGCAGTGGCTGAGTGAAATGGGATGCAGTCACTGAGGGAAATGGGATGCGCTGACTGAGTGAAATGGGATGCTGTGACTGAGGGAAAGGAGACGCAGTGACTGTGGGAAATGGGTTGCAGTGACTGAGGAAAATGGGAGGCAGTGATTGAGTGAAATGGGATGCAGTCACTGAGTGAAATGTGATGCAGTGACTGAGTGAAATGGGACGCAGTGACTGAGTGAAATGGGATTCAGGGACTGACGGTCATGGGATGCAGTGACTGATGGAAATGGGATGCAGTGGCTGAGTGAAATGGGATGCAGTGACTGAGGGAAATGGGATGCAGTGACTGAGTGATATGGGATGCAGTGGCTGAGTGAAATGGGATGCAGTGGCTGAGTGAAATGGAATGCATTGACTGAGGGAAATGAGATGCATTGACTGAGGGAAATGAGATGCATTGACTGAGGGAAATGACATGCAGTGACTGAGGGAAAGGAGATGAAGTGACTGTGGGAAATGGAATGCTGTGACTGAGAGTAATGGGATGCACCGTCTCAGTTCAATGAGATTCACTGTCTCAGTTAAATGGGATTCAGTGACTGAGGGAAATGGGATGCGCTGACTGAGTGAAATGGGATGCGGTGACTGAGGGAAAGGAGACGCAGTGACTGTGGGAAATGGGTTGCAGTGACTGAGGAAAATGGGAGGCAGTGATTGAGTGAAATGGGATGCAGTGACTGAGTGATGTGGGATGCAGTGGCTGAGTGAAATGGGATGCAGTGGCTGAGTGAAATGGGATGCAGTACCTGACGGAACTTGAATGAAGCGTCAGATGAGAAACGGGATGCAGTGACTGTGTGAAATGGGATGCAGTGACTGCGTGAAATGTGATGCAGTGACAGAGTGAAATGTGATGCAGTGACAGAGTGAAATGTGATGCAGTGACAGAGTGAATTGTGATGCCGTGACTGCGTGAAGTGTGATGCCGTGACTGCGTGAAGTGTGATGCAGTGACTGCGTGAAGTGTGATGCAGTGACTGCGTGAAATGTGATGCAGTGTCTGCGTGAAATGGGATGCAGTGACTGTGGGAAATGGGATGCAGTGACTGTGGGAAACGAGATGAAGTGACTGTGTGAAATGTGATGCAGTGACTGTGGGAAATGGGATGCAGTGACTGAGTGAAATGGGATGCAGTGACTGAGTGAAATGGGATGCAGTGACTGTGGGAAATGGGATGCAGTGACTGGGAAATGGGATGCAGTGACTGAGTGAAGTGAGATGCAGTGACTGAGTGAAATGGGATGCAGTGAATGAGTGAAGTGAGATGCAGTGAATGAGTGAAGTGAGATGCAGTGACTGAGTGAAATGGGATGCAGTGACTGAGTGAAATGGGATGCAATGACTGTGTGAAGTGGGATGCAGTGAATGAGTGAAGTGAGGTGCAGTGACTGATGGAGATTGAATGCAGTGTCTGATGCAAATGGGATGCACTGACTGAGTGAAATGGGATGCACTGACTGAGGGAAATGGGACGCAGTGACTGAGGGAAATGGGATGCAGTGACTGAGGGAAATGGGATGCAGTGACTTTTGGAAATGGGATGCAGTGAGTGATGGAAATGGGAGGCAGTGATTGAATGAAATGGGTTCAAGTGACCGTGGAGATGGGATGCAGTGACTTGGGGAAAGGAGATGCAGTAACTGTGGAAACGGGATGCTGTGACTGAGGGTAACGGGTTGCAGTGGCGAAGTGAAATGGGACGCCGTGTCTCTGTGAAATGTGATGCGGAGACTGTGGGGAAATGGATGCAGTGACTGAATGAAATGGGATGCAGTGACTGAGTGAAATGTGATGCGTTGACTGATGGAAAGGAGATGCCGACACTGTTGGAAATGGCATGCTGTGACTGACTGAATTGGGAAGCTGTGAATGAGTGAAATGTGAAGCTGTGAATGAGTGAAATGGGTTGCAGTGACTGAGTGAAATGGGTTGCAGTGACTGAGTGAAATGGGTTGCAGTGACTGAGTGAAATGGGATGCAGTGACTGAGGGAAAGGAGATGCAGTGACTGAGGGGAATGGGATGCAGCGACTGAGTGAACTGGGACGCAGTGACTGAGTGAACTGGGACGCAGTGACTGAGTGAACTGGGATGCAGTGACTGAGTGAACTGGGATGCAGTGACTGGGTGAAATGGGATGCAGTGACTGAGTGAAATGGGATGCAGTGACTGAGTGAACTGGGATGCAGTGACTGAGTGTCCTGGGATGCAGTGACTGAGTGAAATGGGATGCAGTGACCGTGAAATGGGCTGCAGGGACTGTTGGAAATCGGGTGCAGTGACTGAGGGGAATGGGATGCAGCGACTGAGTGAACTGGGATGCAGCGACTGAGTGAACTGGGATGCAGTGAATGATTGAACTGGGATGCTGTGCCTAAATGAAATGGGATGCAGTCACTGTGGGAAATGGCATGCTGTGACTGAGGTTAATGCGATGCAGTGACTGAGGGGAATGTGATGCAGTGACTGACGGAAATGGGATGCAGTGACTGAGTGAACTGGAATGCAGTGAATGATTGAACTGGGATGCAGTGCCTAAATGAAATGGGATGCAGTCACTGTGGGAAATGGCATGCTGTGACTGTCGTTAATGCGATGCAGTGACTGAGGGGAATGGGATGCAGTGACTGAGGGAAATGGGATGCAGTGACTGAGGGAAATGGGATGCAGTGACTGTGGGAAATGGGATGCAGTGACTGAGTGAAATGGGATGCAGTGACTGACTGAAATGGGATGCAGTGACTGAGGGAAAGGAGATGCAGTGACTGATGGAAATCGGATGCAGTGACTGATGGAAATGGGATGCCATGACTGATGGAAATGGGATGCCCTGACTGATGGAGATGGGATGCAGTGACTGAGTGAAATGGGATGCAGTGACTGTGTGGCATTGGGTGTGGTGATTGATGGAAATACATTCACTGTCTCAGTTGAATAGGATTCACTGTCTCCGTTAAATGGGATTCACTGTCTCCGTTAAATGGGATGCCGTGACTGAGGGAAATGGGATGCCGTGACTGAGTGAAATGGGATGCAGTGACAGATGGAAATTGAATGCAGTGAGAGAGTGAAATTGGATGCAATGACTGTTTGGAAATGGGATGTAGTGACTGAGAGAAATGGGACACAGTGACTGAGGGAAATGGGATGCAGTGACTGAGTGAAATGGGACGCCGTACCTGACGGAACTTGAATGCAGCATCAGATGAGAAACAGGATGCAGTGACTCTGTGAAATGGGATGCAGTGACTGCGTGAAATGGGATGCAGTGAATGAGTGAAGTGAGATGCAGTGACTGATGGAAAGGAGATGCAGTGACAGATGGAAAGGAGATGCAGTGACTGAGTGAAATGTGATGTAGTGACTGCGTGAAATGTGATGCAGTGACTGCGTGAAATGGGATGCAGTGACTGCGTGAAATGGGATGCAGTGACTGCGTGAAATGGGATGCAGTGATTTAGGGAAATGGGACACCGTGACTGAGTGAAATGGGATGCAGTGACTGCGTGAAATGGGATGCATTGACTAAGGGAAATGGGATGCAGTAATAGAGTGGAATGCATTGCAGTGACTGATGGAAATTGAATGCAGTGACTGATGAAAATTGAATGCAGTGACTGCGTGAAATGGGATGCAGTGACTGCATGAAATGGGATGCAGTGACTGCGTGAAATGGGATGCATTGACATATGGAAATGGGATGCAGTGACTGTGGGAAATGGGATGCAGTGACTGTGGGAAACGAGATGAAGTGACTGTGTGAAATGTGATGCTGTGACTGTGTGAAATGGGATGCAGTGACTGTGGGAAATGGGATGCAGTGACTGTGGGAAATGGGATGCAGTGAATGAGTGAAGTGGGATGCAGTGACTGATGGAAATTGAATGCAGTGTCTGATGCAAATGGGATGCAGTGACTGAGTGAAATGGGATGCAGTCACTGAGTGAAATGGGATGCACTGGCTGAGAGAAATGGGATGCAGTGACTGAGGGAAATGGGATGCAGTGACTGAAGGAAATGGGATGCAGTGACTGAGGGAAATGGGATGCAGTGACTGAGGGAAATGGGTTGCAGTGACTGTGGGAAAATTTTGCAGTGACTGTGGGAAAAGGGAGGCAGTGACTGAGTGAAATGGGAAGCTGTGAATGAGTGAAATGGGAAGCTGTGAATGAGTGAAATGGGCTGCAGTGACTGAGTGAAATGGGCTGCAGTGACTGAGTGAAATGGGCTCCAGTGACTCTGTGAAATGGGGTGCAGTGACTCTGTGAAATGGGGTGCAGTGACTCTGTGAAATGGGGTGCAGTGACTGTGTGAAATGGGATTCAGTGATTGAGTGAAAGGGGATTTTGTGACTGAGTTAAAGGAGCTGCTGTGACTGAGGGAAATGGGATGCACTGTCTCAGTTCAATGAGATTCACTGTCTCAGTTAAATGGGATGCAGTGACTGAGTGAAATGCGATGCAGTGACTGTGGGAAATGGGTTGCAGTGACTTAGGGTAATGGGATGCAGTCACTGAGTGAAATGGGATGCAGTGACTGAGTGAAATGGGATGCAATGACTGAGGTAAGTGTGATGCAGTGACTGAGTGAAATGTGATGCAGTGACTGAGGGAAAGGAGATGCAGTGACTGAGTGAAATGGGAGGTAGTGACTGACTGAAATGGGAGGGAGTGACTGATTGAATTTGGGAGGCAGTGACTGAGTGAAATGGGATGCAGTGACTG
Organism: Stegostoma tigrinum; assembly: GCF_030684315.1. NCBI lineage: Eukaryota > Metazoa > Chordata > Chondrichthyes > Orectolobiformes > Stegostomatidae > Stegostoma > Stegostoma tigrinum. Next base: position 431,979 of record NW_026728136.1, read on the forward strand.
AGGGTAATGGGACACAGTGACTGAGTGAAATAGGATGTAGTGACCACGTGTAATGTGATGCCGTGACTGTGGGGAATAGGGTGTGGTGACTGATGGAAATTGATTCACTGTCTCAGTTGAATAGGATTCACTGTCTCCGTGAAATGGGATGCAGTGACTGAGTGATAATGGGATGCAGTGACTGAGTGATAATGGGATGCAGTGACTGAGGGAAATGAGATGCAGTGACTGAGGGAAATGAGATGCAGTGACTGAGGGAAATGAGATGCAGTGACTGAGGGTAATGGGATGCCCTGACTGAGTGAAATGGAATGCTCTGACTGAGTGAAATGTGATGCAGTGACTGAGGGTAATGGGATGCGCTGGCTGAGTGAAATGGAATGCAGTGACTGAGTGTAATGGGATGCCGTGACTGAGGAATTGAGATCCTGTGACTATGGGAAATGGGATGCAGTGACTGAGTGAAATGGAGTGCAGAGACTGAATGACATGTGATGCACTGACTGCGTGAAATGGGATGTAGTGTCTGAGAGAAATGGGACGCAGTGACTGAGCGAAATGGGACGCAATGACTGAGGGAAATGGGAGGGAGTCACTGAAATGGGAGTGAGTGACTGAGTGAAATGGGAGGCAGTGACTGAGTGAAATGGGATGCAGTGACTGAGTGAATGGGATGCAGTGACTGATTGAAATGGGATGCAGTGACTGATTGAAATGGGATGCATTGACTGAGGGTAATGGGATGCAGTGACTGAGTGAAATGGGATTCACTGACTGAGGGTCATGGGATGCAGTGACTGATGGAAATGGGATGCAGTGGCTGAGTGAAATGGGATGCAGTGGCTGAGTGAAATGGGATGCAGTGGCTGAGTGAAATGGGATGCAGTGGCTGAGTGAAATGGGATGCAGTGGCTGAGTGAAATGGGATGCAGTGACTGAGGGAAATGGGATGCGCTGACTGAGTGAAATGGTAAGCTGTGACTGAGGGAAAGGAGACGCAGTGACTGTGGGAAATGGGTTGCAGTGACTGAGGAAAATGGGAGGCAGTGATTGAGTGAAATGGGATGCAGTCACTGAGTGAAATGTGATGCAGTGACTGAGTGAAATGGGATGCAGTGACTGAGGGAAATGGGATGCAGTGACTGAGTGAAATGGGATTCAGTGACCGAGGGTCATGGGATGCGGTGACTGATGGAAATGGGATGCGGTGACTGAGTGAAATGGGATGCCGTGACTGAGTGAAATGGGATGCGGTGACTGAGGGGAATAGGGTGCGGTGACTGAGGGAAATGGATGCACTGTCGCAGTTGAAGAGGATTCACTGTCTCCGTTAAATAGCATGTAGTGACTCTGTCAAATGGAATGCTGTGACTGAGTGAAATGGGATGCAATGACTGAGTGAATATGACGGAGTGGCTGAGTGAAATGGGATGCAGTGGCTGATTGAAATGTGATGCAGTGACTGAGGGAAATGGGATGCAGTGAATGTGGGAAATGGGTTGCACTGAGTGAGGAAATGAGGCGCAGTAACTGAGGGAAAGGAGAATAAGTGACTGTGGGAAATGGGATGCAGTGACTGTGGGAAACGAGATGAAGTGGCTGTGTGAAATGTGATGCTGTGACTGTGTGAAATGTGATGCTGTGACTGTGTGAAATGGGATGTAGTGACTGAGTGAAATGGGATGCAGTGACTGAGTGAAATGGGATGCAGTGACTGTGGGAAATGGGATGCAGTGTCTGATGCAAATGGGATGCAGTGACTGAGTGAAATGGGATGCAGTGACTGAGTGAAATGGGATGCAGTGACTGAGTGAAATGGGATGCAGTGAATGAGTGAAATGAGCTGCAATGACTGTGTGAAGTGGGATGCAGTGACTGATGGAGATTAAATGCAGTGTCTGATGCAAATGGGATGCACGGACTGAGTGAAATGGGATGCACTGACTGAGGGAAATGGGATGCACTGACTGAGGGAAATGGGATGCACTGACTGAGGGAAATGGGATGCAGTGACTGAGGGAAATGGGATGCAGTTACTGAGGGAAATAGGATGCAGTGACTTTTGGAAATGGGATGCAGTGAGTGATGGAAATGGGAGGCAGTGATTGAATGAAATGGGTGCAAGTGACCGTGGAGATGGGATGCAGTGACTTGGGGAAAGGAGATGCAGTGACTGTGGAAACGGGAAGCTGTGACTGAGGGTAACGGGTTGCAGTGGCGAAGTGAAATGGGACGCCGTGTCTCTGTGAAATGTGATGCGGAGACTGTGGGGAAATGGATACAGTGACTGAATGAAATGGGATGCAGTGACTGAGTGAAATGTGATGCGTTGACTGATGGAAAGGAGATGCCGTCCCTGTGGGAAATGGCATGCAGTGACTGAGTGAAATGGGAAGCTGTGAATGAGTGAAATGGGATGCCGTGACTGAGGGTAATTGGATGCCGTGACTGAGGGTAATGTGATGCCGTGACTGAGGGTAATGTGATGCAGTGACTGAGGGTAATGTGATGCAGTGACTGAGGGTAGTGTGACGCAGTGACTGAGTGAAATGGGGTGCAGTGACTGAGTGAAATGGGATGCGTGACTGAGTGAAATGGGATGCGGTGACTGAGTGAAATGGGATGCGCTGACTGAGTGAAATGGTAAGCTGTGACTGAGGGAAAGGAGACGCAGTGACTGTGGGAAATGGGTTGCAGTGACTGAGGAAAATGGGAGGCAGTGATTGAGTGAAATGGGATGCAGTGACTGAGGGAAATGGGATGCAGTGACTGAGTGAAATGGGATTCAGTGACCGAGGGTCATGGGATGCAGTGACTGATGGAAATGGGATGCGGTGACTGAGTGAAATGGGATGCCGTGACTGAGTGAAATGGGATGCGGTGACTGAGGGGAATAGGGTGCGGTGACTGAGGGAAATGGATGCACTGTCGCAGTTGAAGAGGATTCACTGTCTCCGTTAAATAGCATGTAGTGACTCTGTCAAATGGAATGCTGTGACTGAGTGAAATGGGATGCAATGACTGAGTGAAAATGACGGAGTGGCTGAGTGAAATGGGATGCAGTGGCTGAGTGAAATGGGATGCAGTGGCTGATTGAAATGTGATGCAGTGACTGAGGGAAATGGGATGCAGTGACTGTGGGAAATGGGTTGCACTGAGTGAGGAAATGAGGCGCAGTAACTGAGGGAAAGGAGAATAAGTGACTGTGGGAAATGGGATGCAGTGACTGTGGGAAACGAGATGAAGTGACTGTGTGAAATGTGATGCTGTGACTGTGTGAAATGGGATGTAGTGACTGAGTGAAATGGGATGCAGTGACTGAGTGAAATGGGATGCAGTGACTGTGGGAAATGGGATGCAGTGTCTGATGCAAATGGGATGCAGTGACTGAGTGAAATGGGATGCAGTGACTGAGTGAAATGGGATGCAGTGACTGAGTGAAATGGGATGCAGTGAATGAGTGAAATGAGCTGCAATGACTGTGTGAAGTGGGATGCAGTGACTGATGGAGATTAAATGCAGTGTCTGATGCAAATGGGATGCACGGACTGAGTGAAATGGGATGCACTGACTGAGGGAAATGGGATGCACTGACTGAGGGAAATGGGATGCACTGACTGAGGGAAATGGGATGCAGTGACTGAGGGAAATGGGATGCAGTTACTGAGGGAAATAGGATGCAGTAACTTTTGGAAATGGGATGCAGTGAGTGATGGAAATGGGAGGCAGTGATTGAATGAAATGGGTGCAAGTGACCGTGGAGATGGGATGCAGTGACTTGGGGAAAGGAGATGCAGTGACTGTGGAAACGGGAAGCTGTGACTGAGGGTAACGGGTTGCAGTGGCGAAGTGAAATGGGACGCCGTGTCTCTGTGAAATGTGATGCGGAGACTGTGGGGAAATGGATGCAGTGACTGAATGAAATGGGATGCAGTGACTGAGTGAAATGTGATGCGTTGACTGATGGAAAGGAGATGCCGTCCCTGTGGGAAATGGCATGCAGTGACTGAGTGAAATGGGAAGCTGTGAATGAGTGAAATGGGATGCCGTGACTGAGGGTAATTGGATGCCGTGACTGAGGGTAATGTGATGCAGTGACTGAGGGTAATGTGATGCAGTGACTGAGGGTAATGTGATGCAGTGACTGAGGGTAATGTGATGCAGTGACTGAGGGTAGTGTGACGCAGTGACTGAGTGAAATGGGGTGCAGTGACTGAGTGAAATGGGATGCGTGACTGAGTGAAATGGGATGCGGTGACTGAGGGAAATGGGATGCGGTGACTGAGGGAAATGGAATGCGGTGACTGTCGGGAATCGGGTGCGGTGACTGATGGAAATGGATGCACTGTCTCAGTTGAACAGGATTCAACGTCTCCGTTAAATAGGATGCAGTGACTGAGTCAAATGGGATGCAGTGACTGAGGGTAATGGGATGCACTGACTGAGGGAAAGGAGATGCAGTGACTCTGGGAAATGGAATGCTGTGACTGAGGGTAATGGGATGCACCGTTTCAGTTCAATGAGGTTCACTGTCTCAGTGAATTGGGATGCTGTGACTGAGGGAAAGCAGATGCAGTGACTGTGGGAAATTGGTTGCAGTGACTGAGGAAAATGGGACGCAGTGACTGAGGAAAATGGGATGCACTGACTGAGTGAACTGGGGTGCAGTGACTGAATGAAATGGGATGCAGTGACTGAGGGAAATGTGATGCAGTGACTGAGTGAAATGTGATGCAGTGACTGAGGGAAAGGAGATGCAGTGACTGAGTGAAATGGGAGGTAGTGACTGACTGAAATGGGAGGGAGTGACTGATTGAATTTGGGAGGCAGTGACTGAGTGAAATGGGATGCAGTGACTGAGGGTAATGGGACACAGTGACTGAGTGAAATAGGATGTAGTGACCACGTGTAATGTGATGCCGTGACTGTGGGGAATAGGGTGTGGTGACTGATGGAAATTGATTCACTGTCTCAGTTGAATAGGATTCACTGTCTCCGTGAAATGGGATGCAGTGACTGAGTGATAATGGGATGCAGTGACTGAGTGATAATGGGATGCAGTGACTGAGGGAAATGAGATGCAGTGACTGAGGGAAATGAGATGCAGTGACTGAGGGAAATGAGATGCAGTGACTGAGGGTAATGGGATGCCCTGACTGAGTGAAATGGAATGCTCTGACTGAGTGAAATGTGATGCAGTGACTGAGGGTAATGGGATGCGCTGGCTGAGTGAAATGGAATGCAGTGACTGAGTGTAATGGGATGCCGTGACTGAGGAATTGAGATCCAGTGACTATGGGAAATGGGATGCAGTGACTGAGTGAAATGGAGTGCAGAGACTGAATGACATGTGATGCACTGACTGCGTGAAATGGGATGTAGTGTCTGAGAGAAATGGGACGCAGTGACTGAGCGAAATGGGACGCAATGACTGAGGGAAATGGGAGGGAGTCACTGAAATGGGAGTGAGTGACTGAGTGAAATGGGAGGCAGTGACTGAGTGAAATGGGATGCAGTGACTGAGTGAATGGGATGCAGTGACTGATTGAAATGGGATGCAGTGACTGATTGAAATGGGATGCATTGACTGAGGGTAATGGGATGCAGTGACTGAGTGAAATGGGATGCAGTGGCTGAGTGAAATGGGATGCAGTGGCTGAGTGAAATGGGATGCAGTGGCTGAGTGAAATGGGATGCAGTGACTGAGGGAAATGGGATGCGCTGACTGAGTGAAATGGTAAGCTGTGACTGAGGGAAAGGAGACGCAGTGACTGTGGGAAATGGGTTGCAGTGACTGAGGAAAATGGGAGGCAGTGATTGAGTGAAATGGGATGCAGTCACTGAGTGAAATGTGATGCAGTGACTGAGTGAAATGGGATGCAGTGACCGAGGGAAATGGGATGCAGTGACTGAGTGAAATGGGATTCAGTGACCGAGGGTCATGGGATGCAGTGACTGATGGAAATGGGATGCGGTGACTGAGTGAAATGGGATGCCGTGACTGAGTGAAATGGGATGCGGTGACTGAGGGGAATAGGGTGCGGTGACTGAGGGAAATGGATGCACTGTCGCAGTTGAAGAGGATTCACTGTCTCCGTTAAATAGCATGTCGTGACTCTGTCAAATGGAATGCTGTGACTGAGTGAAATGGGATGCAATGACTGAGTGAATATGACGGAGTGGCTGAGTGAAATGGGATGCAGTGGCTGATTGAAATGTGATGCAGTGACTGAGGGAAATGGGATGCAGTGACTGTGGGAAACGAGATGAAGTGACTGTGTGAAATGGGATGTAGTGACTGTGTGAAATGGGATGTAGTGACTGTGTGAAATGGGATGTAGTGACTGAGTGAAATGGGATGCAGTGACTGAGTGAAATGGGATGCAGTGACTGTGGGAAATGGGATGCAGTGACTGTGGGAAATGGGATGCAGTGTCTGATGCAAATGGGATGCAGTGACTGAGTGAAATGGGATGCAGTGACTGAGGGAAATAGGATGCAGTGACTTTTGGAAATGGGATGCAGTGAGTGATGGAAATGGGAGGCAGTGATTGAATGAAATGGGTGCAAGTGACCGTGGAGATGGGATGCAGTGACTTGGGGAAAGGAGATGCAGTGACTGTGGAAACGGGAAGCTGTGACTGAGGGTAACGGGTTGCAGTGGCGAAGTGAAATGGGACGCCGTGTCTCTGTGAAATGTGATGCGGAGACTGTGGGGAAATGGATGCAGTGACTGAATGAAATGGGATGCAGTGACTGAGTGAAATGTGATGCGTTGACTGATGGAAAGGAGATGCCGTCCCTGTGGGAAATGGCATGCAGTGACTGAGTGAAATGGGAAGCTGTGAATGAGTGAAATGGGATGCCGTGACTGAGGGTAATTGGATGCCGTGACTGAGGGTAATGTGATGCAGTGACTGAGGGTAATGTGATGCAGTGACTGAGGGTAATGTGATTCAGTGACTGAGGGTAGTGTGACGCAGTGACTGAGTGAAATGGGGTGCAGTGACTGAGTGAAATGGGATGCGTGACTGAGTGAAATGGGATGCGGTGACTGAGGGAAATGGGATGCGGTGACTGAGGGAAATGGAATGCGGTGACTGTCGGGAATCGGGTGCGGTGACTGATGGAAATGGATGCACTGTCTCAGTTGAACAGGATTCAACGTCTCCGTTAAATAGGATGCAGTGACTGAGTCAAATGGGATGCAGTGACTGAGGGTAATGGGATGCACTGACTGAGGGAAAGGAGATGCAGTGACTCTGGGAAATGGAATGCTGTGACTGAGGGTAATGGGATGCACCGTTTCAGTTCAATGAGATTCACTGTCTCAGTGAATTGGGATGCTGTGACTGAGGGAAAGCAGATGCAGTGACTGTGGGAAATTGGTTGCAGTGACTGAGGGAAATGGGACGCAGTGACTGAGGAAAATGGGATGCACTGACTGAGTGAACTGGGGTGCAGTGACTGAATGAAATGGGATGCAGTGACTGAGGGAAATGGGATGCAGTTACTGAGGGAAATGGGATGCAGTGACTGAGTGAAATGGGATGCAGTGGCTGACGGTAATGGGATGCACTGGCTGACGGGAATGGGATGCAGTGACTGAGTGTAATGGGGTGCAGTGGCTGCGTGAAATGGGATGTAGTGACTGAGTGAAATGGGACGCCCAAACTGATGGAAATGGGATGCACTGACTGAGTGAAATGGGACGCAGTGACTGAGGGAAATAGGATGCAGTGACTGACTGTAATGGGATGCAGTGACTGAGTGTAATGTGATGCCGTGACTGTGGGGAATTGGGTGTGGTGATGATCGAAATGGATTCACTGTTGCAGTTGAATAGGATTCACTGTCTCCATTAGAAGGGATGCAGTAACTGAGTGAAATGGGATGCAGTGACTGAGTGTAATGGGATGCAGTGACTGAAGGAAATGGGATGCAGTGACTGATGGAAATGGGATGCAGTGCCTGAGTGATATGGGATGCTGAGACTGAGTGAAATGGGATGCATTGACTGATTGAAATGAGATGCAGTGACTGACTGAAATGGGATGCAGTGACTGACTGACATGGGAGGCAGTGACTGCGTGAAGTGGGACGCCGTGACTGAGTGAAATGGGACGCCGTGACTGAGTGTAATGGGATGCAGTGACTGAGGGAAATAGGATGCAGTGACTGAGTGAAATGAGCTGCAATGACTGTGTGAAGTGGGATGCAGTGACTGATGGAGATTAAATGCAGTGTCTGATGCAAATGGGATGCACGGACTGAGTGAAATGGGATGCACTGACTGAGGGAAATGGGATGCACTGACTGAGGGAAATGGGATGCACTGACTGATGGAAATGGGATGCAGTGACTGAGGGAAATGGGATGCAGTTACTGAGGGAAATAGGATGCAGTGACTTTTGGAAATGGGATGCAGTGAGTGATGGAAATGGGAGGCAGTGATTGAATGAAATGGGTGCAAGTGACCGTGGAGATGGGATGCAGTGACTTGGGGAAAGGAGATGCAGTGACTGTGGAAACGGGAAGCTGTGACTGAGGGTAACGGGTTGCAGTGGCGAAGTGAAATGTGACGCCGTGTCTCTGTGAAATGTGATGCGGAGACTGTGGGGAAATGGATGCAGTGACTGAATGAAATGGGATGCAGTGACTGAGTGAAATGTGATGCGTTGACTGATGGAAAGGAGATGCCGTCCCTGTGGGAAATGGCATGCAGTGACTGAGTGAAATCGGAAGCTGTGAATGAGTGAAATGGGATGCCGTGACTGAGGGTAATTGGATGCCGTGACTGAGGGTAATTGGATGCCGTGACTGACGGTAATGTGATGCAGTGACTGAGTGAAATGGGGTGCAGTGACTGAGTGAAATGGGATGCGTGACTGAGTGAAATGGGATGCGGTGACTGAGGGAAATGGGATGCGGTGACTGAGGGAAATGGAATGCGGTGACTGTCGGGAATCAGGTGCGGTGACTGATGGAAATGGATGCACTGTCTCAGTTGAATAGGATTCAACGTCTCCATTAAATAGGATGCAATGACTGAGTCAAATGGGATGCAGTGACTGAGTGAAAAAGGATGCAATGACTGAGTGAAATGGGATGCAGTGGCTGAGTGAAATGGGATGCAGTGACTGAGGGAAATGAGATGCAGTGACTGAGGGAAAGGAGACGCAGTGACTCTGGGAAATGGAATGCTGTGACTGAGGGTAAGGGGATGCGCCGTTTCAGTTCAATGAGATTCACTGTCTCAGTGAATTGGGATGCTGTGACTGAGGGAAAGCAGATGCAGTGACTGTGGGAAATAGGTTGCAGTGACTGAGGGAAATGGGACGCAGTGACTGAGGGAAATGGGATGCACTGACTGAGTGAACTGGGGTGCAGTGACTGAATGAAATGGGATGCAGTGACTGAGGGGAATGTGATGCAGTTACTGAGGGAAATGGGATGCAGTGACTGAGTGAAATGGGATGCAGTGACTGAGGGGAATGTGATGCAGTTACTGAGGGAAATGGGATGCAGTGACTGAGTGAAATGGGATGCAGTGGCTGACGGTAATGGGATGCAGTGACTGAGTGTAATGGGGTGCAGTGGCTGAGTGAAATGGGATGCAGTGGCTGCGTGAAATGGGATATAGTGACTGAGTGAAATGGGACGCCCAGACTGAGGGAAATGGGATGCACTGACTGAGTGAAATGGGACGCAGTGACTGAGGGAAATAGGATGCAGTGACTGACTGTAATGGGATGCAGTGACTGAGTGTAATGTGATGCCGTGACTGTGGGGAATTGGGTGTGGTGATGATCGAAATGGATTCACTGTTGCAGTTGAATAGGATTCACTGTCTCCGTTAGAAGGGATGCAGTGACTGAGTGAAATGGGATGCAGTGACTGAGTGAAATGGGATGCAGTGACTGAGTGTAATGGGATGCAGTGACTGAAGGAAATTGGATGCAGTGACTGATGGAAATGGGATGCAGTGCCTGAGTGATATGGGATGCTGAGACTGAGTGAAATGGGATGCATTGACTGATTGAAATGAGATGCAGTGACTGACTGAAATGGGATGCAGTGACTGACTGAAATGGGAGGCAGTGACTGTGTGAAGTGGGAGGGAGTGACTGAGTGAAATGGGAGGGAGTGACTGAGTGAAATGGGAGGCAGTGACTGAGTGTAATGGGATGCAGTGACTGAGTGAAATGGGATGCATTGACTGATTGAAATGAGATGCAGTGACTGAGTGTAATGGGATGCAGTGACTGACTGAAATGGGAGGCAGTGACTGTGTGAAGTGGGAGGGAGTGACTGAGTGAAATGGGAGGGAGTGACTGAGTGAAATGGGAGGCAGTGACTGAGTGTAATGGGATGCAGTGACTGAGTGCAATGGGAGGCAGTGACTGAGTGAAATGGGACGCCGTGACTGAGTGTAATGGGATGTCGTGACTGAGTGAAATGGGATGCAGTGACTGAGTGAAATGGGATGCGGTGACTGAGTGAAGTGGGGTGCAGTGGCTGCGTGAAATGGGATGCAGTGACTGAGTGAATTGGGATGCAGTGACTGAGGGAAATAGGATGCAGTGACTGAGTGTAATGGGATGCTGTGACTGAGGACAATGAGATGCAGTGACTGAGGGAAATGAGATGCAGTGACTGAGGGAAATGAGATGCAGTGACTGAGGGGAAGGAGATGCAGTGACTGAGGGGAAGGAGATGCAGTGACTGTGTGAAATGGGTTGCAGTGACTGTCAGAAATGGGACGCAGTGACTGAGTGTAATGGGAAACACTGACTGAGTGAACTCGGACGCAGTGACTGAGGGAAATTGGAAGCAGAGACTGAGTGAAATGTGATGCAGTGACTGAGGGAAATAGGATGCAGTGACTGAGTGTAATGGGACGCAGTGACTCTGGGGACATGGGATGCAGTGACTGTGTGAAATGGGATGCAGTGACTGCGTGAAATGTGATGCAGTGACAGAGTGAAATGTGATGCAGTGACAGAGTGAAATGTGATGCAGTGACAGAGTGAAATGTGATGCCGTGACTGCGTGAAGTGTGATGCCGTGACTGCGTGAAGTGTGATGCAGTGACTGCGTGAAATGTGATGCAGTGACTGCGTGAAATGTGATGCAGTGTCTGCGTGAAATGGGATGCAGTGACTGTGGGAAATGGGATGCAGTGACTGTGGGAAACGAGATGAAGTGACTGTGTGAAATGTGATGCAGTGACTGTGGGAAATGGGATGCAGTGACTGAGTGAAATGGGATGCAGTGACTGAGTGAAATGGGATGCAGTGACTGTGGGAAATGGGATGCAGTGACTGGGAAATGGGATGCAGTGACTGAGTGAAGTGAGATGCAGTGACTGAGTGAAATGGGATGCAGTGACTGAGTGATGTGGGATGCAGTGAATGAGTGAAGTGAGATGCAGTGAATGAGTGAAGTGAGATGCAGTGACTGAGTGAAATGGGATGCAGTGACTGAGTGAAATGGGATGCAATGACTGTGTGAAGTGGGATGCAGTGAATGAGTGAAGTGAGGTGCAGTGACTGATGGAGATTGAATGCAGTGTCTGATGCAAATGGGATGCACTGACTGAGTGAAATGGGATGCACTGACTGAGGGAAATGGGACGCAGTGACTGAGGGAAATGGGATGCAGTGACTGAGGGAAATGGGATGCAGTGACTTTTGGAAATGGGATGCAGTGAGTGATGGAAATGGGAGGCAGTGATTGAATGAAATGGGTGCAAGTGACCGTGGAGATGGGATGCAGTGACTTGGGGAAAGGAGATGCAGTAACTGTGGAAACGGGATGCTGTGACTGAGGGTAACGGGTTGCAGTGGCGAAGTGAAATGGGACGCCGTGTCTCTGTGAAATGTGATGCGGAGACTGTGGGGAAATGGATGCAGTGACTGAATGAAATGGGATGCAGTGACTGAGTGAAATGTGATGCGTTGACTGATGGAAAGGAGATGCCGACACTGTTGGAAATGGCATGCTGTGACTGACTGAATTGGGAAGCTGTGAATGAGTGAAATGTGAAGCTGTGAATGAGTGAAATGGGTTGCAGTGACTGAGTGAAATGGGTTGCAGTGACTGAGTGAAATGGGATGCAGTGACTGAGGGAAAGGAGATGCAGTGACTGAGGGGAATGGGATGCAGCGACTGAGTGAACTGGGACGCAGTGACTGAGTGAACTGGGACGCAGTGACTGAGTGAAATGGGATGCAGTGACTGGGTGAAATGGGATGCAGTGACTGAGTGAAATGGGATGCAGTGACTGAGTGAACTGGGATGCAGTGACTGCGTGAAATGGGATGCAGTGAATGAGTGAAGTGAGATGCAGTGACTGATGGAAAGGAGATGCAGTGACTGAGTGAAATGTGATGCAGTGACTGTGTGAAATGTGATGCAGTGACTGCATGAAATGTGATGCAGTGACTGCCTGAAATGGGATGCAGTGTCTGCGTGAAATGGGATGCAGTGACTTAGGTAAATGGGACACCGTGACTGAGTGAAATGGGATGCAGTAACAGAGTGAAATGCATTGCAGTGACTGCGTGAAATGCATTGCAGTGACTGCGTGAAATGGGATGCAGTGACTGCGTGAAATGGGATGCAGTGACTGCGGGAAATGGGATGCAGTGACTGTGGGAAACCAGATGAAGTGACTGTGTGAAACGTGATGCTGTGACTGTGTGAAACGTGATGCTGTGACTGTGTGAAACGTGATGCTGTGACTGTGTGAAATGGGATGCAGTGACTGTGTGAAATGGGATGCAGTGACTGTGGGAAATGGGATGCAGTGACTGAGTGAAATGGGATGCAGTGACTGTGGGAAATGGGATGCAGTGAATGAGTGAAGTGAGATGCAGTGACTGAAGGAAATTGAATGCAGTGTGTGATGCAAATGGGACGCCGTGACTGAGTGAAATGGGATGCAGTGACTGAGTGAAATGGGATGCAGTGTCTGAGTGAAATGAGCTGCAATGACTGTGTGAAGTGGGATGCAGTGACTGTGGGAAATGGGATGCAGTTACTGATGGAAATAGGATGCAGTGACTTTTGGAAATGGGATGCAGTGAGTGATGGAAATGGGAGGCAGTGATTGAATGAAATGGGTGCAAGTGACCGTGGAGATGGGATGCAGTGACTTGGGGAAAGGAGATGCAGTGACTGTGGAAACGGGATGCTGTGACTGAGGGTAACGGGTTGAGGCGGCTGAGTGAAATGGGACGCCGTGTCTCTGTGAAATGTGATGCGGAGACTGTGGGGAATGGATGCAGTGACTGAATGAAATGGGATGCAGTGACTGAATGAAATGAGATGCAGTGACTGAGGGAAATGAGATGCACTGATGTAGGGAAATTGGATGCACTGGGTGAGTGAAATGTGATGCAGTCACTGAGTGAAATGGGATGCACTGGCTGAGAGAAATGGGATGCAGTGACTGAGGGAAATGGGATGCAGTCACTGAAGGAAATGGGATGCAGTCACTGAGGGAAATGGGATGCAGTGACTGAGTGAAATGGGAAGCTGTGACTGAGTGAATTGGGAAGCTGTGAATGAGTGAAATGGGAAGCTGTGAATGAGTGAAATGGGCTGCAGTGACTGAGTGACATGGGGTGCAGTGACTCTGTGAAATGGGTTGCAGTGACTGAGGGAAATGGGAAGCTGTGAATGAGTGAAAGGGGATTTTGTGACTGAGTTAAAGGAGATGCTGTGACTGAGGGAAATGGGATGCACTGTCTCAGTTCAATGAGATTCACTGTCTCAGTTAAATGGGATGCAGTGACTGAGTGAAATGCGATGCAGTGACTGTGGGAAATGGGTTGCAGTGACTGCAGGAAAGGATTGCAGTGACACTGGGAAAAGGGAGGCAGTGACTGAGGGAAATTGGATGCAGTGACTGTGGGAAATGGGTTGCAGTGACTGCAGGAAAGGATTGCAGTGACACTGGGAAAAGGGAGGCAGTGACTGAGGGAAATGGGATGCAGTCACTGAGTGAAATGGGATGCAGTGACTGAGTGAAAGGGGCTGCTGTGACTGAGTGAAATGGGATGCAATGACTGAGTGAAATGGGAGGTAGTGACTGACTGAATTTGGGAGGGAGTGCCTGAGTGAAATGGGATGCAGTGACTGAGGGTAATGGGACGCAGTGACTGAGTGAAATAGGATGCACTGTCTCAGTTGAATAGGATTCACTGTCTTCCTTAAATAGCATGTAGTGACTGAGTCAAATGGAATGCTGTGACTGAGTGAAATGGGATGCAGTGGTTGAGTGAAATGGGAAGCAGAGGCTGATTGAAATGGGATGCAGTGGCTGATTGAAATGGGATGCAGTGGCTGAGTGAAATGGGATGCAGTCACTGAGGGAAATGGGATGCGCTGACTGAGTGAAATGGGATGCTGTGACTGAGGGAAAGGAGACGCAGTGACTGTGGGAAATGGGTTGCAGTGACTGAGGAAAATGGGAGGCAGTGATTGAGTGAAATGGGATGCAGTCACTGAGTGAAATGTGATGCAGTGACTGAGTGAAATGGGACGCAGTGACTGAGTGAAATGGGATTCAGGGACTGACGGTCATGGGATGCAGTGACTGATGGAAATGGGATGCAGTGGCTGAGTGAAATGGGATGCAGTGACTGAGGGAAATGGGATGCAGTGACTGAGTGATATGGGATGCAGTGGCTGAGTGAAATGGGATGCAGTGGCTGAGTGAAATGGAATGCATTGACTGAGGGAAATGAGATGCATTGACTGAGGGAAATGAGATGCATTGACTGAGGGAAATGACATGCAGTGACTGAGGGAAAGGAGATGAAGTGACTGTGGGAAATGGAATGCTGTGACTGAGAGTAATGGGATGCACCGTCTCAGTTCAATGAGATTCACTGTCTCAGTTAAATGGGATTCAGTGACTGAGGGAAATGGGATGCGCTGACTGAGTGAAATGGGATGCGGTGACTGAGGGAAAGGAGACGCAGTGACTGTGGGAAATGGGTTGCAGTGACTGAGGAAAATGGGAGGCAGTGATTGAGTGAAATGGGATGCAGTGACTGAGTGATGTGGGATGCAGTGGCTGAGTGAAATGGGATGCAGTGGCTGAGTGAAATGGGATGCAGTACCTGACGGAACTTGAATGAAGCGTCAGATGAGAAACGGGATGCAGTGACTGTGTGAAATGGGATGCAGTGACTGCGTGAAATGTGATGCAGTGACAGAGTGAAATGTGATGCAGTGACAGAGTGAAATGTGATGCAGTGACAGAGTGAATTGTGATGCCGTGACTGCGTGAAGTGTGATGCCGTGACTGCGTGAAGTGTGATGCAGTGACTGCGTGAAGTGTGATGCAGTGACTGCGTGAAATGTGATGCAGTGTCTGCGTGAAATGGGATGCAGTGACTGTGGGAAATGGGATGCAGTGACTGTGGGAAACGAGATGAAGTGACTGTGTGAAATGTGATGCAGTGACTGTGGGAAATGGGATGCAGTGACTGAGTGAAATGGGATGCAGTGACTGAGTGAAATGGGATGCAGTGACTGTGGGAAATGGGATGCAGTGACTGGGAAATGGGATGCAGTGACTGAGTGAAGTGAGATGCAGTGACTGAGTGAAATGGGATGCAGTGAATGAGTGAAGTGAGATGCAGTGAATGAGTGAAGTGAGATGCAGTGACTGAGTGAAATGGGATGCAGTGACTGAGTGAAATGGGATGCAATGACTGTGTGAAGTGGGATGCAGTGAATGAGTGAAGTGAGGTGCAGTGACTGATGGAGATTGAATGCAGTGTCTGATGCAAATGGGATGCACTGACTGAGTGAAATGGGATGCACTGACTGAGGGAAATGGGACGCAGTGACTGAGGGAAATGGGATGCAGTGACTGAGGGAAATGGGATGCAGTGACTTTTGGAAATGGGATGCAGTGAGTGATGGAAATGGGAGGCAGTGATTGAATGAAATGGGTTCAAGTGACCGTGGAGATGGGATGCAGTGACTTGGGGAAAGGAGATGCAGTAACTGTGGAAACGGGATGCTGTGACTGAGGGTAACGGGTTGCAGTGGCGAAGTGAAATGGGACGCCGTGTCTCTGTGAAATGTGATGCGGAGACTGTGGGGAAATGGATGCAGTGACTGAATGAAATGGGATGCAGTGACTGAGTGAAATGTGATGCGTTGACTGATGGAAAGGAGATGCCGACACTGTTGGAAATGGCATGCTGTGACTGACTGAATTGGGAAGCTGTGAATGAGTGAAATGTGAAGCTGTGAATGAGTGAAATGGGTTGCAGTGACTGAGTGAAATGGGTTGCAGTGACTGAGTGAAATGGGATGCAGTGACTGAGGGAAAGGAGATGCAGTGACTGAGGGGAATGGGATGCAGCGACTGAGTGAACTGGGACGCAGTGACTGAGTGAACTGGGACGCAGTGACTGAGTGAACTGGGATGCAGTGACTGAGTGAACTGGGATGCAGTGACTGGGTGAAATGGGATGCAGTGACTGAGTGAAATGGGATGCAGTGACTGAGTGAACTGGGATGCAGTGACTGAGTGTCCTGGGATGCAGTGACTGAGTGAAATGGGATGCAGTGACCGTGAAATGGGCTGCAGGGACTGTTGGAAATCGGGTGCAGTGACTGAGGGGAATGGGATGCAGCGACTGAGTGAACTGGGATGCAGCGACTGAGTGAACTGGGATGCAGTGAATGATTGAACTGGGATGCAGTGCCTAAATGAAATGGGATGCAGTCACTGTGGGAAATGGCATGCTGTGACTGAGGTTAATGCGATGCAGTGACTGAGGGGAATGTGATGCAGTGACTGACGGAAATGGGATGCAGTGACTGAGTGAACTGGAATGCAGTGAATGATTGAACTGGGATGCAGTGCCTAAATGAAATGGGATGCAGTCACTGTGGGAAATGGCATGCTGTGACTGTCGTTAATGCGATGCAGTGACTGAGGGGAATGGGATGCAGTGACTGAGGGAAATGGGATGCAGTGACTGAGGGAAATGGGATGCAGTGACTGTGGGAAATGGGATGCAGTGACTGAGTGAAATGGGATGCAGTGACTGACTGAAATGGGATGCAGTGACTGAGGGAAAGGAGATGCAGTGACTGATGGAAATCGGATGCAGTGACTGATGGAAATGGGATGCCATGACTGATGGAAATGGGATGCCCTGACTGATGGAGATGGGATGCAGTGACTGAGTGAAATGGGATGCAGTGACTGTGTGGCATTGGGTGTGGTGATTGATGGAAATACATTCACTGTCTCAGTTGAATAGGATTCACTGTCTCCGTTAAATGGGATTCACTGTCTCCGTTAAATGGGATGCCGTGACTGAGGGAAATGGGATGCCGTGACTGAGTGAAATGGGATGCAGTGACAGATGGAAATTGAATGCAGTGAGAGAGTGAAATTGGATGCAATGACTGTTTGGAAATGGGATGTAGTGACTGAGAGAAATGGGACACAGTGACTGAGGGAAATGGGATGCAGTGACTGAGTGAAATGGGACGCCGTACCTGACGGAACTTGAATGCAGCATCAGATGAGAAACAGGATGCAGTGACTCTGTGAAATGGGATGCAGTGACTGCGTGAAATGGGATGCAGTGAATGAGTGAAGTGAGATGCAGTGACTGATGGAAAGGAGATGCAGTGACAGATGGAAAGGAGATGCAGTGACTGAGTGAAATGTGATGTAGTGACTGCGTGAAATGTGATGCAGTGACTGCGTGAAATGGGATGCAGTGACTGCGTGAAATGGGATGCAGTGACTGCGTGAAATGGGATGCAGTGATTTAGGGAAATGGGACACCGTGACTGAGTGAAATGGGATGCAGTGACTGCGTGAAATGGGATGCATTGACTAAGGGAAATGGGATGCAGTAATAGAGTGGAATGCATTGCAGTGACTGATGGAAATTGAATGCAGTGACTGATGAAAATTGAATGCAGTGACTGCGTGAAATGGGATGCAGTGACTGCATGAAATGGGATGCAGTGACTGCGTGAAATGGGATGCATTGACATATGGAAATGGGATGCAGTGACTGTGGGAAATGGGATGCAGTGACTGTGGGAAACGAGATGAAGTGACTGTGTGAAATGTGATGCTGTGACTGTGTGAAATGGGATGCAGTGACTGTGGGAAATGGGATGCAGTGACTGTGGGAAATGGGATGCAGTGAATGAGTGAAGTGGGATGCAGTGACTGATGGAAATTGAATGCAGTGTCTGATGCAAATGGGATGCAGTGACTGAGTGAAATGGGATGCAGTCACTGAGTGAAATGGGATGCACTGGCTGAGAGAAATGGGATGCAGTGACTGAGGGAAATGGGATGCAGTGACTGAAGGAAATGGGATGCAGTGACTGAGGGAAATGGGATGCAGTGACTGAGGGAAATGGGTTGCAGTGACTGTGGGAAAATTTTGCAGTGACTGTGGGAAAAGGGAGGCAGTGACTGAGTGAAATGGGAAGCTGTGAATGAGTGAAATGGGAAGCTGTGAATGAGTGAAATGGGCTGCAGTGACTGAGTGAAATGGGCTGCAGTGACTGAGTGAAATGGGCTCCAGTGACTCTGTGAAATGGGGTGCAGTGACTCTGTGAAATGGGGTGCAGTGACTCTGTGAAATGGGGTGCAGTGACTGTGTGAAATGGGATTCAGTGATTGAGTGAAAGGGGATTTTGTGACTGAGTTAAAGGAGCTGCTGTGACTGAGGGAAATGGGATGCACTGTCTCAGTTCAATGAGATTCACTGTCTCAGTTAAATGGGATGCAGTGACTGAGTGAAATGCGATGCAGTGACTGTGGGAAATGGGTTGCAGTGACTTAGGGTAATGGGATGCAGTCACTGAGTGAAATGGGATGCAGTGACTGAGTGAAATGGGATGCAATGACTGAGGTAAGTGTGATGCAGTGACTGAGTGAAATGTGATGCAGTGACTGAGGGAAAGGAGATGCAGTGACTGAGTGAAATGGGAGGTAGTGACTGACTGAAATGGGAGGGAGTGACTGATTGAATTTGGGAGGCAGTGACTGAGTGAAATGGGATGCAGTGACTGAGGGTAATGGGACACAGTGACTGAGTGAAATAGGATGTAGTGACCACGTGTAATGTGATGCCGTGACTGTGGGGAATAGGGTGTGGTGACTGATGGAAATTGATTCACTGTCTCAGTTGAATAGGATTCACTGTCTCCGTGAAATGGGATGCAGTGACTGAGTGATAATGGGATGCAGTGACTGAGTGATAATGGGATGCAGTGACTGAGGGAAATGAGATGCAGTGACTGAGGGAAATGAGATGCAGTGACTGAGGGAAATGAGATGCAGTGACTGAGGGTAATGGGATGCCCTGACTGAGTGAAATGGAATGCTCTGACTGAGTGAAATGTGATGCAGTGACTGAGGGTAATGGGATGCGCTGGCTGAGTGAAATGGAATGCAGTGACTGAGTGTAATGGGATGCCGTGACTGAGGAATTGAGATCCAGTGACTATGGGAAATGGGATGCAGTGACTGAGTGAAATGGAGTGCAGAGACTGAATGACATGTGATGCACTGACTGCGTGAAATGGGATGTAGTGTCTGAGAGAAATGGGACGCAGTGACTGAGCGAAATGGGACGCAATGACTGAGGGAAATGGGAGGGAGTCACTGAAATGGGAGTGAGTGACTGAGTGAAATGGGAGGCAGTGACTGAGTGAAATGGGATGCAGTGACTGAGTGAATGGGATGCAGTGACTGATTGAAATGGGATGCAGTGACTGATTGAAATGGGATGCATTGACTGAGGGTAATGGGATGCAGTGACTGAGTGAAATGGGATTCACTGACTGAGGGTCATGGGATGCAGTGACTGATGGAAATGGGATGCAGTGGCTGAGTGAAATGGGATGCAGTGGCTGAGTGAAATGGGATGCAGTGGCTGAGTGAAATGGGATGCAGTGGCTGAGTGAAATGGGATGCAGTGGCTGAGTGAAATGGGATGCAGTGGCTGAGTGAAATGGGATGCAGTGACTGAGGGAAATGGGATGCGCTGACTGAGTGAAATGGTAAGCTGTGACTGAGGGAAAGGAGACGCAGTGACTGTGGGAAATGGGTTGCAGTGACTGAGGAAAATGGGAGGCAGTGATTGAGTGAAATGGGATGCAGTCACTGAGTGAAATGTGATGCAGTGACTGAGTGAAATGGGATGCAGTGACTGAGGGAAATGGGATGCAGTGACTGAGTGAAATGGGATTCAGTGACCGAGGGTCATGGGATGCGGTGACTGATGGAAATGGGATGCGGTGACTGAGTGAAATGGGATGCCGTGACTGAGTGAAATGGGATGCGGTGACTGAGGGGAATAGGGTGCGGTGACTGAGGGAAATGGATGCACTGTCGCAGTTGAAGAGGATTCACTGTCTCCGTTAAATAGCATGTAGTGACTCTGTCAAATGGAATGCTGTGACTGAGTGAAATGGGATGCAATGACTGAGTGAATATGACGGAGTGGCTGAGTGAAATGGGATGCAGTGGCTGATTGAAATGTGATGCAGTGACTGAGGGAAATGGGATGCAGTGAATGTGGGAAATGGGTTGCACTGAGTGAGGAAATGAGGCGCAGTAACTGAGGGAAAGGAGAATAAGTGACTGTGGGAAATGGGATGCAGTGACTGTGGGAAACGAGATGAAGTGGCTGTGTGAAATGTGATGCTGTGACTGTGTGAAATGTGATGCTGTGACTGTGTGAAATGGGATGTAGTGACTGAGTGAAATGGGATGCAGTGACTGAGTGAAATGGGATGCAGTGACTGTGGGAAATGGGATGCAGTGTCTGATGCAAATGGGATGCAGTGACTGAGTGAAATTGGATGCAGTGACTGAGTGAAATGGGATGCAGTGACTGAGTGAAATGGGATGCAGTGAATGAGTGAAATGAGCTGCAATGACTGTGTGAAGTGGGATGCAGTGACTGATGGAGATTAAATGCAGTGTCTGATGCAAATGGGATGCACGGACTGAGTGAAATGGGATGCACTGACTGAGGGAAATGGGATGCACTGACTGAGGGAAATGGGATGCACTGACTGAGGGAAATGGGATGCAGTGACTGAGGGAAATGGGATGCAGTTACTGAGGGAAATAGGATGCAGTGACTTTTGGAAATGGGATGCAGTGAGTGATGGAAATGGGAGGCAGTGATTGAATGAAATGGGTGCAAGTGACCGTGGAGATGGGATGCAGTGACTTGGGGAAAGGAGATGCAGTGACTGTGGAAACGGGAAGCTGTGACTGAGGGTAACGGGTTGCAGTGGCGAAGTGAAATGGGACGCCGTGTCTCTGTGAAATGTGATGCGGAGACTGTGGGGAAATGGATACAGTGACTGAATGAAATGGGATGCAGTGACTGAGTGAAATGTGATGCGTTGACTGATGGAAAGGAGATGCCGTCCCTGTGGGAAATGGCATGCAGTGACTGAGTGAAATGGGAAGCTGTGAATGAGTGAAATGGGATGCCGTGACTGAGGGTAATTGGATGCCGTGACTGAGGGTAATGTGATGCCGTGACTGAGGGTAATGTGATGCAGTGACTGAGGGTAATGTGATGCAGTGACTGAGGGTAATGTGATGCAGTGACTGAGGGTAGTGTGACGCAGTGACTGAGTGAAATGGGGTGCAGTGACTGAGTGAAATGGGATGCGTGACTGAGTGAAATGGGATGCGGTGACTGAGTGAAATGGGATGCGCTGACTGAGTGAAATGGTAAGCTGTGACTGAGGGAAAGGAGACGCAGTGACTGTGGGAAATGGGTTGCAGTGACTGAGGAAAATGGGAGGCAGTGATTGAGTGAAATGGGATGCAGTGACTGAGGGAAATGGGATGCAGTGACTGAGTGAAATGGGATTCAGTGACCGAGGGTCATGGGATGCAGTGACTGATGGAAATGGGATGCGGTGACTGAGTGAAATGGGATGCCGTGACTGAGTGAAATGGGATGCGGTGACTGAGGGGAATAGGGTGCGGTGACTGAGGGAAATGGATGCACTGTCGCAGTTGAAGAGGATTCACTGTCTCCGTTAAATAGCATGTAGTGACTCTGTCAAATGGAATGCTGTGACTGAGTGAAATGGGATGCAATGACTGAGTGAAAATGACGGAGTGGCTGAGTGAAATGGGATGCAGTGGCTGAGTGAAATGGGATGCAGTGGCTGATTGAAATGTGATGCAGTGACTGAGGGAAATGGGATGCAGTGACTGTGGGAAATGGGTTGCACTGAGTGAGGAAATGAGGCGCAGTAACTGAGGGAAAGGAGAATAAGTGACTGTGGGAAATGGGATGCAGTGACTGTGGGAAACGAGATGAAGTGACTGTGTGAAATGTGATGCTGTGACTGTGTGAAATGGGATGTAGTGACTGAGTGAAATGGGATGCAGTGACTGAGTGAAATGGGATGCAGTGACTGTGGGAAATGGGATGCAGTGTCTGATGCAAATGGGATGCAGTGACTGAGTGAAATGGGATGCAGTGACTGAGTGAAATGGGATGCAGTGACTGAGTGAAATGGGATGCAGTGAATGAGTGAAATGAGCTGCAATGACTGTGTGAAGTGGGATGCAGTGACTGATGGAGATTAAATGCAGTGTCTGATGCAAATGGGATGCACGGACTGAGTGAAATGGGATGCACTGACTGAGGGAAATGGGATGCACTGACTGAGGGAAATGGGATGCACTGACTGAGGGAAATGGGATGCAGTGACTGAGGGAAATGGGATGCAGTTACTGAGGGAAATAGGATGCAGTGACTTTTGGAAATGGGATGCAGTGAGTGATGGAAATGGGAGGCAGTGATTGAATGAAATGGGTGCAAGTGACCGTGGAGATGGGATGCAGTGACTTGGGGAAAGGAGATGCAGTGACTGTGGAAACGGGAAGCTGTGACTGAGGGTAACGGGTTGCAGTGGCGAAGTGAAATGGGACGCCGTGTCTCTGTGAAATGTGATGCGGAGACTGTGGGGAAATGGATGCAGTGACTGAATGAAATGGGATGCAGTGACTGAGTGAAATGTGATGCGTTGACTGATGGAAAGGAGATGCCGTCCCTGTGGGAAATGGCATGCAGTGACTGAGTGAAATGGGAAGCTGTGAATGAGTGAAATGGGATGCCGTGACTGAGGGTAATTGGATGCCGTGACTGAGGGTAATGTGATGCAGTGACTGAGGGTAATGTGATGCAGTGACTGAGGGTAATGTGATGCAGTGACTGAGGGTAATGTGATGCAGTGACTGAGGGTAGTGTGACGCAGTGACTGAGTGAAATGGGGTGCAGTGACTGAGTGAAATGGGATGCGTGACTGAGTGAAATGGGATGCGGTGACTGAGGGAAATGGGATTCGGTGACTGAGGGAAATGGAATGCGGTGACTGTCGGGAATCGGGTGCGGTGACTGATGGAAATGGATGCACTGTCTCAGTTGAACAGGATTCAACGTCTCCGTTAAATAGGATGCAGTGACTGAGTCAAATGGGATGCAGTGACTGAGGGTAATGGGATGCACTGACTGAGGGAAAGGAGATGCAGTGACTCTGGGAAATGGAATGCTGTGACTGAGGGTAATGGGATGCACCGTTTCAGTTCAATGAGGTTCACTGTCTCAGTGAATTGGGATGCTGTGACTGAGGGAAAGCAGATGCAGTGACTGTGGGAAATTGGTTGCAGTGACTGAGGAAAATGGGACGCAGTGACTGAGGAAAATGGGATGCACTGACTGAGTGAACTGGGGTGCAGTGACTGAATGAAATGGGATGCAGTGACTGAGGGAAATGTGATGCAGTGACTGAGTGAAATGTGATGCAGTGACTGAGGGAAAGGAGATGCAGTGACTGAGTGAAATGGGAGGTAGTGACTGACTGAAATGGGAGGGAGTGACTGATTGAATTTGGGAGGCAGTGACTGAGTGAAATGGGATGCAGTGACTGAGGGTAATGGGACACAGTGACTGAGTGAAATAGGATGTAGTGACCACGTGTAATGTGATGCCGTGACTGTGGGGAATAGGGTGTGGTGACTGATGGAAATTGATTCACTGTCTCAGTTGAATAGGATTCACTGTCTCCGTGAAATGGGATGCAGTGACTGAGTGATAATGGGATGCAGTGACTGAGTGATAATGGGATGCAGTGACTGAGGGAAATGAGATGCAGTGACTGAGGGAAATGAGATGCAGTGACTGAGGGAAATGAGATGCAGTGACTGAGGGTAATGGGATGCCCTGACTGAGTGAAATGGAATGCTCTGACTGAGTGAAATGTGATGCAGTGACTGAGGGTAATGGGATGCGCTGGCTGAGTGAAATGGAATGCAGTGACTGAGTGTAATGGGATGCCGTGACTGAGGAATTGAGATCCAGTGACTATGGGAAATGGGATGCAGTGACTGAGTGAAATGGAGTGCAGAGACTGAATGACATGTGATGCACTGACTGCGTGAAATGGGATGTAGTGTCTGAGAGAAATGGGACGCAGTGACTGAGCGAAATGGGACGCAATGACTGAGGGAAATGGGAGGGAGTCACTGAAATGGGAGTGAGTGACTGAGTGAAATGGGAGGCAGTGACTGAGTGAAATGGGATGCAGTGACTGAGTGAATGGGATGCAGTGACTGATTGAAATGGGATGCAGTGACTGATTGAAATGGGATGCATTGACTGAGGGTAATGGGATGCAGTGACTGAGTGAAATGGGATGCAGTGGCTGAGTGAAATGGGATGCAGTGGCTGAGTGAAATGGGATGCAGTGGCTGAGTGAAATGGGATGCAGTGACTGAGGGAAATGGGATGCGCTGACTGAGTGAAATGGTAAGCTGTGACTGAGGGAAAGGAGACGCAGTGACTGTGGGAAATGGGTTGCAGTGACTGAGGAAAATGGGAGGCAGTGATTGAGTGAAATGGGATGCAGTCACTGAGTGAAATGTGATGCAGTGACTGAGTGAAATGGGATGCAGTGACCGAGGGAAATGGGATGCAGTGACTGAGTGAAATGGGATTCAGTGACCGAGGGTCATGGGATGCAGTGACTGATGGAAATGGGATGCGGTGACTGAGTGAAATGGGATGCCGTGACTGAGTGAAATGGGATGCGGTGACTGAGGGGAATAGGGTGCGGTGACTGAGGGAAATGGATGCACTGTCGCAGTTGAAGAGGATTCACTGTCTCCGTTAAATAGCATGTCGTGACTCTGTCAAATGGAATGCTGTGACTGAGTGAAATGGGATGCAATGACTGAGTGAATATGACGGAGTGGCTGAGTGAAATGGGATGCAGTGGCTGATTGAAATGTGATGCAGTGACTGAGGGAAATGGGATGCAGTGACTGTGGGAAACGAGATGAAGTGACTGTGGGAAACGAGATGAAGTGACTGTGTGAAATGGGATGTAGTGACTGTGTGAAATGGGATGTAGTGACTGTGTGAAATGGGATGTAGTGACTGAGTGAAATGGGATGCAGTGACTGAGTGAAATGGGATGCAGTGACTGTGGGAAATGGGATGCAGTGTCTGATGCAAATGGGATGCAGTGACTGAGTGAAATGGGATGCAGTGACTGAGTGAAATGAGCTGCAATGACTGTGTGAAGTGGGATGCAGTGACTGATGGAGATTAAATGCAGTGTCTGATGCAAATGGGATGCACGGACTGAGTGAAATGGGATGCACTGACTGAGGGAAATGGGATGCACTGACTGAGGGAAATGGGATGCACTGACTGAGGGAAATGGGATGCAGTGACTGAGGGAAATGGGATGCAGTTACTGAGGGAAATAGGATGCAGTGACTTTTGGAAATGGGATGCAGTGAGTGATGGAAATGGGAGGCAGTGATTGAATGAAATGGGTGCAAGTGACCGTGGAGATGGGATGCAGTGACTTGGGGAAAGGAGATGCAGTGACTGTGGAAACGGGAAGCTGTGACTGAGGGTAACGGGTTGCAGTGGCGAAGTGAAATGGGACGCCGTGTCTCTGTGAAATGTGATGCGGAGACTGTGGGGAAATGGATGCAGTGACTGAATCAAATGGGATGCAGTGACTGAGTGAAATGTGATGCGTTGACTGATGGAAAGGAGATGCCGTCCCTGTGGGAAATGGCATGCAGTGACTGAGTGAAATGGGAAGCTGTGAATGAGTGAAATGGGATGCCGTGACTGAGGGTAATTGGATGCCGTGACTGAGGGTAATGTGATGCAGTGACTGAGGGTAATGTGATGCAGTGACTGAGGGTAATGTGATTCAGTGACTGAGGGTAGTGTGACGCAGTGACTGAGTGAAATGGGGTGCAGTGACTGAGTGAAATGGGATGCGTGACTGAGTGAAATGGGATGCGGTGACTGAGGGAAATGGGATGCGGTGACTGAGGGAAATGGAATGCGGTGACTGTCGGGAATCGGGTGCGGTGACTGATGGAAATGGATGCACTGTCTCAGTTGAACAGGATTCAACGTCTCCGTTAAATAGGATGCAGTGACTGAGTCAAATGGGATGCAGTGACTGAGGGTAATGGGATGCACTGACTGAGGGAAAGGAGATGCAGTGACTCTGGGAAATGGAATGCTGTGACTGAGGGTAATGGGATGCACCGTTTCAGTTCAATGAGATTCACTGTCTCAGTGAATTGGGATGCTGTGACTGAGGGAAAGCAGATGCAGTGACTGTGGGAAATTGGTTGCAGTGACTGAGGGAAATGGGACGCAGTGACTGAGGAAAATGGGATGCACTGACTGAGTGAACTGGGGTGCAGTGACTGAATGAAATGGGATGCAGTGACTGAGGGAAATGGGATGCAGTTACTGAGGGAAATGGGATGCAGTGACTGAGTGAAATGGGATGCAGTGGCTGACGGTAATGGGATGCACTGGCTGACGGGAATGGGATGCAGTGACTGAGTGTAATGGGGTGCAGTGGCTGCGTGAAATGGGATGTAGTGACTGAGTGAAATGGGACGCCCAAACTGATGGAAATGGGATGCACTGACTGAGTGAAATGGGACGCAGTGACTGAGGGAAATAGGATGCAGTGACTGACTGTAATGGGATGCAGTGACTGAGTGTAATGTGATGCCGTGACTGTGGGGAATTGGGTGTGGTGATGATCGAAATGGATTCACTGTTGCAGTTGAATAGGATTCACTGTCTCCATTAGAAGGGATGCAGTAACTGAGTGAAATGGGATGCAGTGACTGAGTGTAATGGGATGCAGTGACTGAAGGAAATGGGATGCAGTGACTGATGGAAATGGGATGCAGTGCCTGAGTGATATGGGATGCTGAGACTGAGTGAAATGGGATGCATTGACTGATTGAAATGAGATGCAGTGACTGACTGAAATGGGATGCAGTGACTGACTGACATGGGAGGCAGTGACTGCGTGAAGTGGGACGCCGTGACTGAGTGAAATGGGACGCCGTGACTGAGTGTAATGGGATGCAGTGACTGAGGGAAATAGGATGCAGTGACTGAGTGAAATGAGCTGCAATGACTGTGTGAAGTGGGATGCAGTGACTGATGGAGATTAAATGCAGTGTCTGATGCAAATGGGATGCACGGACTGAGTGAAATGGGATGCACTGACTGAGGGAAATGGGATGCACTGACTGAGGGAAATGGGATGCACTGACTGATGGAAATGGGATGCAGTGACTGAGGGAAATGGGATGCAGTTACTGAGGGAAATAGGATGCAGTGACTTTTGGAAATGGGATGCAGTGAGTGATGGAAATGGGAGGCAGTGATTGAATGAAATGGGTGCAAGTGACCGTGGAGATGGGATGCAGTGACTTGGGGAAAGGAGATGCAGTGACTGTGGAAACGGGAAGCTGTGACTGAGGGTAACGGGTTGCAGTGGCGAAGTGAAATGTGACGCCGTGTCTCTGTGAAATGTGATGCGGAGACTGTGGGGAAATGGATGCAGTGACTGAATGAAATGGGATGCAGTGACTGAGTGAAATGTGATGCGTTGACTGATGGAAAGGAGATGCCGTCCCTGTGGGAAATGGCATGCAGTGACTGAGTGAAATCGGAAGCTGTGAATGAGTGAAATGGGATGCCGTGACTGAGGGTAATTGGATGCCGTGACTGAGGGTAATTGGATGCCGTGACTGACGGTAATGTGATGCAGTGACTGAGTGAAATGGGGTGCAGTGACTGAGTGAAATGGGATGCGTGACTGAGTGAAATGGGATGCGGTGACTGAGGGAAATGGGATGCGGTGACTGAGGGAAATGGAATGCGGTGACTGTCGGGAATCAGGTGCGGTGACTGATGGAAATGGATGCACTGTCTCAGTTGAATAGGATTCAACGTCTCCATTAAATAGGATGCAATGACTGAGTCAAATGGGATGCAGTGACTGAGTGAAAAAGGATGCAATGACTGAGTGAAATGGGATGCAGTGGCTGAGTGAAATGGGATGCAGTGACTGAGGGAAATGAGATGCAGTGACTGAGGGAAAGGAGACGCAGTGACTCTGGGAAATGGAATGCTGTGACTGAGGGTAAGGGGATGCGCCGTTTCAGTTCAATGAGATTCACTGTCTCAGTGAATTGGGATGCTGTGACTGAGGGAAAGCAGATGCAGTGACTGTGGGAAATAGGTTGCAGTGACTGAGGGAAATGGGACGCAGTGACTGAGGGAAATGGGATGCACTGACTGAGTGAACTGGGGTGCAGTGACTGAATGAAATGGGATGCAGTGACTGAGGGGAATGTGATGCAGTTACTGAGGGAAATGGGATGCAGTGACTGAGTGAAATGGGATGCAGTGACTGAGGGGAATGTGATGCAGTTACTGAGGGAAATGGGATGCAGTGACTGAGTGAAATGGGATGCAGTGGCTGACGGTAATGGGATGCAGTGACTGAGTGTAATGGGGTGCAGTGGCTGAGTGAAATGGGATGCAGTGGCTGCGTGAAATGGGATATAGTGACTGAGTGAAATGGGACGCCCAGACTGAGGGAAATGGGATGCACTGACTGAGTGAAATGGGACGCAGTGACTGAGGGAAATAGGATGCAGTGACTGACTGTAATGGGATGCAGTGACTGAGTGTAATGTGATGCCGTGACTGTGGGGAATTGGGTGTGGTGATGATCGAAATGGATTCACTGTTGCAGTTGAATAGGATTCACTGTCTCCGTTAGAAGGGATGCAGTGACTGAGTGAAATGGGATGCAGTGACTGAGTGAAATGGGATGCAGTGACTGAGTGTAATGGGATGCAGTGACTGAAGGAAATTGGATGCAGTGACTGATGGAAATGGGATGCAGTGCCTGAGTGATATGGGATGCTGAGACTGAGTGAAATGGGATGCATTGACTGATTGAAATGAGATGCAGTGACTGACTGAAATGGGATGCAGTGACTGACTGAAATGGGAGGCAGTGACTGTGTGAAGTGGGAGGGAGTGACTGAGTGAAATGGGAGGGAGTGACTGAGTGAAATGGGAGGCAGTGACTGAGTGTAATGGGATGCAGTGACTGAGTGAAATGGGATGCATTGACTGATTGAAATGAGATGCAGTGACTGAGTGTAATGGGATGCAGTGACTGACTGAAATGGGAGGCAGTGACTGTGTGAAGTGGGAGGGAGTGACTGAGTGAAATGGGAGGGAGTGACTGAGTGAAATGGGAGGCAGTGACTGAGTGTAATGGGATGCAGTGACTGAGTGCAATGGGAGGCAGTGACTGAGTGAAATGGGACGCCGTGACTGAGTGTAATGGGATGTCGTGACTGAGTGAAATGGGATGCAGTGACTGAGTGAAATGGGATGCGGTGACTGAGTGAAGTGGGGTGCAGTGGCTGCGTGAAATGGGATGCAGTGACTGAGTGAATTGGGATGCAGTGACTGAGGGAAATAGGATGCAGTGACTGAGTGTAATGGGATGCTGTGACTGAGGACAATGAGATGCAGTGACTGAGGGAAATGAGATGCAGTGACTGAGGGAAATGAGATGCAGTGACTGAGGGGAAGGAGATGCAGTGACTGAGGGGAAGGAGATGCAGTGACTGTGTGAAATGGGTTGCAGTGACTGTCAGAAATGGGACGCAGTGACTGAGTGTAATGGGAAACACTGACTGAGTGAACTCGGACGCAGTGACTGAGGGAAATTGGAAGCAGAGACTGAGTGAAATGTGATGCAGTGACTGAGGGAAATAGGATGCAGTGACTGAGTGTAATGGGACGCAGTGACTCTGGGGACATGGGATGCAGTGACTGTCTGAAATGGGAGGGTGTGACTCACTGAAATGGGAGGGTGTGACTCACTGAAATGGGAGGGTGTGACTCACTGAAATGGGAGGGTGTGACTCACTGAAATGGGAGGCAGTGACTCACTGAAATGGGAGGCAGTGACTCACTGAAATGGGAGGCAGTGACTCACTGAAATGGGAGGCAGTGACTGAGTGAAATGGGATGCAGTGCCTGAGTGATATGGGATGCTGAGACTGAGTGAAATGGGATGCATTGACTGATTGAAATGAGATGCAGTGACTGAGTGAAATGGGATGCAGTCACTGAGTGAAATGGGATGCAGTGACTGACGTAATGGGAAGGAGTGAATGAGGTAATAGGGATGCAGTGCCTGACGGGCCTTGGGGTGCAGTGACTGAGTGAAGTGGGATGCAGTGACTGAGGGAAGTGGGATGTAGTGACTAATGGAATTGGAGTGCAGTGACCGCATCAGATTTGGAACTGGGTCATGAGCCTGGCCAGGTGTTAGATTTGGAAGTAGGTGATCACCTTGGTGATAGCGATCACAATTCTAAGATAATAAACTGCCAACCTCAGCGATCACAATTCTGTTATGTTTACTTTAGTGAAGGAAAGGTAGAGGTGTACACCACTGGGCAAGAGTTATCTGGGGGAAAGGCAATTCCGATGAGATTTGGCAAGATTTTGGGAGCATAGGATGGGGAAGGAAACTGCAAGGGATGGGCACAATAGAAATGTAGAGCTTATTCAAGGAAAAGTTCCTGTGTATCCTAGATAAGTATGTACCTGTCAGGCCGGGAGGAAGCTGTAGAGCGCGGGAGCCGTGGTTTACGAAGGAAGCGGAATCTCTGGTCAAGAGGAAGCAGAAGGCTTCTGTTACTATAAGATGTGAATGCTCAGTCAGGGTGCTTGAGGGTTACAAGGTAGCCAGGAAAGACCGAAAGAGAGAGCTCAGAAGAGCCAGGAGGAGATTTGAGAAGTTGTTGGCGGATAGGATCAGGGTAAACCGTAAGGTTTTCTATCGGTATTTAAGAAATAAAAGAATGAGAAAAGTAAGATTAGGCCCAATCAAGGATAGTAGTGGGAAGTTGTGTGTGGAGTCAGATGAGATAGGGGAAGCGTGAAATGAATATTTTTCAACAGTATTCACTCTAGAAAACGACAATGTTGTCGAGGAGAATACAGAGATACAGGCTACTGGACTAGGTGGGATTGAGGTTCACAAGGAAGAGGTATTTGAAATCCTACAGAGGGTGAAGACAGCTATGACCCCTGGGCCGGATGGGATTTATCCTCGGATCCTCGGGGAATCCAGGGAGGAGATTGCCGAGCCTTTGGCATTGATCTTTAACTCATCATTGTCTACAGGAATAGTGCCAGATGACTGGAGGATAGCAATTGTGGTTCTCCTGTTCAAGAAGTGGAGTAGAGACAACCCTGGTAATTGTCGGCCA
Organism: Stegostoma tigrinum; assembly: GCF_030684315.1. NCBI lineage: Eukaryota > Metazoa > Chordata > Chondrichthyes > Orectolobiformes > Stegostomatidae > Stegostoma > Stegostoma tigrinum. The sequence goes on from NW_026728136.1 coordinate 463,705, forward strand.
GTGAGCCTTACCTCAGTTGTTGGTAAAGTGTTGGAAAAGGTTCTAAGGGACAGGATTTATAATCATCTAGAAAAGAATAAATTGATTCGGGATAGTCAGCACAGTTTTGTGAAGGGTAGGTCGTGCCTCACAAACCTTATTGAGTTCTTTGAGAAGGTGACCAAACAGATAGATGAGAGTAAACCGGTTGATGTGGTGTATATGGATTTCAGCAAGGCGTTCGATAAGGTTCCCCATAACAGACTATTGTACAAAATGCAGAGGAATGGAATTGTGGGAGATATAGCAGTTTGGATCGGAAATTGGCCTGCTGAAAGAAGACAGAGGGTGGTAGTTGATGGGAAACGTTCATCCTGGAGACCAGTTTCTGGTGGTACCGCAAGTGTCGGTGTTGGGTCCACTGCTGTTTGTCATTTTTATAAATGACCTGGATGAGGGCAGTGAAGGATGAGTTAGTAAATTTGCAGACAACACTAAGATAGGTGGAGTTGTGGATCGTGACAAAGGATTGGTTGCAGAGAGACACAGATAAGCTGCAGAGCTGGGCTGAGAGGTGGCAAATGGAGTTTAATGCAGACAAGCGTGAGGTGATGCACTTCGGCAGGAGTAACCAGAAGGCAAAGTACAGGGCTAATGGTAAGATTCTTAGTAGTATAGATGAGCGGAGAGATCTCGGTGTCCATGAACACAGATCCTTGAAAGTTGCCACCCAGGTTGACAGGGCTGTTCAGAAGGCATACAGTGTTTTAGCTTTGATTAATAGAGGGATCGAGTTCCGGAACCAAGAGGTTATGGTGAAGCTGTACAAAACTCTGAAGCGGCCGCATTGGAGTATTGTATACAGTTCTGGTCACCGCATTATAAGAAGGATGTGGAAGCTTTGGAAAGGGTGCAGAGGAGATTTACTAGGATGTTGCCTGGTATGGAGGGAAGGTCTTACGAGGAAAGGCTGAGGGACTTGAGGCTGTCTTCATTAGAGAGAAGAAGGTTGAGGGGTGACTTAATTGAAACATATAAAATAATCAGAGGGTGAGATAGGGTGGATAGGGAGAGCCTTTTTCCTAGGATGGTGATGGTGAGCACGAGGGGGCAGAGCTTTAAATTGAGGGGTGAAAGATACAGGACAGATGTCAGAGGTAGTTTCTTTACTCAGACAGTAGTAAGGGAATGGAACGCTTTGCCTGCAACGGTAGTAGATTCGCCAACTTCAGGTACATTTAAGTGGTCATTGGACAAGCATATGGACGTACATGGAAGAGTGCAGGTTAGATGGGCTTGAGATCGGCATGACAGGTCAGCACAAGATCGAGGGCCGAAGGGCCTGTACTGTGCTGTAATGTTCTATGTTCTCTCTTCTATGGCTAGCTCTCCCTGTGCTCCGTGTGATTTAACTTCCCTACTGGACTACTGTCAGGAACCTTCTTGAACGCCTTACTGAAACCCATATACGTCCATGTTTCTGCCTTAATCAATGCTCTTCATTACTACTTTAAAAAACTCATTCAAATTATATGAGTTATGATTTCCTGTGCACATGTGTCCTCGGATCCCATGGACTGTTTCCTGTTCTAACAGTCTTCAAATGGGGAATCTTGTCAAAAGCTCTGCTGAAGCCCAAGTAGACTGTGTCAAATGCATTGCCCTCATCCACACACCTAGTTAGCTCTTCAGTCATAGATTCATAGAGTCATACAGCACAGAATCAGGACCCTCACTCCTAATCATCTGTACTGATCAGGTGTCCCAAACTTAACCGGTCCCATTTGCCTGCGTTTGGTATCCGTCTAAACCTTTCCTCATTGTGTACCTGTCCAAATGTCTTTTAAATACAGAAATTTTATCTGCCTCTACCACGTCTGTTGGCAGCTCATTGCATTCACGCACCACCCTCTGTGTGGGAAAAGTTGCCTGTCGGGTCACTTTTAAATCTTTCCCCTTTCACATTTGAACCTACTCCCTTCTAGCTTTGGACTCCCCTACCTTGGTTATTCCCCTTATCAATGCCCATCATGATTTTTTTACACCTCTGGAAGTCACCCCTTCATCTCCGATACTCCAGGGAAAAAGTCCGAGCCTATCCACCACTCCTCGTAAACCCTCCAGTCCCGGCAATGACCTTTTGTAATTATTTTTGCACTCTGTATAGTTTAACAGCATTCTTCCTACGGCAGGGTAACCAGAATTCACTGAAGTATTATGACATAGAACATAGAACATTTCAGCGCAGTACAGGCCCTTCAGCCCTCGATGTTGCGCCAACCTGTGAATCCAACCTGAAGCCCATCTAACCGACACTATTCCATTACCATCCATATATTTAGCAATGTTCATTTAAATGCCCTTAAACTTGGCAATCTACTCCTGTTGCAGGCAGGGCATTCCGTACCCATACTACTCTCTGAATAAAGAACCTCCCTCTGACATGTGTCCCATATCTATCTCCCCTCAATTTAAACCTATCTCCACTCGTGCTCACCATCACCATCGAGGAAAAAGACTATCGCTGTCCACCTATCTAATCCTCTGATTATCTTGTATGTCTCTATTAAGTTGCCTCTTCACCTTCTTCTGACAAAAACAGCCTCAAGTCTCGAAGCTTTTCCTCATAAGACCTTCCTTCCACACCAGACAAGATCCTAATAAACCCCCTCCAAATCCTTCCGATAATGTGGCGATCAGAACTGTACGCAATAGTCCAAGCGCGGCCGCACCAGTGTTTTGTACAGCTGCAACATGACCTCATGGCTCCGAAACTCAATCTCTGTACCAATAAAACCTAACACGCCATACGCCTTCTGAACAAGCCTATCAATGTGCGTGGCAACTTTCAGGGATCTACGCACATGGACACCGAGATCTCTCTGCTCATCCACACCACCAAGATTCTGGGCAGCACGGTGGCTCAGTGGTTCGCACTGCAGCCTCGTGCAATTGTCTGTGCGAAGTTTGCACGTTCTCCCCGTGTCTGCTTGCATTTCCTCCTGGTGATCCGGTTAAGGCGGATAAGGGAGGGGAGGGGAATATGTGTCTGGTGGCGGCATCCTGCTGGTGGTGGTGGAAATGGTGCCTGAGGTTGGTATGGATGTGGGTATGTGGGTTGATAGGTAAGGTCAAGTGGAACCTTATTGCTATCTTGGGAGGGAAGAGAAAAGGTGAGGGCAAAAGTGCTGGGTTGGACACAGTTGAGGGCCCTGTCGACCACGGAGCCGGAGAATCCTCAGTTGAGGAAGAAGATGGACATTTTGGAGGCTCCCTTGTTGATGTTGGCCTCATGAGAACATGTTCGATGGAGATGGAGGAAGTGAGAGAAGAGGTTGGAGTCTTTACAGAAAGTGGGGTGTGAGGATATATAGACCAGGTAGCTGTGAGAGTCAGAGAGTTTGTAATGGATATTAGTGCGAAGCCTACCCCCAGGAATGGAAGCAGAAATGTTGAGGAAGGGAAGGGTAGAGTCAGAGGTAGAGCAGGTGAAAGTGAGGGCAGGATGGAAATTGGAGGCGAAGTTGATGAAGTTTTCAAATTGCAGACAAGAGAGAGAAGCAGCCGGATGATATCATTGATGTATCGGAGAAAGTGTTGTGGGTGGGAATGTTCCACGTACCCCGTGAAGAGACAGGTTTAACTCGGGCCCACGCAGGTGCCCGGAGCTGCTCCTCTTACCCGAAGAAAATGAGAGGAGTTAAACAACAAGTTGTTGAGGGTGAGGATGAGGTCGACCAAGTGGAGGAGGGTGGTGGTGGGAGGGGCATGTTCAGGTCTTTGCTCCAAGAAGAAGGGGACAGCCCTAAGAACCTCCTGGTGGGGAATGGATGTGTAAAGGAATTACACATTCATGGTAAAGAGGACGCAGCTGGAACCGGCAAACTGATGTTTTTAAAACTGCGTAAAATATCAGAGTATTTCTGGATGTACGTGGGCAGTGCTTGGACCAGGGGACAGAAGATTGAGTCAAGGTCGGAAGAGATGAGTTCTGTGGGGCAGGAACAGGCTGAAACAATGGGTCTGCCAGGACAGTCTCATTTGTGGATTTTTAGGGGGACGTAGGAGCAACCTGTGGGGAGCTGTGGCCTTTCAGCTTGGAAACAGAGGGGGAAGATCACCGGATAGACCAAGATCAGTTACTGTAGTAGATACAATGGCCCGGTGCGGTCATGGTCCAGGAGAAGTCGGAGGAGGTATCTGAGAGCTGGCGCTCAGCCTCTGCAAGGTAGACTTCAGCTCACCAGACCACAACAGCACCACCTTATCGGCAGGCTTAATAACAAAGTCAGGGTGAGATATGAGTGCGTGGAGGGCAGTCGGTTGGGCAGGACGTAGGTTGGGTTTGGTGCAGGGAACAGAGAAATTGAGGTGATAGCACGTCGACAGTTCTCAATGAACAGATTGAGTGCACCTGCATCCCCACCTTAACAATTCTGCACTGAGGGGTGCCATTAACTGTATATTTTTCTGTAATAGTTGATTTCCCAAAGTGGAGCATCTCACATTTAATGGATTAAAATCCACTTGCCGTTTCTGCAACTGATCCGTATCCTTTTATGACGTCTACACTCATCCTGATTCTCCCAATCATTCTATTGTCTGCAAACTTGCTAACCCATACATCTATATTTTCACCTCAGTCATTTTGTACAGACCACAAACAGCAGAGGTCCCAGCACAGATCCCTGCGGAACACCAATCGTCCTGGATCTACAGCCTGAAAAGCACCATTCCACCTCTTGCCTCTGTCTTCTCTGGGCAAGCCAGTTGTGAATCCAAGCATCCAAGCCACCATTGACTCGGTGCATCTTAATTTTCTGGATGATCCTGTCATGAGGCACCTTGTTGAAAGTATTGCTAAAATCCATGTCAACAATATCCACTGCTCTACCTTCATTGATCACATTCGTCACCTCCTCAAAAAATTCAGTCAAGTTAGGAAGACATGACCTGCCCTGCACAAAGCCATGCTGACTGTCCCGAATGAGGCCATGCTGTTCCAAATACAGATAAATACAATCCCTAAGAATTCTCTCCAATAGCTTCCAATGAACGATGAGAAACTCGCTAGTCGAGAGTTTCCTGGATTGACCCTATTTCCCTTCTTGAACAGAAGAAGAACATTTAGCAACTTGCTCATCCTCCAGTACCCCTCCAGTGGCTACCAAGGATACAAAGATATTGCTGAATGCCCCGACAATCTCTTCTCTCACCTCGCTCAAAAACCTTGAGGAGATACCATTGGGTCCTGAGGACTTATCCACCTTAATGCTCTTTCTTGATTTCAAAATGCTGTTATCACATGAGCCTGCTCCACACAAATCCCACTATCCTCCACACCCTTCGCCTGAGTGAATAGTGATGCACGGACTTAATTTAGGATCTTGCCCACATCTTCTGCTTCCAAACACAAGTTCCCTCCTTTATCCTGAATGGTCGTACCTTCTTGCTATTTATCCCCTTGTTTTAGATGTATGCACAGAATGCCTTGGGATTTCCTTCAACCCTCCTTGCCAAGGTCATTTGATCGCCTTTCTTTTTCTGCTTTCTTTATGTCAGCCCTGTTCGATTTTAGCTTCGTAAACCTGACATATTTTTGTTTTTCCCTTTTGACTAACTTCACAACCTCCCCAATTATCCAAGGGTCTTTTACCTTGCCATCGTTGTCCTTCCTCCTTCCTGATCCTAAACTCATAAGCAGGCCTTTAAACAATTCCCGTATGGCAAATGTGACAGCTCCCCCCAATTAACACTCCCCAGCTCCTACCTAAAATTGATATAATTTACTCTCCCCCAAGGTCCTGACTTATACTTCTTCATAGCAATCTTAAAATTTAAGGAGTTGTGATCACTATTTCCAAAATGCTTTCCCACCCTTCTCACCAGTTACCTGACCAGGACAAAGTCCAGTATGGCCCATCTTCTATCCACATACTGTGTCAAGAAACTCTCTTGGATAGACTTAACAAATTCAGCCTCATTTAAACTCTTGTTGTAAGGGAGTCCCAGTCAATACCGGGGAGGTTAAATTCACTGACTGTGACAACTCTGACTTATTGCATCGTTTCAAAAGCTGCCTACATATTTGTTCCTCAGTGTGTCAGTGGCAAAAGGGGAGCAGGCTATTAGTTTAATCTGATCAGAGTGATCGTGTCTATCTTATTTTTGAACGCTACCTCTGTTGCCTCAGTGGGCAAGCCCTCCAGAATGTCCTTTCTAGGTACAGATGCAACATTTCCCACAGGTTAGGAGTGCACCTCCTCCTTTTATCTTCCCCTCTATCTTGTCTGAAGCAATGAAACCCTGGAACATTGAGCACCCAGTCCGGTCTCTGTCTCAACCAAGCCTCTGTAATGGCCTCAACATCAGAGTCCCATGTACTGATCCAGGCTCTAAGCTCATCTGCCTTACCTGTAATACTCCTGGCAGTGAAATAAACATATTTCAGCTTGTTCGTGCCATCATGTTCATGTACCTGTCTCTGACTGCCATTCTTTTCTGATTTATTGGTCCCAGCATGTACCTGCCATCAATTCATCTACTTGCTGACCTGCTGCTCTGGTTCCCAGCTGCCTGCCAGTCTTTAAATCCTCCCAAGTAGCACTAGCAAACCTCCCTGTGAGGGTATTTGTTCCTGTTCAGTTTCGGTGCAACCCATCCCTCTTGCACAGGTCACCCCTTGCCCAAGAAGCGGTCGCAATTATCCATGAACCTGAAAGCCTGCCCCCAGTACCAGCTCCTTAACCAATGCATTCATCTCACCTATCTTTCTCTGACTTAACTCACTAACATGTGGCACTCGTGGCAACCCATAAATTATTACCCTCGAGGTCCTGCCTTTCAGCCTCTTTGCTAACTCCTTGTACACAGTCCACAGGATCTCATCCCTCTTTCTACCTACGTCATTGGTACCAATGTGCACAATGGCCTCTGGCTGCTCACCCTCCCCCTTAAGAATTTCTTGCAACCACTCAGAGATGTCCTTGACCTTGGTACCAGAGAAGCAACACACAGCCCTGGTATCTCAAATGTGGCTACAGAAACTATGCCCCCAACGAATGAGTCTCCAACCACGATCACTCACTTGGATTTGCCTGACCCTGTCCCACAGCAGGGCGGTTTGTACCACGGACCTGGCTGCTGCTGATTATATAACCGTTCCAGTTTAGTTTTAGATCAGTGTTAACCTTGATTAAGTGGATAGCCAAGCACCTCAGTGGGCGACAGTACAGGAGAATTAAATTCTTAAGCTCACGGATTCTGTGAGAGTCAAAGACAAGCACTGAATTTTTCTTACCTCATTTCCATGGAATTTTGTGATATGGTCATATTCGCTCTTGTTGGAGCTGATTGCTGCTTCGCACTTGTATGGTGCAAATGTTACTTATCGTTTATCAGGCCAAGCCTGATCGTTGTCCAAGTCTCACTGTATTTTCTCATCGTTGACTTCACTGTTGGAAAAGTCATGAATTCTGCTGGACACCTGGACAATAGTCAATGAACGTTCATGTCTCCACTTTGGTTCAAATGAAGACATGACTTCAACCAGTGCAGGTATCCAGTGAATGCCACTGACTCAATTTTCTATTCCTCTGCTTAACACCACATTCAATCAGAAGTTGCCAGGGTGGAAATGACAGATTGCACTTTCCTTCCTTTTCAAGCTCAGGATCTCTGATCATATTTGTGGTAAATCCTGAACGAGGTTACGAGAAGTGTGGCATGACGAAAAGTAAACTGAACCTTAGTGTGCAGCTGTTTGACAGCACTGTCATCCAGATGTTGCATTACTTTGCTGATGATTGAGAATACATTGAGGTCATAATTGGTCAGGACAATTTGTCTGCCGATTGCGTGATAGGTCATCTTTCTCTGAAATGTGAGTGTTGCAAGTGTTTAAAAATGTACAGGAAAACATTTACTGTTGGCGTGGCGACCTTGGGGCACATTGTTCCAGGACAGTTTGTGGGATGCTGCCAGGTGCCATGGCATTTGCAGTATCCGGAACATTCAGTCTTGTCATTGCATGAAATAATTTGAATTGCGTGTAAGTTAAGATCTATGATGCCTCCTCAGGATGAGGGCAAGAAGATCATCCAGACTGGTGAATGGTTTCATCTGCTCCTTCACCTTTTGTTCGTAACATCTTGTAATAACTGCCATGTAGCCTGAAGAGAAACTAAAGCTCACCTTGATTCATTTGCATTTGAAGGTGCCTATTTTTCCCAAACAAAAGGACCCATCACTGAGCGGAAAGTATGGAGAATGTTATAGACATCAGTGGTGAGATAATGCTGGATCATGACCAGCAAAACCATTGTTGTGTTGGTGAAATGCAAACAAAAATCTATATGATGTAAACTTTATTCTCAGCTAATCCCTTTCTCAAATGACAGATTGTGATGTCGGTTCCTGGAAAGCCTCCATTGTTGGAGGACGAGAAGCCGTATCCAATTGAAGCAGCACAGGCTTCTGCGATGACTGTGGAAACCACTGCTTATGCCTTGCTTCAAGCGTTGTCAAGGAATGATATTGACGATGCAACACCGATTGCGAGGTGGCCAACGATGCAACAGAACTATGGTGGTGGATTTCACTCGACGCAGGTAAATGCTTGAGATCACAAGAACAGGCATTCAGATATTTCCATTGATCATGTTACTAACTGGTGGTTGTTGCAGTTTGCAATCAAACTGGACACTGCATTTTCATCTGCAGGTTTGGTGCATTGGCACAAATACCAGTTCTTCAATGGTGTTAATCCTTGGTTAAATTCTTACATGCACTTTGCCTGTGCATCACTTTTCCTCTTGGCATTGTCCTTGAAAACTATCTGTTTCTGGAAGCCTTCACTTACTTGTCGTAGGATCATTGAGGGACAGCATAATAGAGTGCCATGGCAATGGAACAGACCCTTCAGCAAATTGTATGTGCCCTCACAAGATGCAAGTCCCGAACTATTCTCATCACATTTCCCAGCTCTCGACCCAGAGCCTTGTTTGCCTTGGCATCGCAAATGCCCAATCACAGACTTGTTAAATGTTATCATGGTTTCTGATTCTACCACCCACACAGTCGGTGCGTTCCACATTCTCACCACAGTTTGGGTGCAAAAACAAGTAAGTTTCCTCAAGAGATAGTAGGAACTTGCCAATGCTGGAGAATCTGAGAGAACAAGGTGTAGAACTGGATGAACACAGCGGGCCGAGCAGCATCAGAGAAGCAAGAAAGCTGACGTTTCAGATCGAGACCCTTCTTCAAAAATGGGGGAGGAGAAGGGGATTCTGTAAAAAATAGGGAGAAGTGGGGAGGCAGATAGAAGATTGGTAAAGGAGAAGTTAGGTGAACTGTCATGTGCTGTCCACTCACTGTCCCCTGCTCCAGAATCATAGAATAAGAGAATTCTCCAGAATTAGACCATAAGGCCATGAGACATAGGAGTGGAGGTAAGGCCATTCGCCCCATCAAGTCCACTCCACCATTTAAATCATGGCTGATGGGCATTTTTACACCACTTCCCTGCACTCTCCGCGTAGCCCTTGATTCCTTTTGAGATCAAGAATTTGTCAATCTCTGCCTTGAAGGCGTCCAACATCCCGGCCTGCACTGCACTCTGCGGCAATGAATTCCACAAGCCGACCACTTTCTGCCTGAAGAAATGTCGTCTGATTTCAGTTTTAAATTGAACCCCTCGAATTTTAAGGCTGTGCCCACGGGTCCTCGTCTCCCCTGCTAACGGAAACAACCTCCTAGCGTCCACCTCTTCTCAACCATACATTATCTTGTAAGTTTTTATTAGTTCTCCCCTCAACCTTCTGAACTGTCGTGAGTATAATCCCAGGATCCTTAGCCATTCATCGTAGGTGAAGCCTACCATTCCAGGGATCATCTGTGTGAATTGAACAAGCACTTCATTCCATTGTGTCTGTAACCACTGAAGCCACACTAAGTTCACATTCGGCTCATGTTTTAGCAATAGGCCCGTTGCCTTGAATGTTATTTCATTTTAAGTGCTGTACCAACCCTTTTTCTTTAATGTGAAAAGATTATCCACCACCTCAACTAAAGTCCCAGACAATGAATTCCAAACCCCCAGCACCTTCTGGGTGTCTTTTCTTTCCTGAAATTCCTTCTGAGCCTTTTAGCTTAAATGTATGTATCTCTTCCCCCCCCGTCCCCCCGCCCCCCCCCCGACCTCCCACCCCATGAATGGTCGTTCTGCTTCCCTCGCCTAGACCCATCAGAATGCAGACCATTTTTTCAGGACCTTCTTCAACCTTCCCTATTCGGAAGAAAACAAGCCAACCTTATCCAGATAAAACAGTGATGCTGCCTGGCCTGCAGTGTCCCTCCAGCTCCACGCTGTGTTATCTCAGACTCCAGCATTGACAGTTCCTGTTATCTCAAACTTATCCAGACTCTCCATCGAGTTAAAATGCTTCACTCCCTCAGAACATCCTGATGAATGTCCTCCACACATGCTCAAATGCAATCACCTCTTTTCTATAATGAAGAGACCATTAGAACATAGAGCATTACAGCGCAGTACAGGCCGTTCGGCCCTCGATGTTGTGCCGACCTGTCATGCCGATCTGAAGCCCATCTAACCTACACTATTCCATGTACGTCCATGTGCTTATCCAATGACGACTTAAATGTACCGAAAGTTGGCGAATCTACTACCGTCGCAAGCAAAGCATTCCATTCCCTTACTACTCTCTGAGTAAAGAAAGCGCAATGTCCAGTTTAGAATAACAAGCTCACAAGAGAGATGACCTGGTTTTAGATATCACTCGGGGCCACAGACTCAGAGACAAAGCAAGACGACTCTGCGATTTGATGTAGAAACTGCTGACACTCCGAAGCCTGCAGCCCTCCTCCAATTCTCAAGTCAGAAGTGTGTCAATGACGGTGCAGATCCAACAACACTGAAAACAATCTTGAGTCTAGGCCAAAGCAGCCCCTTGATTGGCACCGTTTCCATTCTCTCCACAGCCAACTCCAAGAGACAATAATGTGTCCCTGTACAAGATGCACTGCCACATTTTTTACCCACTATTCTGACACACACCTTTCCAGACTTAGAAAACTCATCTTCAAGGGCAAGGACATCAGACATGGTAGCACTAACCCCAGTAAAAATCACCTCCAAGCTACTCACAAACTTATTTGGAAATGAATGGTTGTTACTGAGTCAATCTTCGTAATCTCTTTTGGAACAGCATTGTGGGTCTCTGTACAGCAACATGAAGCTGTTCAAGAAGTCAGTTCATGCTGGACAATCAGCAACAGCTATGTCTCATTAAAGAATAAATAAATCGGAAAGAAATCCATCTGAGAGTCACAGGCAAATGCGTACTTTCTTTGTTCACTCAGCAGATTGTGGGCTATTACCAATTTTGAAAATGACAAATGAAGCTTTTGTTTGGGTGGGTATTGACAGCAGCTGCCCCCAAAATAAAAAGAAAATGGGAGCTGCAGATGCTGGAGAATCCAAGATAACAAAGTGTGGAGCTGGATGAACACAGCAGGCCAAGCAGCATCTCAGGAACACAAAAGCTGACATTTCGGGCAGAGACCCTTCATCAGAAAAGAGGGAGGAGGAGACAGTTCTGAAATAAACAGGGAGAGGGGGAAGGCAGATTGAAGATGGACAGAGGGGAAGATAGGTGCAGAGGAGACAGACGAGCAATAAGGAAGGAGAGGATCAAATATGAAGGTAGGCTAGCTAGTCATATTAGAAATCACAGTGAAAGCTTCTTTCAATACATAAGAAACAAACATGAGGCAAAAGTAGACACTGGGCCGCTCCAAATTGATGCTGGAAGGCTAGTGATGGGAGATAAGGAAGTAGCTGAAGGACTTAATAAGTACTTTGCGTCAGTCTTCACAGTGGAAGACATGAGTAGTATGCCAACACTTAGGGAGAGTCAGGGGGCAAAGTTGAGTACGGTAGGCATTACAAAAGAGAAAGTGCTAGAAAAGCTAAAAGGTCTAAAAATTGCTAAATCTCCTGGCCCCGAAGGGCTACATCCTAGAGTTCTGAGAAAGGTGGCTGAGGAAATAGCAGAGGCTTTGGATGTGATCTTTCAAAAGTCCCTGGAGTCAGGGTAAGTCCCAGATGATTGGAAAATTGATGTTGTAACCCCCTTGTTTAAGAAAGAATCAAGGCAAAAGATGGAAAATTACAGGCCGATTAACCTGACTTCGGAAGTTAATAAAATTCTTGAATCATTGTCAAGGATGAGATTTTGAAATTCCTGGAAGTGCAGGGTCAGATTAGAACAAGTCAGCATGGATGTAGTAAGGGGAGGTCGTGCCTGCCAAACCTGTTAGAATTCTTTGAAGAGGTAACAAGTATGTTAGCCCAGGGAAACCCAGTGGATGTTATCTATCTAGACTTCCAAAAGGCCTTACGTAAGTGTCTCACGGGAGGCTGCTGAGCAAGGTGAGGGCCCATGGTGTTCGAGATGAGCTACTGGCTTGGATTGAGGATTGGCTGTCTGATAGAAGGCAGAGAGTTGGGATAAAAGGCTGTTTTTCGGCATGGCAACCGGTGACGATTGGTGTCGCAGGTTTCGGTGTCGGGGCCGCAGCTGTACACCTTACGTATTGATGATCTGGATGAAGGGACCGGGGTCATTCTGGCGAAGTTTTCCGATGATACGAAGATAGGTGGACAGGCAGGTAGTACTGAGGAGGTGAAGAAGCGGCAGAAAGAGTTAGACAGTTTAGGAGAGTGGTCCAGGAAATGGCTGATGAAATTCAATGTGGGGTTTTGCACTTTGTTAAAAAGAATACAGGTATGGACTATTTTCTAAATGGTGAGAAAATTCGTAAAGCTCAAGTACAAAGGAATCTAGAAGTGTTGGTCCAGGATTCTCTAAAGGTTAACTTGCAGGTAGAGTCCGTAATTAAGAAAGCGAATGTAATGTTGTCCTTTATCGCAAGAGGGTTGGAATATAAAAGCAGCGATGTGCTTCTGAGGCTTTATCAAGCTCCAGTTAGGCCCCATTTAGAATACCGTGTCCAATTTTGAGCCCCACACCTCAGAAAGGACATACTAGCCCTGGAGCGTGTCCAGCGGAGATTCACACGGATGATCCCTGGAGTGGTAGGTTTGACATATGATGAACGGCTAAGGATCCTGGGATTGTACTCATCAGAGTTTAGAAGGTTGAGGGGAGATCTAATAGAAACTTACAACATAATGTCTGCCTCAGAAGGGGTGGACGCTAGGAAGTTGTTTCCGTGAGGCCGGGAGACTAGGACCCGTGGGCACAGCCTTAAAATTAGAGGGGGTAAATTTGAAATGGAAATGAGATGACAATTGTAAAGCCAGAGAGTGGCGGGCTTGTGGAAATCATTGCCACGGAGTGCAGTCGGGGCCAGGACGTTGGATGCCTTCGAGGCAGAGATCGACTAATTCTTGATCTCACGAGGAACCAAGAACAACGGGGAGAGTTCAGGGAAGTGGAGTTGAAATGCCCCTGAGCCATGATTTAAATGGTTGAGTGGACTTGATGGGCCGAATGGCCCTACTTCCACTCCGATGTCTTCTGGTCTTAAGTAAAAGCGGAGGACATGAAGCCAGTAGAGGTGAGTGTGGGTGTGGAGGTAGGGAGGGGTTAGGTCAGTCTGGGGAGGACGGACAGGTCAAGGGGGCGGGAAGAGGTTTGGAGGTCGGGAATGGGGGTTTGGCTTGAGCTGGGAGGAGGGGATCGGTCAGAGGAAGAACAGATTAGGGGACGAGCTGGGCTGGTTTTGGGATGCAGTGGTGGGAGGGGAGATTTTGGAGCTTGTGAAATCCACGTTGATAGCATTGGTCTGCAGAGCTCCCAAGGCTCAGTTAAGGAAGGACAATAAACACTGGCCAGTCAGTCATACATCCAGCAAAAAAAGTTTATTTTTTTTTAAAAAAAGGATGCACCTGTTAATCAAGTGGCAAAGCATTATCGAGTTTTGAGAAGATTTGTAGCTCAGGGTTGAGGTTCTGGATGTAAGATTGCTCACTGAGCTGGAAGGTTAGTTTGCAGACGTTTCGGGACCATTCCGGGTAAAATCTTCAGGGAGCATCCGGGGAAGCGCTGGAGTTAGGTCCCGCCTTCTCTTTAAGCGTTCCGGTTTCCTTGGGTTGGTGATGTCATTTCCGGTTCCTTTTCTCAGAGGATGGGAGGGGGATTTGGCGCCAACGTGTTGTCCCGAGTGTAGTTTGTGTGTGGCATGAACTGCCAGAGGAGTGGCAGAGGCTGTTATACTCACAGTATTGAGAAGTCACCTGCAGGGACACATGAATAGGAAGGGGCTGGAGGGATATGGGCTCCAGGTTGGCAAACAGAACTAGTCAGTTACGGTGTCTGGTCGGCCTGGAGGAGTTGGACTGAAGGGTCTGTTTCCCTGCTGTACAACTCTACGACTTTGTGTCTCTCTCTCCCATTTTCTCCAAACCCACCCCCCGCCACACACACAATCTCTGTCTCTCCATCTCTCTGTGTGTGCCTCACTCTATGTCTCTGTCTCTCTCTGTCGTCTTGTCTCTGCCACCTCGCTGTGCACTTCTGTCTCTCTCCTCTCTCCTCTCTCACTCTGTCTCTTTGGTCTATGTGTGCGCCCCTCTCCACCTCTCGTCTTGTATCTGGCTCCCTCTGTGTGTGCTTCTGCCGTTCTCTCTCCCCTGTCTCTCCGTCTCTCCCTGTGAACCTCTCTCTGTCCCCTCTCCCCCGCCCCCCGTCTCTCTCTTCCTCTCTGTCCGAGCCTCTCCACCCGCTCTGCAGGGAGCGTTGTGAGTTTTTTTGAACGAAGTTTAAAAATCTCTATTTAAACCCAACCCATCCGCAATCAGACTGCATTTCTAATCCTCTCTCTCTCTCTCTCTCACACACACACACACACACACACACACACACACACACACACACACACACACACACACACACACAGAGTCTGTCTCTTTCTCCCTCTCAGTAAATCCTCTTCCTCTCCTGTTCCTACTCACGCCTTTCCCCCGCTCTCCCTCGGCGACGAGTCCGCTGTCTGGATCCCTTTTCCCGGGAGGGTTCTGAGGACCCAGCTGTTCGGCAGCGGGGATCATCGCACCACGCTCCCGTACCCCTACAACCTCCTGTTCTCCAGCGGCCTCCAGCATGACCACCGGGCTGGGAGCAGGCATCCGGGCTGCTGGAGTGCTCGCTGCTCAGTGGCTCGGCCCTGCACCGCCTGTGCTGGGAGTGGGGATCCGAGGTGGGAGAAGGCCTCTTCGCCTGGCACCTGGGCACAGCTGCCTGGCACCGAGCCCGAGCACCCGGCCACGGGTCCGCGACGCCTTCCGTAGCTGAGCAGCCTACAACTATCTCCTACTGCAAGGTAAGCTGTGGGGTGGTGGTTTGGGGTGAAGGGAGGATTGGGGACATGAGCACGGTCCCTGTTTCACATCCTGCGCCGCTCCTATCCCAAAGCGAGGTGTTGGGAATGGATGTTTTGGGGGTGAGAATTCCCCTCCCCGGGTGAGGGGAAGGCTGGGGACATTGGGAGGGTGTCTATTATCCAGCCTTGCGCGGGTTTCCGTAGCCGACCAGCCTGCAGCTCTCGTACCACATGGTAAAGGGAAGGAGGCGGATGGGATGGGGTCGGGGTTGGAGGATAGCCGTCCTGGAGGTGAATGGACATGGGGAGAGTCACT
This sequence comes from Stegostoma tigrinum, assembly GCF_030684315.1. NCBI lineage: Eukaryota > Metazoa > Chordata > Chondrichthyes > Orectolobiformes > Stegostomatidae > Stegostoma > Stegostoma tigrinum. The sequence continues at coordinate 479,366 of NW_026728136.1, forward strand.
ATTGTACAGCCCAGTGACTGAGTGGCCTACAGCTACTGCAAAAGGGTCGGATTAGGAGAGGGGTGTTGTAGGGAGGTTTGGGGTCACGGGCAGCGCCGCTTTCTGCAGCCGAACAGCCATTGCCACAAGATTGGATGGGAGGAGGTGTTTTAGGAGCGAAGGGATGCCCCCTCCCCCTGCCGCTGTGGGAAGTAGGATCTTTATCGCACAGCCCTCCGTAGTCAAATAGCACCCCGGCAACAAGGTGAGAAGGCAGGAGGGGCTCCCGGGGATGAGGGAAGGACACAACCACTGTCAGTATAAGGTTAGGGGGTGATCATACCCCTTCCTGGGGCTGAGGGGAGCTCCTGATGCCAAGCGAACAGCCGAGATGGAGCCGCAGCTCTCCGACCTCAAGGGGACCCTGTCTCAGAGGCTGGAGCATTTCTAGCCGGAGCTCTGAGGGAAAGGATCATCGCACCCAAAACGCTACCTCGGGACTTTTTCTTCACAGATGCTGAGCATTTCCAGCAACTTGTGTTTGCATTTCCAACCGGAGGTGGAGAGACACCATGGGACGGGAATGGGTGTGGGGTTTGATGGGGCAGTCACAGAGACTGTCGAGAGAGAGAGAGAGGCAACCCCTGCGTCAGGGTTTGGAAAATCTCCGGCAGTTCTTCATTTCTCTCTCAGCCGAAGGCGCTGTGTGCTTTGGTTTCCTTTCCTCTTGTACTCTCTGTGAATAAAGCCAGAGTGAGTTTGTGGGCGGAGAGAGAGAGAGAAGGGACAGAAAGATGGAAATAAGGGAACATGACAAGGGAGTGAAATTAGAGCCAGCAGAGGTGAGAGAGGGGGTGAGAATCAGAGGGAGGGAGGAAGAGCAAGAAAACACAAACAAAGGAGAATGGGGGGTAACAAGGTGTTGATGTGGATGAACACAGCAGGACAAGCAGCATCAGAGACGCAGGGAAGCTGATGTCAGAGATGATGGGAACTGCAGATGCTGGAGAATCCAAGATAATAAAATGTGAGGCTGGATGAACACAGCAGGCCCAGCAGCATCTGAGGAGCACAAAAGCTGACGTTTCGGGCCGAGACCCTTCATCAGAGACGGGGATGGGGTGAGGGTTCTGGAATAAATAGGGAGAGAGGGGGAGGCGGACCGAAGATGGAGAGAAAAGAAGATAGGTGGAGAGAGTATAGGTTGGGAGGTAGGGAGGGGAGAGGTCAGTCCAGGGAAGACAGACAGGTCAAGGAGGTGGGATGAGGTTAGTAGGTAGATGGGGGTGCGGCTTGGGGTGGGAGGAAGGGATGGGTGAGAGGAAGAACAGGTTAGGGAGACAGAGACAGGTTGGACTGGTTTTGGGATGCAGTGGGTGGAGGGGAAGAGCTGGGCTGGTTGTGTCGTGCAGTGGGGGGAGGGGACGAACTGGGCTGGTTTTGGGATGCGGTGGGGGAAGGGGAGATTTTGAAAATGGTGAAGTCCACATTGATACCATTAGGCTGCAGGGTTCCCAGGAGGAATATGAGTTGCTGTTCCTGCAACCTTTGGGTGGCTGGCATCATTGTGGCACTGCAGGAGGCCCATGATGGACATGTCATCTAAAGAATGGGAGGGGGAGTGGAAATGGTTTGCGACTGGGAGGTGCAGTTGTTTGTTGCGAACTGAGCGGAGGTGTTCTGCAAAGCGGTCCCCAAGCTTCCGCTTGGTTTCCCCAATGTAGAGGAAGCCACACCGGGTACAGTGGATGCAGTATACCATATTGGCAGATGTGCAGGTGAACCTCTGCTTAATGTGGAATGTCATCTTGGGGCCTGGGATAGGGGTGAGGGAGGAGGTGTGGGGGCAAGTGTAGCATTTCCTGCGGTTGCAGGGGAAGGTGCCGGGTGTGGTGGGGTTGGAGGGCAGTGTGGAGCGAACAAGGGAGTCACGGAGAGAGTGGTCTCTCCGGAAGGCAGACAGGGGTGGGGATGGAAAAATGTCTTGGGTGGTGGGGTCGGATTGTAGATGGCAGAAGTGTCGGAGGATGATGCGTTGTATCCGGAGGTTGGTGGGGTGGTGTGTGAGAACGAGGGGGATCCTCTTTGGGCGGTTGTGGCGGGGGCGGGGTGTGTTGCGGAAATACGGGAGACGCGGTCAAGGGCGTTCTCGATCACTGTGGGGGAAAGTTGCGGTCCTTGAAGAACTTGGACATCTGGGATGTGTGTGAGTGGCATGTCTTATCGTGGGAGCAGATGCGGCGAAGGCGAAGGAATTGGGAATATGGGATGGAATTTTTGCAGGAGGGTGGGTGGGAGGAGGTGTATTCTAGGTAGCTGTGGGAGTCGGTGGGCTTGAAATGGACATCAGTTACAAGCTGGTTGCCTGAGATGGAGACTGAGAGGTCCAGGAAGGTGAGGGATGTGCTGGAGATGGCCCAGGTGAACTGAAGGTTGGGGTGGAAGGTGTTGGTGAAGTGGATGAACTGTTTGAGCTCCTCTGGGGAGCAAGAGGCGGCGCCGATACACTGATCAATGTACCGGAGGAAGAGGTGGGGTTTGGGGCCTGTGTAGGTGCGGAAGAGGGGCTGTTGCACGTAACCTACAAAGAGGCAGGCATAGCTGGGGCCCATGCGGGTGCCCATGGCCACCCCCTTAGTCTGTAGGAAGTGGGAGGAGTCAAAAGAGAAGTTGTTGAGGGTGAGGACGAGTTCGGCTAGGCGGATTAGGATGTCGGTGGAGGGGGACTGGTCGGGCCTGCGGGACAGGAAGAAGTGGAGGGCCTGGAGGCCATCTGCATGCGGAATGGACGTCCATGGTGAAGATGAGGTGTTGGGGGCCAGGACATTGGAAGTCCTGGAGGAGGGGGAGGGAGTGGGTGGTGTCACGGACGTAGGTAGGGTGTTCCTGGACCACAGGGGAGAAAATGGAGTCCAGATAGGTGGAGGTGAGTTCGGTGGGGCAGGAACAGGCTGAGACGATGGGTCGACCAGGGCAGGCAGGTTTGTGGATGTTGGGAAGGAGATAGAAACGGGCCGTGCGGGGTTGGGGAACAATGAGGTTGGAGGCGGTGGGTGGGAGGTCCCCTGAGGTGATGAGGTCATGAACGGTGTTGGAGATGATGGTTTGGTGCTCGGGTGTGGGGTCATGATCGAGGGGGCGGTAGGAGGTGGTGTCAGAGAGTTGGCGTCTGCCCTCGGCGATGTAGAGGTCAGTGCGCCATACTACCACTGCGCCACCCTTGTCTGGGGGTTTGATGGTGAGGTTGGGGTGGGAGCGGAGGGCTGCCCATTCTGCGGGGAAGAGGTTGGAGTGGGTGAGAGGGGTGGAGAGGTTGAGGCGGTTAATGTCTCGACGGCAGTTGGAGATGAAGAGTGCGAGGGAGGTTAGGAGGCCTGGGGGTGGTGTCCAGGAGCAGGACTTGTGTTGGAAGAGGGTGAAGGGGTCAGTGGAGGGAGGGTTGGGCTCCCGGTTGAAGAAGTAGGCGTGGAGGCGAAGACGGTGGAAAAACTGCTCTATGTCCAATCATGACTGGTGTTGGTTGATGTGTGGTTGTAGGGGGACAAAGGTGAGCCCCTTCCTGAGGACTGACCGTTCGTCCTCAGTCAGTGGGAGGTGTGGGGAGACGGTGAACATGCGGCAGGGCCGGGTGTGACTGTCTCCTCTGGGGCTGCTGGCTGAGGGCGGAGCGATGAGGTCGTCGGCCGTGGGCGGGGTTCTGTCGGCGTCGGCCATGGGCGGGGTTCCGTCGGCCGTGGGCGGGGTTCCGTCGGCGTCGGCCGTGGGCGGGGTTCCGTCGGCGTTTGGAGGATCGGGGTGGGCGGCAGCAGCTGCGGTTAGGGTGGTGTGTGAGGTGTTGTACCTGGAAGTGGAGGTGGTAACTGCAGCAGCGGTTCCGGAAGTGGTGTGGCCGGCGGAGGCGGATGTGACGTCATCGGTGGGGTCCATGGCCGTGTCTTCATGGTCAATGGCGGCGGCGCAGGTACAGACTCGGGATTTGGGAGGCGCAGGAATCCTCTTGTGGGAGGCAGGGCCCCGTGAGTTGGTTGTACTTAGGATTTTTGGTGTCCAGTAAAGCTGAGTGGAACTGGGTGTTCAGTCTGTGGATCCTGCGGCGGATAAAAAACAGCAGGGGTCCTGAGCAGGTCTGGGAGAGGGAGGCTCTGAGCTGGGACAGGCTGGATTGCAGTGTGTGGAGGTGCCGGCGCATAGCTGCGAGAGTCTGTTTCAGGAGTCGCAGGGAGAAACGCTTCTGAAGTGTCTGAATATTCTGGGTGTAGAGGTGATGTCAGCCGGTCTGCTGTGTTCATCTCCCTTCTCCCCCCACGCCGTCCTGCTCCTTCCCCCCCTGTCCTGCTCCTTCCCCCGCCGTCCTGCTCCTTCCCCCGCCGTCCTGCTCCTTCCCCCCCCCCCCGTCCTGCCCCTTCCCCCCCCCCGTCCTGCCCCTTCCCCCCCCCCGTCCTGCCCCTTCCCCCCCCGTCCTGCCCCTTCCCCCCCCCGTCCTGCCCCTTCCCCCCCCCCGTCCTGCCCCTTCCCCCCCCCCGTCCTGCCCCTTCCCCCCCCCCGTCCTGCCCCTTCTCCCCCCCCCCCGTCCTGCCCCTTCTCCCCCCCCCCCGTCCTGCCCCTTCTCCCCCCCCCCGTCCTGCCCCTTCTCCCCCCCCCCCGTCCTGCCCCTTCTCCCCCCCCCCCCGTCCTGCCCCTTCTCCCCCCCCCCCGTCCTGCCCCTTCCCCCCCCCCGTCCTGCCCCTTCCCCCCCCCCGTCCTGCCCCTTCCCCCCCCCGTCCTGCCCCTTCCCCCCCCCCGTCCTGCCCCTTCCCCCCCCCCCGTCCTGCCCCTTCTCCCCCCCCCCCGTCCTGCCCCTTCCCCCCCCCCCCGTCCTGCCCCTTCCCCCCCCCCCCGTCCTGCCCCTTCCCCCCCCCCGTCCTGCCCCTTCTCCCCCCCCCCGTCCTGCCCCTTCTCCCCCCCCCCGTCCTGCCCCTTCTCTCCCCCCCCCGTCCTGCCCCTTCTCTCCCCCCCCCCGTCCTGCCCCTTCTCTCCCCCCCCCGTCCTGCCCCTTCTCTCCCCCCCCCGTCCTGCCCCTTCTCTCCCCCCCCCCGTCCTGCCCCTTCTCTCCCCCCCCCGTCCTGCCCCTTCTCTCCCCCCCCGTCCTGCCCCTTCTCTCCCCCCCCGTCCTGCCCCTTCTCTCCCCCCCCCGTCCTGCCCCTTCTCTCCCCCCCCGTCCTGCCCTTTCTCTCCCCCCCCCGTCCTGCTCTTTCTCTCCCCCCCCCGTCCTGCTCTTTCTCCCCCCCCCCGTCCTGCTCTTTCTCTCCCCCGCCCCCGTCCTGCTCTTTCTCTCCCCCCACCCCGTCCTGCTCTTTCTCCCCCCCCACCCCGTCCTGCTCTTTCTCTCCCCCCCCCCCAGTCCTGCTCTTTTCTCCCCCCGTCCTGCTCTTTCTCTCCCCCCCCCCAGTCCTGCTCTTTTCTCCCCCCGTCCTGCTCTTTTCTCCCCCCGTCCTGCTCTTTTCTCCCCCCGTCCTGCTCTTTTCTCCCCCCGTCCTGCTCTTTTCTCCCCCCGTCCTGCTCTTTTCTCCCCCCGTCCTGCTCTTTTCTCCCCCCGTCCTGCTCTTTTCTCCCCCCGTCCTGCTCTTTTCTCCCCCCGTCCTGCTCTTTTCTCCCCCCGTCCTGCTCTTTTCTCCCCCCGTCCTGCTCTTTTCTCCCCCCGTCCTGCTCTTTTCTCCCCCCGTCCTGCTCTTTTCTCCCCCCGTCCTGCTCTTTTCTCCCCCCGTCCTGCTCTTTTCTCCCCCCGTCCTGCTCTTTTCTCCCCCCGTCCTGCTCTTTTCTCCCCCCGTCCTGCTCTTTTCTCCCCCCGTCCTGCTCTTTTCTCCCCCCGTCCTGCTCTTTTCTCCCCCCGTCCTGCTCTTTTCTCCCCCCGTCCTGCTCTTTTCTCCCCCCGTCCTGCTCTTTTCTCCCCCCGTCCTGCTCTTTTCTCCCCCCGTCCTGCTCTTTTCTCCCCCCGTCCTGCTCTTTTCTCCCCCCGTCCTGCTCTTTTCTCCCCCCGTCCTGCTCTTTTCTCCCCCCGTCCTGCTCTTTTCTCCCCCCGTCCTGCTCTTTTCTCCCCCCGTCCTGCTCTTTTCTCCCCCCGTCCTGCTCTTTTCTCCCCCCGTCCTGCTCTTTTCTCCCCCCGTCCTGCTCTTTTCTCCCCCCGTCCTGCTCTTTTCTCCCCCCGTCCTGCTCTTTTCTCCCCCCGTCCTGCTCTTTTCTCCCCCCGTCCTGCTCTTTTCTCCCCCCGTCCTGCTCTTTTCTCCCCCCGTCCTGCTCTTTTCTCCCCCCGTCCTGCTCTTTTCTCCCCCCGTCCTGCTCTTTTCTCCCCCCGTCCTGCTCTTTTCTCCCCCCGTCCTGCTCTTTTCTCCCCCCGTCCTGCTCTTTTCTCCCCCCGTCCTGCTCTTTTCTCCCCCCGTCCTGCTCTTTTCTCCCCCCGTCCTGCTCTTTTCTCCCCCCGTCCTGCTCTTTTCTCCCCCCGTCCTGCTCTTTTCTCCCCCCGTCCTGCTCTTTTCTCCCCCCGTCCTGCTCTTTTCTCCCCCCGTCCTGCTCTTTTCTCCCCCCGTCCTGCTCTTTTCTCCCCCCGTCCTGCTCTTTTCTCCCCCCGTCCTGCTCTTTTCTCCCCCCGTCCTGCTCTTTTCTCCCCCCGTCCTGCTCTTTTCTCCCCCCGTCCTGCTCTTTTCTCCCCCCGTCCTGCTCTTTTCTCCCCCCGTCCTGCTCTTTTCTCCCCCCGTCCTGCTCTTTTCTCCCCCCGTCCTGCTCTTTTCTCCCCCCGTCCTGCTCTTTTCTCCCCCCGTCCTGCTCTTTTCTCCCCCCGTCCTGCTCTTTTCTCCCCCCGTCCTGCTCTTTTCTCCCCCCGTCCTGCTCTTTTCTCCCCCCGTCCTGCTCTTTTCTCCCCCCGTCCTGCTCTTTTCTCCCCCCGTCCTGCTCTTTTCTCCCCCCGTCCTGCTCTTTTCTCCCCCCGTCCTGCTCTTTTCTCCCCCCGTCCTGCTCTTTTCTCCCCCCGTCCTGCTCTTTTCTCCCCCCGTCCTGCTCTTTTCTCCCCCCGTCCTGCTCTTTTCTCCCCCCGTCCTGCTCTTTTCTCCCCCCGTCCTGCTCTTTTCTCCCCCCGTCCTGCTCTTTTCTCCCCCCGTCCTGCTCTTTTCTCCCCCCGTCCTGCTCTTTTCTCCCCCCGTCCTGCTCTTTTCTCCCCCCGTCCTGCTCTTTTCTCCCCCCGTCCTGCTCTTTTCTCCCCCCGTCCTGCTCTTTTCTCCCCCCGTCCTGCTCTTTTCTCCCCCCGTCCTGCTCTTTTCTCCCCCCGTCCTGCTCTTTTCTCCCCCCGTCCTGCTCTTTTCTCCCCCCGTCCTGCTCTTTTCTCCCCCCGTCCTGCTCTTTTCTCCCCCCGTCCTGCTCTTTTCTCCCCCCGTCCTGCTCTTTTCTCCCCCCGTCCTGCTCTTTTCTCCCCCCGTCCTGCTCTTTTCTCCCCCCGTCCTGCTCTTTTCTCCCCCCGTCCTGCTCTTTTCTCCCCCCGTCCTGCTCTTTTCTCCCCCCGTCCTGCTCTTTTCTCCCCCCGTCCTGCTCTTTTCTCCCCCCGTCCTGCTCTTTTCTCCCCCCGTCCTGCTCTTTTCTCCCCCCGTCCTGCTCTTTTCTCCCCCCGTCCTGCTCTTTTCTCCCCCCGTCCTGCTCTTTTCTCCCCCCGTCCTGCTCTTTTCTCCCCCCGTCCTGCTCTTTTCTCCCCCCGTCCTGCTCTTTTCTCCCCCCGTCCTGCTCTTTTCTCCCCCCGTCCTGCTCTTTTCTCCCCCCGTCCTGCTCTTTTCTCCCCCCGTCCTGCTCTTTTCTCCCCCCGTCCTGCTCTTTTCTCCCCCCGTCCTGCTCTTTTCTCCCCCCGTCCTGCTCTTTTCTCCCCCCGTCCTGCTCTTTTCTCCCCCCGTCCTGCTCTTTTCTCCCCCCGTCCTGCTCTTTTCTCCCCCCGTCCTGCTCTTTTCTCCCCCCGTCCTGCTCTTTTCTCCCCCCGTCCTGCTCTTTTCTCCCCCCGTCCTGCTCTTTTCTCCCCCCGTCCTGCTCTTTTCTCCCCCCGTCCTGCTCTTTTCTCCCCCCGTCCTGCTCTTTTCTCCCCCCGTCCTGCTCTTTTCTCCCCCCGTCCTGCTCTTTTCTCCCCCCGTCCTGCTCTTTTCTCCCCCCGTCCTGCTCTTTTCTCCCCCCGTCCTGCTCTTTTCTCCCCCCGTCCTGCTCTTTTCTCCCCCCGTCCTGCTCTTTTCTCCCCCCGTCCTGCTCTTTTCTCCCCCCGTCCTGCTCTTTTCTCCCCCCGTCCTGCTCTTTTCTCCCCCCGTCCTGCTCTTTTCTCCCCCCGTCCTGCTCTTTTCTCCCCCCGTCCTGCTCTTTTCTCCCCCCGTCCTGCTCTTTTCTCCCCCCGTCCTGCTCTTTTCTCCCCCCGTCCTGCTCTTTTCTCCCCCCGTCCTGCTCTTTTCTCCCCCCGTCCTGCTCTTTTCTCCCCCCGTCCTGCTCTTTTCTCCCCCCGTCCTGCTCTTTTCTCCCCCCGTCCTGCTCTTTTCTCCCCCCGTCCTGCTCTTTTCTCCCCCCGTCCTGCTCTTTTCTCCCCCCGTCCTGCTCTTTTCTCCCCCCGTCCTGCTCTTTTCTCCCCCCGTCCTGCTCTTTTCTCCCCCCGTCCTGCTCTTTTCTCCCCCCGTCCTGCTCTTTTCTCCCCCCGTCCTGCTCTTTTCTCCCCCCGTCCTGCTCTTTTCTCCCCCCGTCCTGCTCTTTTCTCCCCCCGTCCTGCTCTTTTCTCCCCCCGTCCTGCTCTTTTCTCCCCCCGTCCTGCTCTTTTCTCCCCCCGTCCTGCTCTTTTCTCCCCCCGTCCTGCTCTTTTCTCCCCCCGTCCTGCTCTTTTCTCCCCCCGTCCTGCTCTTTTCTCCCCCCGTCCTGCTCTTTTCTCCCCCCGTCCTGCTCTTTTCTCCCCCCGTCCTGCTCTTTTCTCCCCCCGTCCTGCTCTTTTCTCCCCCCGTCCTGCTCTTTTCTCCCCCCGTCCTGCTCTTTTCTCCCCCCGTCCTGCTCTTTTCTCCCCCCGTCCTGCTCTTTTCTCCCCCCGTCCTGCTCTTTTCTCCCCCCGTCCTGCTCTTTTCTCCCCCCGTCCTGCTCTTTTCTCCCCCCGTCCTGCTCTTTTCTCCCCCCGTCCTGCTCTTTTCTCCCCCCGTCCTGCTCTTTTCTCCCCCCGTCCTGCTCTTTTCTCCCCCCGTCCTGCTCTTTTCTCCCCCGTCCTGCTCTTTTCTCCCCCCGTCCTGCTCTTTTCTCCCCCCGTCCTGCTCTTTTCTCCCCCCGTCCTGCTCTTTTCTCCCCCCGTCCTGCTCTTTTCTCCCCCCGTCCTGCTCTTTTCTCCCCCCGTCCTGCTCTTTTCTCCCCCCGTCCTGCTCTTTTCTCCCCCCGTCCTGCTCTTTCTCCCCCCGTCCTGCTCTTTTCTCCCCCCGTCCTGCTCTTTTCTCCCCCCGTCCTGCTCTTTTCTCCCCCCGTCCTGCTCTTTTCTCCCCCCGTCCTGCTCTTTTCTCCCCCCGTCCTGCTCTTTTCTCCCCCCGTCCTGCTCTTTTCTCCCCCCGTCCTGCTCTTTTCTCCCCCCGTCCTGCTCTTTTCTCCCCCCGTCCTGCTCTTTCCTGCTCTTTTCTCCCCCCGTCCTGCTCTTTTCTCCCCCCGTCCTGCTCTTTTCTCCCCCCGTCCTGCTCTTTTCTCCCCCCGTCCTGCTCTTTTCTCCCCCCGTCCTGCTCTTTTCTCCCCCCGTCCTGCTCTTTTCTCCCCCCGTCTGCTCTTTTCTCCCCCCGTCCTGCTCTTTTCTCCCCCGTCCTGCTCTTTTCTCCCCCGTCCTGCTCTTTTCTCCCCCCGTCCTGCTCTTTTCTCCCCCCGTCCTGCTCTTTTCTCCCCCCGTCCTGCTCTTTTCTCCCCCGTCCTGCTCTTTTCTCCCCCCGTCCTGCTCTTTTCTCCCCGTCTGCTCTTTCTCCCCCGTCCTGCTCTTTTCTCCCCCCGTCCTGCTCTTTTCTCCCCCGTCCTGCTCTTTTCTCCCCCCGTCCTGCTCTTTTCTCCCCCCGTCCTGCTCTTTTCTCCCCCCGTCCTGCTCTTTTCTCCCCCCGTCCTGCTCTTTTCTCCCCCCGTCCTGCTCTTTTCTCCCCCCGTCCTGCTCTTTTCTCCCCCCGTCCTGCTCTTTTCTCCCCCGTCCTGCTCTTTTTCCGTCTGCTTTTCTCCCCGTCCTGCTCTTTTTCTCCCCCCGTCCTGCTCTTTTCTCCCCCCGTCCTGCTCTTTTCTCCCCCCGTCCTGCTCTTTTCTCCCCCCGTCCTGCTCTTTTCTCCCCCCGTCCTGCTCTTTTCTCCCCCCGTCCTGCTCTTTTCTCCCCCCGTCCTGCTCTTTTCTCCCCCCGTCCTGCTCTTTTCTCCCCCCGTCCTGCTCTTTTCTCCCCCGTCCTGCTCTTTTCTCCCCCCGTCCTGCTCTTTTCTCCCCCCGTCCTGCTCTTTTCTCCCCCCGTCCTGCTCTTTTCTCCCCCCCCGCCCTGCTCTTTTCTCCCCCCGTCCTGCTCTTTTCTCCCCCCGTCCTGCTCTTTTCTCCCCCCGTCCTGCTCTTTTCCTCCCCCCGTCCTGCTCTTTTCTCCCCCCGTCCTGCTCTTTTCCCCCCCGTCCTGCTCTTTTCTCCCCCCGTCCTGCTCTTTTCTCCCCCCGTCCTGCTCTTTTCTCCCCCCGTCCTGCTCTTTTCTCCCCCCGTCCTCCTTTTCCTCCCCCCCCTCCTTCTCCCCCCTCCTGCTCTTCCCCCCCGCCTCCTCTTTTCTCCCCCCCGTCCTGCTCTTTTCTCCCCCCGTCCTGCTCTTTTCTCTCCCCCCGTCCTGCTCTTTTCTCCCCCCCGTCCTGCTCTTTTCTCCCCCCGTCCTGCTCTTTTCTCCCCCCGTCCTGCTCTTTTCTCCCCCCGTCCTGCTCTTTTCTTCCCCCCGTCCTGCTCTTTTCTCCCCCCCGTCCTGCTCT